>NW_012267279.1:7118247-7237456 GCF_000151885.1 Dipodomys ordii | reverse complement strand
TTCTGTAAGCTTGAGAGCATTTCTTTGACATATCTGGGTGCACCAATATTTGGGGCATATAGAAGATTTTTCTTCTTAAGTTATCAGTTGAGCCTGTAGAATTCTTTTTTTCCATTGGCTCTTCTCTCTCTTCACACACAATTATTTTATATATATATAGATAGATAGATAGATAGATAGATAGATAGATAGATATAGATAGAGAGAAAGAGAGAGAGAGAACGAGCATCTTCTCTTCTTCATATTGCATGCTGTATTGTAGAATGAAAATGGGCTGAGGAGGTAGAGGTTGTGGTAAGTAAATCAGACCAAGCTGGGGGAAAAAGTGTCTTATCTTCCTGATAGTTCTTTTATTGGGAAAGTATTCTGGTTGAGCCCCAAAGTTGTGCTTTCCAAATCCATCAGCTCTGCAGGGACAAAATACAACTCTAGGTGCATCTTTGCAGGCAGTAAATGGAAAGGTATTTTATTTATTTTTTGCGAAGGTATATAGTGCTTTCACCTGAAGGACTACAGGTTTAGTTAGGATGTCCCAAGTCCTTCCAGGAGACGTTGGCTGGGGAAGCAGTGTGAAAACCACAGACAGACTGCAGAGGGCACTGTGAGACTGCAGTGCTGGGATCCAGTGGCAGGGCCAGTGCTGTGTCACATAGGCCACCTGTGATGTTTCAAGATCAATTAGGCTAGATGGGGAAACTAGTCTATTGGATTTACAGTAAATGTGTGCTAGTTAGCTTCATCCCAGAGAACATTGCGCTAGGATTTCCTCTTCTTCTTGCAAGACATTAAAAGTATTAAGACTGGCTGCCTGGCAAACTGTACTCTTTTCACTTGTGACTGTCTCCTGTAATTCCCTGTGATGACAATTGAAATGGTATTTGGTGCTTTATGATGCATTAAATCCAGCTATGAGTGCTATTGTAGCTCTGTATGAAGCCAAACACTTTAATAATAATAATAACAATAATGATGATGATTGTGACAATAATAATAATAAAAGTCACCTTCTGCATTTCCTTTCGGACAGTAGGGACTACAGCAAGTTTGTTGCAGACACAAAAGCATGCAGATTCAGGGGTCTCAGGAAAGGAGGAGGTTGATGGATTCAGAGAGAGGAATGTGTCTGATACAGAGGGTAAGGGTGTGAATTGGAGTTAGCCATAACATTCAAATTTGATTTGCTAATTTCCACTTCTGTTTCTTCTCCTCTGAAGCTGGGATAGTCATCCTAGAGTTACAGGATTAAGTGAGATAATATACATGAAATACTTAGCACAATACCTCACAGTAGGGACATCCAGAGCATGGTACCTTTACTGGTCCTTAATTCACAAATATTTACTGAACTTTTGTTAGAGGACTTGACAGGGGTAGCATAATCCCTCTCCTTGGGTCTAGTGAGAAAGATAGTCTTGAACACTTATTAGAAGAGGCTGTAGTTGAGCAGAGGTATGGCAAAGTACATGGCTTCTAGAGCCAGAGTGACTGAGTTTGAATCCAGCTCTCTTACTGGTATTTGGTGCTTGGAAGATCCCTAGTAACCTAGTGGTACCTACCTCATAAATCATAAATTATGTGAATTAACATTTAGGAAGTCTTAGAATGATACTTGGCATGCACTAACCATCTTCATTGAGTGCAATGGGCTTTAAGAGCAAGAAGAACAGGACTATGGAAGTCTACAGTAGAACAAAGTTCATCTAACTGTACTTCCACCTCGGTGGAATAAGACATGCTTTCTTCCTGGAGAGCCTGTGGACAAACAAATGTTCATCAACACATATTGACTTGTGTTAAAAACATTTTCAAGGTGTTGTTAGGGGCAGGGATGTGTGGTTCACACAACATTTGATTGTAGGCCAGGTCTGGAAGGAGAAGCAGCAGAAATAGTCTAAATGTATTTCCATTCATCTAGGAGAGGTTAACTCAACAATTCTCGAGGGGTCCAAGGACCTTTGAGACTCTGAAAAATAAAAAAAAATGATTACTTTCACAATAACATTAATATATCATGTGTTTTTCCATACTCTTACTTTCTCATGAATATATATTGGAGTTTTCGACTATACATTTTGAAGTGCCCATAACTCAATGAACTGTTTTCCAAGTGTGCAATCCCTGATGTCATGAAATTATGCATGGACAAAAATCTCATTTAAAGCATAAGATGGGGTTTGCACATGCGCAGCTAGCTCATGTTATTCTAACTACTTGGGAGGCAGAGGTAGGATAGTCATGGTCTGGGACCAGCCTGGGCAAACGTAGGGAGACCTAGCTACAAAAATTAATGAAAACCAAAAGGACTGTGGATGTGATTCAAGGAAGTATGAATTCAATCTTTAGTACTGCAAAATAAGTAAATAGATAAGCCAATAGTACAGGACAGACTAATGAACTTTGGTGTAACAGAATCTGAAAAGTTCATTGATATTGTTCAGACTCATTATTCATTCTGGTGGAGAAGTGTAATACTAGTCAACACTGTTAAGTTATTCAGCACCGCTTTCTAGAAGGGGTCATTGGGTTTGGTGGCTAGAGGACAGGGAGAACACATCTTTGGATTTCAGATGAGTAGTGTTATGAAGGAGAGAATATTGTCTCAAGACAAATCTCAACTAATATGTCAGGAGACTGGTTCTTTATAATGCTAAAGGATTTCCCCAGAAATCAGCTGTTCCATTGGGGGTGGGAGGAATTCCATGTTCAGCACCCATTTTGCCATGTCTGTTCTCTCAGTATGCCCACAGGATGCAGTGTGCAGTTAGGTGCTGATAGGTGATTTCTCCTGGTGATCTAAGGATGATTATGGGGGTAAAATGGAGCAATGAGGGAAGCTCTGGTTCTCAACTGGCTTTACAGCAAAGACAAGCTAGTATAATACTTACTAGCTGTGACTCTTTGCAGATCCTCAAATACCAAGGGATTAAGGCAAAGATTTAGTAAATTCTATGCTCTTGATAGATCATTTCCTTCTGCAATTCTTACTACAGTCTCAGTGCCAACAGGGCAGACTGAGAGGTTCTAAAGGAGTTTGGCAACTCAGTGTCTGTTCACAGATTCTACCATTCCTACTGTTAATACACATTCACAAGCACACATTGATTTCCAGATGCTATACCTAGAGAATTGGAGAGGAGTACTGACTCTTATAGAGGATTGGAGTTTCTGTCTGGTTGGGTGACATGGAGGGGGATTGGATGAATGAATAAATAAAGAATCACTCAGCTGAGATCCAGAGAACTGTGTATATGTTCTACATGTACTATTTCCTCTTCAGTCTTCTTTGATTAAAAAGATGAAGAAGAAGAAAGAAGAAGAAAGAAGAAGAAGAAGATGAAGAAGAAGAAGAAGAAGAAGAAGAAGAAGAAGAAGAAGAAGAAGAAGAAGAAGAAGAAGAAGAAGAAGAAGAAGAAGAAGCAGCAGCAGCAGCAGCAGCAGCAGCAGCAACAGCAGCAGCAGAGCAAACTACACAAATAACTCAAATAAAAATTGAGCCCAGTCTGAGGCAAGTGTTTTCAATCTGGAGCTATCTATTTCATAAAGGCTTGGAGCAGAAAGTTAACTATGGCCTTTAAGCAAGGTCATTTATAATTCAACTATGAATGTTTAGGTCCTATCTTAATTCAGACTTTGAAATCCTAATCACAGTGTGGAAGTATTAGGACCTGTGCCTATTTAGAGGTAATAAAATAGTGAGGCTTGAGCCCTTTTGGGTGAGATTTGTGCCTTTATAAGAGACCCAGAGAGCTAGCTCACCTCGTTTGCCATTAAGAACTCAGAGAGAAGTGGGAAATAGACCCTCATGAGACACCAAATCTACAGGTGCCTTGATCTTTGATTTATAATCTGGAGCTGTGAGAAATAGATTTTTTTTTGTCAGTTGTGGGGTTTTAACTCAGGACCTGGGTGCTATTCCTGACCTTTTTTGCTCAAGGCTCTCACTCTACCACTTCTGGCATTTGAGTGGTTAACTGGAGATAAGAGTCTCACAGGGAGTTTTCTGCCCAGGAGGGTTGGCTTCAAGATGTGATCCTCTGGGTGGTGGTGGTGGGGGGGAAGGATGGGGAAAGGATGGGAAGGGGAAACAAAGGAGGAGGCTACAATGCATGATAAGAAATGTACTCATTATCTTGCTCATGTAATTGTGACTCCTCTGTACAGTATTTTCACAATAAAAAAAAACAAAAAACAAACAATCAATAAAAGATGTGATCCTCTGATTTCAGCCTCCCGAGTAGCTAGGATTACAGGCATGAGCCACTGGCATCTGGCAGATTTTTGTTGTTTAGAAGCCTTTTGTTGTTTAGAAGGCTCCAGTGGACTAAGTGCAAGGCTAGAGTGAAACAACCCTTTTCTATTTGGAGAAAAATAGAAGACTTCTTGAAAAATCTTTCACTTTCATCTCAACAAGGTGGGAGGTAGGGACAGAAAGAAAAGGACATTTTTGTCCTATAATGTCATATCATTTTTGTTGTTTTTGTTGTTGTTGATCGTGGGGCTTGAACTCTAGGCCTAGGCGCTGTCCCTCAGCTCTTCAGCTCAAGGCTAGTGCTCTACCACTTGAGCCACAGCACCACTTCTGGTTTTTCTGGTGGTTAATTGGAGATAAGAGTCTAACAGGCTTTCCTGCCCAGGCTGGCTTTGAACTGTGATCCTCAGATCTCAGCTTCCTGAGTAGCTAGGATTATAGGCATGAGCCACCAGAGTCTGGCTTCATATCATCTTCTGTGTGATGTGAGCTACTGAAAAGTCACAGCTATTTTGTTTTCTTTCATGGGATAGGGGGAGGCACTGTTTACATGCTATTTGAAATCTACTGGAAGGTCTGCATGAGCCAAAGTTCTCTCCTCATGCCCTTTCTAGTGCCAGCCACTCCCACCATTAGCAAGACTCCTCAGAGCCCTTTGGGAACTATGTTGACTTTAACTGACTGGACATATTCTCATGCTCATTTGAACAACATAGGCTCAAGACCTGGTCCCTGGTCAGCATGCCGCCCATCACCCAGTGGTGGTCCCCAGTGCTCTCTAGTTGCTTTCAATCCCAGGATAAGTCCTTCACCACCTGACACACAAAGATGCCCTCTAGCCCCACTTCATTCTTACATGAAGGCTAGTTACTGTTCCATATTTCACACCCCTGATGGTTTTCCTGTCTTCTAGGTTATTAGTAGGTAACAACTACTGGTTATTCATTACATCTGGAGTCAAAGCTGCATTCTGAATTGATTAAGGGGTCATTCTTTGAGGTAACTATAGAGTCCAAACAAGAGCTAGGATGTTGGAGCTGCCTACCCACAAACCAATTTTATTTGAGAACCCTCCTTGTGTGTTTTATATACAACTATGTTCTTATAAGTCTCCCTCCTTGGGCACTCCTGGCTTTAAAACTATCTGGGAAACACTTTATGTGACTAAATTAACTTGGACAAATAAGCAGTAGAAGGAGTCCAATCAGTTACTCTCCTCTTGAATAACCTAGAGGAGGAGTAGAGTCAGAGAGTATAACTTCCCCTTGCCTACTGTATGCCCTTCCTAGAAGAAACTACAATCAAATGGGGCCTTTGTGTGAAGGGCCTAGAATGTGAAGTCATGTCCCTTCATCTTGGCCTTAAATTCTTTTTATTATAATACACTTACAAATGAAAAAGCTTACAAAACAAAAAGGCATCGTTCAAAAGCTGACCACAAAGCTGGGTGGTGGTACTCATACCTATAATCCTATATTCTTTGGGAGATTGAGAGCAGTAAGATTGTGGCTCAAAATCAGCCTAAGCAGAGAAACCTGATAGACTGTCTCCTAAACACCCAGGAAACAGTTGGAAGGCAGTCTTGGTGCAAGTGGTAGAGTGTTAGCCAAGCAAATGAGGGCTCTAGGTTCAAACCTTGGGGCTGGGAAAAAAAGCTGATGACAAAGTAAGTATTCCTGTAACCAACATCCAGAGGCAGGAAATCTACCGTTTTTCATGGAAAATCACTGTGGTTCATCTTTTTCCCACCCTATGCTCCTAGTATTCCCTCTCTAGTGTTTCCAAAATTAACTACCATCCCTAAACATTACTCTTGCCTGGATTCGAACTGCATATTAATAGAATTAGAAAATACAGTTTCTCCTGTTAAACATCATTATCTTTTTCTCTTCCTCATGACTTCTCTTTCCCAAGGAACATGCTCTATTAAATCTTAAGAAGGAGTTTGGTCATATTTTTATTGAATTTATAAAACTGAATAACCCAAAGATTGTTGAATAATCACGATTCCTTACAAACATTCTCAGCTTGGAGGCGAGTACATTGGGTGAGCCCAACATTGCCAGAATTAGTATTTATGGAAGAAGGTCTGTGAGAAGCACTTTCTATTTTAATTTTGGAGATGCTTGCAATTCCTGACAAGCAAGTATATGGAAAACCGCAGCTTCAGTAGCATCTTTCTCTTTGTTCTTCTAAAAATCTCCTTGGTAAGGACACAAAGGGACATATATTATTCTAGGTTGCCCAGAAAGACAGGGGCAACTGAGAATGTGAGCACCCTGACTTGAGTTTGGCCTTCTGCCCCTTTGGCCCCATCTCCTTCCGATGGCGAATGCTGAGAGATGTTGATGGATAGTTAGTCACAAATAGTTTCCAATTTGCCAAAGAATGCCCTGCTCACTCTAAGCCTCTTTGAAATGCTTTTAGAGCAACCAGGAGAATGGAATTCAACAACAATTCTCCACAGCTGCTGCCAGAATATAGTGACCCAAGAGCAGCAGGGGATAGGAGGGGGGGACGCTTTCTTCATGTTTTTTACTTGTTTCCTTAAATTCCCTTCAGAAGGTTCTAGAAGGTCTTGTGTTATCCATATCACCAGAGACTGAGTCTTCTACAGACTCTTAGATTCCAGGACTCATCCATAATTTGGCAAATATTAGTCTCCACTTCTCACCAGTGGCATGAGTCTCTGATTTACTCTCATTCTACCTTAGTCCCACCCCAGTGGGCTGACATGAAGGGGTACTTTCCTGTGGCAACTCTGTTTACTGAAGGGAACACTCTAGAGGAAATCAAGACCTCTGGGTTCTGGAATCAAATAAAACCAACACTGCTGTGACATCTCCACACTTTTTCTTTTCTGGAATTAGTTTCTACATCTATAAAATAAGGAAGGTACTCACAAGACAATATGTTGGAAATGAATTTCACAACTTCATTGGGGAGGGAGTCGGTGAGAGGGAAAATGGGAGGAAAATGAGGGAGGGGGTAACATAATGTTTGACAAGAAAGGTATTCATTACCTTATGTATGCAACTGTAATTCCTCTGTATATAACCTTGACAATAAATTAAAATTAAAAAAATATAAGGAGGTTTATCCATTTGTCCACTGAGGGGCATCTGGGTTGATTCCATATCTTGGCTATGGTAAACAATGCTGTGATGAACATGGAAGTGCTGGTGGCATTAGTGTAGCCTGGTGGTCAATTGGATAAATGTCCAGGACTGGGATTGTTGGGTCATAGGGGAGCTTTATGTGTAATCTTTTGAGGAACCTCCATACTGCTTTCCAGGGTGGTTGAACAAGTTTACATTTGCACCAACAGTATAGCAGTGTTCCCTTTTGGCCACATCCCTGCCAGCATCTGTTATTGTTAGATTTCTTGATAATGGCCATTCTAATGGGTGAGGTTGAATCTCAATAGTTTTTTTTTTTTTGTCAGTCATGGGGCTTGAACTCTGGGCCTGGGCATTGTCCCTTAGCTCTTCAACTGAAGGCTAGCACTCTACCACTTGAGCCACAGTCCTACTTCTGGTTTTCTGGTATCAGATTGGAGATAAGAGTTCCAAGGACATTCCTGCCTGGGCTTGCTTTGAACCACAATCCTCAGATCTCCGCCTCCTGAGTAGCTAGGATTATAAGCATGAGCCACGGGCTCCTAGCTTTAGCCCATTTATTAATGGGTGGTTGTTTCTCTGAGGATTTTTTTTTTTGGCGGGGGTTAATTCTTGAAACTCTAAGTATATTTTAGATATGAGGCCCTTGTCTGATGCATAGCTAATAAAGATCTTCTCCCATTCTGTGGGATTTCTATTTATACTGCTACTGTATCTTTTTTAAATATATATATTTTACTGTAAAGATACTGTACAGAAGGGTTACAGTTACATTTCCTATCGAGCATTGTTACCCCTCCTTTGTTTTTCCCCTACCATCTCTTCCCTCCCTATCTCCCCAACTTGTTTCCCCTCTCCCCGCCCCCCCGGAAGTTGTAAAGGTTGTTTTCAACATAGTGTCTTGTACATCTCATTGTTACAATGGGTCAGGCTATATCCTTCTTTCATCATTTTGTTATTTTCCTTCCCTTCCCCAAATTAGAAAAATATATATATAAGATGCAGGGCACTGGAATCAAATACAGTGAAAATAGGGGTTATATCATGGGGGAAGAACATAAAAAAGAAACAAAAAAAATCACATAGTACAGTACTATACCTTTTGCCATGCAAAAAAAAATCTTCAGTTTGATGCAATCCCATCTATTCAGTATTTCTTTGATTTTTGTGATTCTGGATCTTTACTTTCGAAGTTTTGACCTGTGTCAAGGAGCCTTAGTGTTTTCCCTATCCCTTCCTGTAATGTTTTCAGAATATCTGGTCTTACATTAATGTCTTTGATCCATTTGGAGTTGCTTCTGGCTCAGGGTAATATATAAGGATCTAACTCCAGTTTTGTGCATGTGTATGGCTAATTCTCTAACACTATTTGTTGAAGGGCTGTCTTTCTTCCAGCCTGTGTTTTTGGCTCCCTTATCAAATATTAGGTGCTATAAGTCTGTGGGTTCATTTCTGGGACTTCTATTGGTTCTCAGGCCTATTCTTGTGCCAATACCAAGTTGTTTTTGTTACTATGGCTTTGTATTAGAGTTTGAAGTTTATTATTGATATGCCTTCAGCATTGCTCTTCCTGCTAAGGATTGTTTTTACTATTTTGGGTCTTCTATTATTCCATATAAATTTTTGGAGAAAATATGATATATATTATATATATCTGCACACAATGCTATGCTTCCTTCAGAAAGAATGATATTGCCCCATTTGTAAAGAAACAGAAAGACTTGAAAAAAATTATACTAAGTAAAGTAAGCTGGACCCAAAGACACATTGGCTGCATTTGTAATAACTAGAATATACCTATAAATCTACAAATAAACCCAAGGCATAGTAGAAGACAAATAATTTCACCTAATTACAATCTAATTTACGCAGGAGGACTTTCTTAGGAGAGGATTGAAGGGTTCAATAGCTATGTGCATAAGATCATATAAAATGATGCTTATTGAAATGAACTCCAAGAAATAAAGACGTTTATAAAATTATACTGACTATCATTCTTTTGCTTTACTTTTCTTCTTTCCATTTTTCTTTGCTTTATGCTGTCCTGTTACTGTTTTTGGTTTCTGTACCCTTTGTCTTGCATATAAGTTTATCTGATTTGGGGAGAGGAAGTGAGAGGACGTAAACCATGGGACAAAGGGTGAACCAATTCGGCAGTGAAACCCACGAGACACTATGTGGGGGGTCTGGAGAAGAACAACTGGAAAGGAATGAGGAAGAAGGTGACACTGTTCAAAAGGAAATGCACTCGTCTGACTTATGTAACTATTACCCCTGTACATCCCCTTTACAATAACATTAAAAATAAAATAAAGAGGTTGGACAGAAGACCTCAGAATGTCCTGTGAGGAGTTAGCAATGATGTGTTTAGAAAAGGATTTAGTTACTGCAGAAGGTAGAGACTCTTGCTTGAGAAGGACTGTTTTTACCTGAAGACAGAATAGAAGGCAGCATAAATCACTCTGATTGAGGCAGACTATAATGGATAAAGGGGAATTCTATTTTTAAAACAAGCAAGACAACACACAGGATAGCTAAATAATTACCTCTTGTCCAACTATCAGCAGATCCTTCCTATTCTTTAGGCAGATTTTGTGATTTTTCTAGAGTCTATTACCAAAAAGATGTCAATGTCTCCAAGAAGAGTGATAGATAATGCTATTACCAATGACCTGACAAAGGTCTGACTTACTAGCCATGTCCACATTTGCATGCTCAGGAAAGTTCTCAAAACTTGAAAAGGTATACTCTCAGTCTGCACTATTCAAATCTTAAGGAGCCTGTTGATGACTTTACAAGATATAGATTCTAATTTAGCAATTAGATAATTACTAATAATAGTTCTGGAGATAATTCTGGAGCAGTAGGTCCTCAGACCATAGCTGGAGTCATCCTGTCTCTTGATCACAGCTATGTGAACTCCAGGTGTTGGGCACTGCACTGCAAGCCAGCCAGTGCATAAGCTGACTTCTGATCAAAGATGATAGTATAGGTTAGGAAGGTGGCTCAGTGGTAGAGTGCTTGCCTTGCATGCATGAGGCCCTGGGTTTGATTCCTCAGTACCACATAAACAGAAAAAGCTGAAAGTGGCACTGTGGCTCAAGTGATAGAGTGCTAGCCTTGAGCAAAAGCGCATGTACAGTGCCCAGGCCCTGAGTTCAAGCCCCAGGACTGGCAAAAAAGTGATAGTGTATTGGGCACGGCAGTCCACACATATAATCTCAGCTGCTTGGGAAGTTGAGGTGTGTGGCTCAGGTGGTAGAGTGATTGCTTGGGAAATTTGAGGCCCTGAATTCAAGCCTTTCTGCCTAAGTGAGGGAGTCAGAAGGAGAGATAATGTTCCAATAAGGAACTCAGACAGGAGAGATGAACAATGGTATTTAAAACAGAAGTGGGGAAAAAAATCTTTTTTTGGGGGGGTCCAGTCGTGGGGCCTGAACTCTGGGCCTGGGCACTGTCCCTCAGCTCTTCAGCTCAAGGCTAGCGCTCTACCACTTGAGCCACAGCACCACTTCTGACTTTTTTTCTTTTTGCTTATGTGATGCAGAGGAATTGAACCCAGGGCCTCATGCAGGCAAGGCAAACACTCTACCACTGAGCCACCTTCCCAGCCTCCTGACCTATTTTAATGAACATAAAGTATGGGTCTGTGAGGACCATTCTCTGAGAGCAATGAGTTGTCAGGCTGGGTCTTGAAATGTGAGTGTCCACCTGATTTCTGTCACCAGCAGGCATGTTGGCCTTTACTTTCTATTCACCTACTTGGCTTGAATGCTAATGGAGGGGGCAAGCAGTCATGATTCTTGTTGAACCATGAAGACTCCAGATTGTAAGAAGAATCTGATTTGGGTGGGGGTGTATATCAGTCTAGGGTCTCATTGAGAGGGCACTCTGCATTGCTGCTGGAATGGCTTGCAAGCCTTGGTCACGTGAAGGCAGGTGCTTCTACCTGGGGTGGAAGAGGGTTTGAAAAGGATGGGAGGGAAAAGGAGAGTTAGATGTCAAAATTTACCTAGAGATACTCAAGAGCTTTGTCAGTACTGCCAATCTGTTTGTAGGGCTTTTCATGATTTACTCACCTATTATTTTCTAGAATGTTTCCTTCCTTCTCCAGTCTTATGGCTGCTAAGAAAAGTCAGCTCCCTATCACAGCAGGATTCCAGTTCCTTCTGATAGCTGAATGACCCAGTATGGAGCAGCTGACCTACATTTAGGCCAATGTACTCATTTCCCAGAAATCTGAAATTGGTCCTGAGAGTCAATTTCGATTCTTTCTTGTTATCAGGATCAGTATTATGCAAATCTCAGTGCAGTATGTTTTATGCTACCAAGAGGAAGAATATCTGATAAACATGGGACAAATCCTCTGAGAAAAATGAAACAGATGAACAGAGAGAAAGAATTGGTGCACTGCATGCTAGTAGATCTTGTTCTTAATGATTTCTGAGATCAATTGCTTTAATCCTTGTAGTTCTTGAGATGGTACAGTATCTCAAGTTGCTGCTTGTGGTTTAAGCCATTTCAAATGGAGATCTGGCACTCACAACAGAGAAAATCCTAACTAAAAGACTCTTCTAGATTAGGTCCTGGAGCTGAAGCAGGTTCTTATGGCTCAACTTTGTAGATGTGAGTGAAAGGTGGATCAAGACTAATAAGACATCATGAAGATAGTGGCTTTTTGATGGCTTCCCAATGGTCTTATATCACTTGTTTGGAAAATGTTCACCAGAGATTCCATCCAGCTATCTACTCATCCATCCATCCATCTGTTTGTTCATCAATTCACCCTTTCCTCCCTCCCTCCTTTCCTTCTTTCCCCCATTTTCCATCCAGCCATCCTCAGCTAACATACATTTCCTGAAATCATTAACAGGCTATACTAGTTGTTGCTCTTTGACCTATGTTTACTCATATTGATGTTGTAACTAAAACTGTCGTAACAGAATAGTCTTATTCATAGTTTGCCCCTTCTCCCTCCACTATAGCTTACTATTTTGTACAAATGTGAAGAACATCAATAGTATTTACAACCCTTTAGGAAAGTCACATACGCAATATCCCATAGCTCAATTTAGCTATTTTTACTGGACATAGAGATGTGTGGCCCATCATCTCTGACCAGAGACAACACTGTAGATGCCCATTCCTGCTACTAGGTTTGGGATCCATTGTCTCTTTGCCCCAAGTCTCTCTTCTTTCAGTTTCTCTCTTCTTTTTGTTTGTGAATTTTGGGTGTAAAGTTGACAGGACAATGTAGGCCAGCTTGGTTTTCACTCATCCTAACTTCTATGATGTGATAAATGGCAAGGCATTTAACAGGCCTCTCACATGATAAGTTTGGCGTTTGTTCGTTATGTTCTTTTCAGACAGTATTTCACTACGTATCCCTGACTGGCCTCACAGGTACAGTCCTCTTGCTTCTGTATCCCAAGTACTGGGATTATAGGTTTGTACCACCTCACACAATGATGTTTTTTTTTCTTTCACCTTTTTAAAACATCCATCATGTTTGAGAAATTTATTTTTTCACATTTTGTGGTCCTTTAGTATTTTTGGTGACCAAAGTGTGTGTCCAAAGGCCCGTTAGGCCTGTTAGGCCATTCAGTGGATGCCCATGTGCAATCTGTGAGGAAGAGTCCCTGCTCACTGACAATGCCTCAGCCTTGGTCTGGGGAGGGACTGGCTTAATTTTCCCAATGACAGGGGAAGAAGTTCAAACAAGCAGCCAAGCTCTCTCATTTTACCTTCATTAACTGTGGGAGTTGTGTGATCTGTTGGGAAGAGGAATGGTTTACAGACAGCAAACCTGGACTTGTCCCTTTGCTATCTAGGTCAGTTGGTACTTTTCTTCCTTATGTAAATGATGTTGTACAGACTTATGTCATGAGAGTAAGCCATCTGGTTTACTGTTACATTCTTGGTGCTGGCAGAGTATTCGGCACATAGAGGCCTCCATAAGCATCTATATTCTCACCCATCTCTCCCCTACCCATCTCTTCCGCCATCTTAATTTTGTAGGATCTATGTTGGAGACTGTGGAAAGAAGTGACATCAATCAAGATATATTGCACGTACAAACTGTGTTGTTAAATGGCAATTCCTATGTATAGCTACTTCAAGATAATACAAATACTTGTAATGAAAAAAATAAGTGTTTATGGAGTGCATGACCTGTCCACTCTCACTCTAGGATTTAGAGCCAGTTCTAATTGAGAGGGTAGACAGCAGTGTGAAGATTTCTTGATTGTTTATGAAGGAGTTAACGAAGTGGGTACGGGCTTTCCTTCCCAAGTTGATTGGAGTATCCATGGAAATAGTATGAGGGGTGGCAGTCCTTTGGTAAATTTTGCTTCAAAGTCAGGAATTTGAACTCATGACAGAGAACCTGAACTTGTGCTATAAAGCATTCATAGAGCTGGGGGAATGGCTCAAGTGGTAAAGTACTTGCTTAGCTGGGATTCAATTCCCAGCCACTGAGATAACTATTTACTGATTGATTTATCCTGAACTAATGGATAGTAACGTTGAGTAGGAATTTTTCAATGAAAAACTTGGGTAAAAGCCCTGATGAAACAATGAGGTACACATGGTTGACATGTTTTATTTTTACCTAGGTGTGGAGATGTCAACAATACTCAATGGTAATGTTTGTGAGATAGTGAGAGCTGAGTTTGAAGTTCTGTGTTCTTGGTCCTAAGCTCTCATTCAGGGGTAGGGAAGCATTGGGCAGGTATAAACATGGGTGATTCGGATGGAATGGACCTTTGTTACAACTGAACTGGCGTGCTGCCATGATTGCTTTTGTGGACTGGATTTGGTGATGTGCTTTCACTAGGGAGTGAGGAGAAAGATCCCTAAACACCTCAGAGATTACATCACAGAGCTATTTATCACAATCTTACAGTCTTCAACCTGAGCCTCTTTGTAGGTGCCCCTGTTGGAATTCCCTGGAATTCTAGAGATGTGTTGGATTTCAAGGAAGCTACATAGCTCCAGGATTCTAGAGGTGCATCTTATGGTGAAAAGTTTTAACTCAAAGCTCCTCAGAGGAAAAGAGAAGGTATTTAAGATTATGCAATTGTCTTTGCAGTTAAGGTGACTGGACTGCATTCTCTGCTTCTCTCAGGCTCCAGCAGAACCCAGCTCCGCCATAGCTTGGCTTCCTTAGGGATCTCCAACAGCATCTGGCCTGGCCCTTGTTGTTTTACTTGACAGGGCTTTGGGTTTGTCTGTGACTTCATGTATGGCTTGTGAGTGACTGGTCACTGCAAAGCCTTTGCTATTCAAGGGAGAAGAACTAAGACATGCAGACTCAAAAAACTCCCTTAAATTTGAGAGAGACAGGAAAGATATTAATTAAAAAATACCAAGACAAAGGAGATGACGTGTGGGTGACTGCCATGTTCTCTGGAGAGCTGTGTTTCTTCCTGTGCTAAGCACACATGAATTAATAATAAGCTATTCTTCATAGAAAGTTGGGAGCTAGTCAGGGATAGCACATTCCCTAGGCATCATTTGTCTCACAGGTTCTGTGACTCCTCAATTGGCCAGTTTTTGTGCTTGGGTAAAGCCATAGGTATGTGTTGAGAAGATGTCCTCATTTACAGGAATGAGCAAAGCATCCTCTATATGACTTCCTTCTACATTTTGAAGTAGCCATGAACCTCACGGTCCTCAACATTACTGACCTGGGCCTCCTGGTTTTCATGTGACCTCCAGGGTGCAGCAAGCATTTGTTAGTACCCTCTACCTCAGAGAGTTCTTTCTCAGCCAAGTGCTACCAATTTTGTTTGCAGTTGCCTCTTCAATAGAACTGGGAATAGAATCTAGTCTGTCAATTCTTGCTAAATCAGCCAACACCTCCCTTGCTTCTCTACCCTCCTTTGTTTTGTGAGAAACTCAGAATCAGAACATATGAAAATGGTCCCATCTTGCTCAAAAGTCTCTGGAATGATTCACATTCTTTGTTGTTTCCACTTTCCAGACAGTACAGGAGCAAACTCCCGCTTCTCTTTCTTTGGCAAGTGTTAAGACATAAATGTCTTGTTCTCCTGAATAAGCCGATTCTAAGCACAGAATAATTATTAGCTTGTGGAGGCTCTGTATTTTCTTTCATTTCAGTTTGAGGTGCCAGGATCCTCGCCTACATAAATGAAGTCAGGGAAGACACAAGAGATGCTAAGATGTTTCTATTTTCTTCTTTTCTGAGTGGGCTCTCCTAAAAGCATGTCAGTGCTCAATTGTTGGCTACTGCCCCTTGGCATTTAATTATTCTTGATGTGGAATCTATCACGATGTTAAAAAAAGAGAATGCAGCCTGTCTCCTCCTCCTTTTCCAAGAGAAACAATATAATAATTAAGATGGTAAGTGAAGTTGTAAGAATAATGAGAAACCACATAAAGACCAGCATCATATTATGCTGAGAACATTAGCAGGAAACAAATTCTTAGGCTATTTCTTCTTTATTTTTTTTCCTTTTCAGATGTTCATGAGTCATCGTTCTGTATAAATGAGTAATAGTTTAATTTAAATAAGCCTAGATTGGTCGGAGGTCATTTATCATTCCATGGCTCTCATTCACAGACAAGTCATGTGGAACTACACAACTTTGTTTTTGTGCACTGAAGCCGGAAATCTCGTTGAGTTTAGGAGGTCTTCCTTTGACACATTTGAATGTGGTGGCCAAATTCACTAATGTTCAAAGAAAGAGGGTGGGCGGGGATAGTGATGGACTGAAGAAGGAGATGGGGAAACTGAGAACTGCCAGAAGGGGTTCTGGATTTTTGAATTTGTAATTTCAGGTCATTAGAAGCTGTATTATTCTGTTGATAATAGTGGATGTGACCAGCAGAGAACGAAAAAGGAGAGAAAGAAGGAAGAGAGAAAGAGAGAGATAGGGATGGGTAGATGAAGGCAAAAGAAGGGAGGGAGAGAAGGAAAGAGACCCCAAAGTATAACTTTTCAATAAGAACAACCCAAAAGAGAGGAAAAGGGGCATTTTTTTAAGGCTGACTATGAGATGGGATTCATACTATTAGGATTAACGATGGAAGGCAAATAAAAACTCCAGCAATGCTCCTGAGCCAGCACATTCAAATGATAAATTGCATTAAAACCCCGAAAGAAACAACAGCTGCAGTTAATGAAAAGCCAAATTTATCTAAATTTCTCCAGTTGATCAGTCAAAGCCATCAGCAGGACTCTCTATAATCATTGTTTTTGTGTGTGTGTTTGGGGGTGGGGGGGAGTATGGAAGGGGAAAGACAAACATAGGTTTTATTTCTAAAGGTTTGTCTTCTGGAATGGAAGTAAAATAACCTTAGAGCTAATCTATGAGTAACCGTTGATAATATACATTCTCAATATTAATATCATCACTAGTCTAGACTTGTTCATTAGAATACTTAATTTTTTTAACCTTCCTTAAGATAATGTTGCATTCATTAAGATAATGAAGCATTATAGACACAGGTTGGGGACAGGCAAACCAGGAGGAAGACTGTAATCACTCTATAAAGTTGAACGACGTCCAAACAACTGAGATGGACTGTTTGGGTATCACAATGCCCGTGACACTGAAAACTGGTATTTCCTTGGGGCCTGTTCTACATGCAAGCAAGAAGACCGCTGGTTTGAGGGCTCAGGAAGCTTTCAAGGTCAGCTGATAAACTCTTCTAAGAGCTGAGGAAATTTCCTTTCCAAATACTTTACTAGAAAATAGAAGAAATTCCCTAGGCCTACCTGGGGAAGGTAGGAAAATGCTGCTGTAGAATCCAGTCTGAGAAACTGCCATCCCAGCCTGCTTGAGGCCTGTTTCCCTCTGGCACAGAGCTCTGCACAGAGACTGCCTGTGGCGTGTGAAGGGCTCCATTAGAACTCACTCGCCATATGTCTATTTGCTGGTGTTCAGTGGAACATGAGGGAGATCATAATGGATCTCCATTACCGAACCATGTGGAAGACTTCCAGAGATTTAATAGTCTACCTCCAGGTGATGAGCAGAAGCGCCTTGTGCTCTTAACATACTACAATCTCCTCCAATGTCCTTCGGGAAAAGTCTGTATGTCTGGTAGTGCTGGAGTCATTTCAAAGATCAGAAATGGTCTGTATGTTCGTAGGTACCTTCCATACATCTTCCCTGATCTGTAATCTTACAGAAAATCAGTAGGAATAGACGCATTGGTCATTGGAGGATTCAAATAGAAGAAGCTAAAAGGCAGATATCTGATGACTTGGGTTTCCATCCTTTCATTGCTGCAATTTGATCATATCGCCACGGCCATGGTGTGAGAAGGGAATTACGTGTGATGGCTGGTCTGTAATGCCTACAACCAGAGGTAGGCACTTACAGGTACTGCTGAACCACAGGTTGCCCAAGGGCCATGAAATTTTATTCCTTCCAGTGAATTTTTTCAATGTGTGCTTTTAATTCATCTGGTGTGGAAGAAAGCTCCCAGATATTTCTTGCAGGATGAAAGAAATAGAAACAGGGCAGAACTTCCTTGGTAAGTTTGCAGAAGACAGTACTTGAAAAAGTTAGAGGCCATGGCAATGGAGACCATTGGCTTTTTTTTTTTCCTCTAGAAGCTATTGAGATTTTTCTTGGAGATTTGTTGTGCGAAAAATTCACAAGAATAAGCTGGGCACTGGTGGCTCACACCTGTAATCTTAGCTACTGAGGAGGCTGAGGTCTAAGGATCACGGTTCAAAGCCAGCCAGGGCAGAAAAGTCCATGAGACTCTTATCTCCAGTAAACCACTAGAAAACTGGAAGTGGCACTGTGGCTCAAGCAGTAGAGCACTTGCCTTCAGCTGAAGAGTGCAGGGACAGCACCCAAGCCCAGAGTTCAAGCCCTGTGAGCAACAACAACAAAACAAAAAAAAATTCACATGAATATGTCCAGCCCTGGATGGGGTCCCTTTCAAACTAAAACCCTACATTCACGTTCTTCTTTCAGGACAGCTTCCATTTTCTAACTGGAAAGTATTGATTACCTTCAGGTCGTTGGGAGAATTTAATAAGATAAGACATCAAAATGCAGACTCACCAGCAAGTGGGTTTCTTTCTCCACTAAAGCATACTTGACCTAAAAGATTCCACACGAGGTTAACAGAGAGGGAAAGGTGGCGTTTTCAGACAGGCATTATCTGCTGGGTATTTTCAGATTTCCTCAATCGGCAACAGATCCAATGATTCAATCCAAAAATGACAGCCGGTGTAACAAGATAAGGACTGAAAGATTTTAGAGGCGCTCCACTCTTGCTGCATCTGGCTTTAACTTTGTGGTCACTGGTCTTATATCTCTAACTATCCCTTTAATTTTTTTTTATTACCTTACTAATTCATTAATTTTTTTTTTTTTTTTTGTCAGTTGTGGGCTTGAACTCTGGGACTGGGCGCTGTCCCTCAGTTCTTCAGCTGAGGGCCAGCACTCTGCCACTTGAGCCACGGTATCACTTCTAGTTTTCTGGTGGTTAATTGGAGATAAGAGTCTCACAGAGTTTCCTGCCCAGGCTGGCTTTGAACTGAAAGTTTGAACATAGAATTACAATGTGTGTGCATGTGTGTGCATCTATATATCTATATATCACATTTTCTTCTTCAATTTTTCACTGGATTGACTCTATATCTTGGTTATAATAAACAATGATGCAGTGAGGGCTGGGCGCTGGTGGCTCACGCCTGTAATCCTAGCTACTCAGGACGCTGAAATCTGAGGATCAGAGTTCAAAGACAGTCTGGTCAAGAAAGTCCGTGAGACTCTTATCTCCAATAACCATGAGAAAACCAGCAGTGACACTGTGGCTCACATGGTAGAGCATTCACCTTCAGCTGAAGAGCTCAGGGACAGCACCCAGGCCCAGAGTTCAAGCCCCTTGACCGACAAAAAAAAAATGCAGTGAACATATTTGTGCTGTTAGCTTTAGTGTGACCTTGTTTGTGATCATTAAAAAAAAATGCTAAGGAGTGAAATTGCTGGGTTACAGAGAAGCCCTATGCTTAATCTTTCAAGGAACCTCCATACTGCTTTTCAGAGTGGTTGAACAAGTTTACATTTGCACCAACATTGTAGTAATGTTCCCTTTTGGCCACATCCTCGCCAGCATCTGTTATTGTTTATTTATTTATTTTTTTGATAATGAACCACTCTAACTGGGGTGAGGTGATATCTCTTTTTTTGGGGGGGGATCTGGTCGTGGGGCTTGAACTCTGAGCCTGGGCACTGTCTCTCAGCTCTTCAGCTCAAGGCTAGCACTCTACCACTTGAGCCACAGCGCCACTTCCGGCTTTTTTCTTTTTGCTTATGTGGTGCTGAGAAATCGAACCCAGGGCCTCAGGCATGTAAGGCAAGTGCTCCACCACTGAGCCACCTTCCCAGCCCCTTCATTGTTGTTTTGATTTGCATTTCTTTTATGGGCAGAGATGTTGAACATCTCTTCATATGTCTACTAACCATTCTTACTTCTTCAGAGACATCTCTCTTTAAGTCTTTAGCCCATTTATCAATGGGTAGTTGTTTCTTTGAGGATTTGTTTTTTGGCAGTTTAATATTTTTGAGCTCTAAATATATTTTATATATGAGGCCCTTGTCTGATGCATAGCTAGTAAAAATATTCTCCCATTCTGTGGGCTTTCTATTTATCTTGCTAACTATGTCCTTTGCCATGCAGAAACTCCTCATTTTATGCAATACCATTTATTCAGTATTTCTTTGATTTGTTGTGATTCTGGATCTTTACTTCGGAAGTTTCAATCCATGCCTAGGAGCCCTAGTGTTTCCTGTACCCCTTCCTGTAATATTTTCAAGGCATCTGGTCTTACATTGAAGTCTCTGGTCCATTTGGAATTGATTCTGGGTGCAAGGTAATACATAAGGATCTAGCTTCACTTTTCTGCGCATGTATAGCCAATTCTGCTAGCATCATTTGTTGAAGAAGCTATCTTCCACCTGGTGTTTTTGCTATAGGTCTGTGGTTTCATCTCTGGTCCTCAAACCTACTCTTTTGCTAGTACTAAGCTGTTTTTTTTTATCACTATGACTTTGTAATACAGTTTGAATATTGTTATTGATATTCCTCCAATACTGTTTTTCCTGCTAAGGATTGTTTTTGCTCTTCGGGGTCTTTTATTATTCCATTTGAATTTTTGGATTGCTTTCTCTATATTATTGAAGAATGTTTTTGAGATTTTGATGTATTTCCTTAAATTTAAAAATCACTTCCAAGTCTGATTTACTTATACATTCACTTTTTGTTTGTTTTGTTTTTTATTTTGGGTCCGGTTGTGGGCCTGAACTCTGAGCCTGGGCACTGCCCCTCAGCAATTCAGCTCAAGGCTAGCGCTCTACCACTTGAGCCACAGCACCACTTCTAGCTTTTTTTTTTGCTTATGGGTGCTGAGGAATCGAACCCAGGGCCTCAAGCATGCAAGGCAAGCGCTTTACCACTGAGCCACCTTCCCAGCCCTATACGTTCACTTTTTTAGTGTTCAGCTTAGTAAATTCTGACAAAAGTTTTAAAAACATTATGCAGTTATACTCAAGATTTAAGACATTTGTGTCACTCCCAAACTGGCCTTATGCCCCTTTGCCTTTAATTATCTCCTACTTGCAACCTTAGATAATCATGGATTTGTTTCTATCATTTTAGTTTTGCCTTTTCTTTTCCATATAAATGGAACCATGCAATTATCAAATTGTTTGTTCCTGGCTTCTTTCACTGAGCAAACAGCTTTGAAAATTTGTCCATGCCCGTTGCATGTAATATTAATTTTCCTTTTATTGAGGAGTAGTGTTCCAATGTGTGGATGAAAATAATACAATATGCTTATTTATTCAACAGTGGATGGACATTTAGATTTTCCTACCTTTTAACTATTATACATAAAATGGCGATGGATATTTCCATCTGAATTGTTATGTAGAAATATGTTTATATTTCTCTTGGATAAATACCTATGGGTAGATTTTCTGTATAGTGTGGTGAGGATATTCCAAGAAGATCTTTCAAAACAGCTAATCTCATTTGCTGTTTCTACCAGCAATGTGTGACTCTTCCAGCCTCATGCTCCATCTGCCTAGGTTGGTAAGCATGCTGTACATCTTTAAAAATTCTACCTATCCAGGGGGCAGACATTAGTATTTTATTATTACTTTATATTTCTCTAGTATCTAATGAGATTGTGTATCTTTCCATGTGCTTAGTAGTCTCTTACTCTTTCTTGGTCAAATGTTTTACTCATTTGCAAATATTTATTTTCTTATAACATAGTGTTTTTAAATGTGCCCAAGAGAAAAGTCTTTCACTAGAAAAATTTTTGCAAAAATTTTGCAAATATTTTCTCCCATTTGTTGCTTTTTTAAGATCAAAACTTTCTAATGTAAAGACACATATTTTTCATAAATTTTATGCTTTGTATTTTCTGTATCATATTTTCAAAACCTTGCCTAACTCAAGGTCAAAATACATTTTTTCTTATGTATTTGGAATTTTTATAGGTTTGGCTCTTATATTTAGAACCATAATATTTTCTGAGTTTTTTGGGTATAGAAAAAGCATGTGCCTAGATTTTTTTTTTTTGTTGGGTCTGGTCGTGGGGCCTGAACTCTGGGCCTGGGCACTGTCCCTCAGCTCTTCAGCTCAAGGCTAGTGCTCTACCACTTGAGCCACAGCGCCACTTCCGGCTTTTTTCCATTTGCTTATGTGGTGCTGAGGAATCGAACCCAGGGCCTCGAGCATGCAAGGCAAGCGCTCTACCACTGAGCCACCTTCCCAGCCCCAGATTTGTTATTTTTATAAATGAATATACAATGTTTCTGGTAACATTCATTGAAAAAAATGTCCTTTCCTTATTGAATAAAAATGTCATCATTGTTTAGGTCTATTTCTGGACTCTTTATTTCCTTGATGCATATACTTATCATTACATAAATGTATGCTGACTTAATTGTAGCTTCACAGTCAGTCTCTGAAAGCCTTTTAGCATTTTCAACTTTGTGTTAAAAACTTTTCTGGTGGTTTCTTTGTATTTTCATACATATTTTGAATCAGCTTCCAGTTTCTATGAAAAGATTGCTTAATTCTGATCTGTATTTACTTAAATCCTTCGGTCAATTTGAAGAAAGGCGGCACATTAATACCTTTGAGCGTTTCAGTTATGAAAATAGAATTTTAAATTTATTTACATCTTTTAAAATGTCTTTTGACAATTTGTAGTTTTCAGCAAGTGGGGATTGCACATCTTTTGGCACATCTCTAAATACTGTATTTATATTCTTTGATGCTATTGTGAATTATCTACCTACTTACCTATCTATCATCAATCTTCTACTTTTCATCAATCATCTTCATATGTATTAAATTTCCAATTATTTATTGTTAGTACATATAAATGCAATTACATTTTGTATATCAATTATGTATCCTGTAATCGTGCTTGGTGACTTTTCAGTTTAGATAATTGTATATTCCTTAAGACTTTCTTCATAAACTATCAGGCTAGCTGCTAAAGACAGTGTTACTTCTTTCGTAAGAAGCCATTAAGTAAGAAGACAATCATTGTGCTTGTCATTTATTTCTTCACCTGTCACTCCTTCAATGTATTGTTGAATAAGAGTGATGAGATCAGAGCCCCTCACCTTGCTCCTTATTTTAGGAGGAAAGTATTTCAGATGTATCTCCACCTATGTTAAAACCCCCAATCCCATTTTGCCATTGTCAGTTAGAAAAAATAGTCAGAAGTTCTGTAAAAAGCTTAGAAATCAGACAAAAGACTTTTATGTTTGCCATCTTCCTTGATCTTTTTCCATTTGTATGGATCTTAATTTCCATATAGTATCATTTCCTTTTGTTTGAGAAATTTCTTTGACATTCTTTTTAATGCAAGTCTGTGGATAAAAAGCTATTTAACGTTGTATTTTCTCCAAACATTTTTGTCTTGAGTTTTGCAAGATAGGTATGTATGCTTGTACAAAAGTCTTAGATGGATGGTTTTTTCTTATATTATTTTTCAAAGATGTGTCTCCATTGTCTTCTGGCATGCATATTTTTTTGAGATTTCTGCTGACATTCTTATCTGTGTTTCTTTATATTAAATATGTTTTTCTTTGGGCCTCATAAGATTTTTTTAAATCACTGATTTGTCATTTTCATTGTAGTTTTCTATGGCTTTTCTTCTTGTTCTTATCACTCATTTCAGTCTAACCCTCCTCTCCCCCCAATTTGAGCTAGTAATCATGAAGAAGTAAACAATACCAACTGAATGATGTTTATCTGGGGTTTGTGCCCCAAGCACTGGGGAGATAGTACATAGATAGGGTTTCCTGAAGTAGCCCTCTGAAGATGTATCAGGAAGTTTTTATAGTCTGGCTGCTAATCCTGCACAGACACACTGGTGGTTGTTCACACAGTGCAGGGTTTTTGTTATATGTCTTGTCTGACCTTTGCTGTCAGCATCTAGGTCTGGTAATTGGCCCAATGATCTATCCATGTACATTGAGACTTTCTATGATTAGCTTACAGAAAGATGAAGGAGCGTTCATTTCTGACACCCCGGGGAAGTTGATATAGTAGCCAGAGTCAGTCATCCTGTGCTTACAGGGGTTGTGAAAAGTCTCTTTACAAACTATGGAAGAAGCTGGCAGTTTCTGGACCTGGCTATCTGTTGACATATCCTTTGAAAGTATATCCTTATGCCAGGGAAGAAAATGTGGCATTGCCTCTCCATTCTGCCTCATATTTATCTTCTTGAATTTGTAGAATCTTATTTTATTCACAATTTGAAATTTCCTAAACATAATTTCTTCAAATGTATACATACACACACACACATGCATACACAGATATTTTCTGTTTCAATCTTTGCCTCATGTTTTTCTTCTGGGATTCCAATCACATATATTGATATTCCCTCACAACTCACTAAAATCTGTTTCTATCTGCTCATTATTATTCTTTGCTTTTGGTCTTTTCTACCTGTAGTTTGTTTAGGATACGTTTTATGGCTATTTCATCAAATTCATTATGTGTTCCAAATTTTAATCCAATGCAAGTGTCTTTTATAAGACATAACTGCAGAAGTTCATTTGGTCCTTTTTATGTATCTTCCACTTCTTATCATGGTTATGCTTTCCTTTGAATCCTGGAATGTATGGAGTATATTTTAAATAACAGTTTAAAGTCCTTTTTATGATTTCATTATTTTGAAGTCACTTCCCATTGGCTGAATTTTCTGCTATTTATGGGCCATAATTCTCTTCTTTTTGGCAAGCTTATAATATTTTAAATTGGATTCTGGTCATTTGTGAATTTTATGCTTATTAGTGCTGAATTTTGCTGTATATCTTTAAAGCATGTTAGATTTGTTCAACATGTTAAATTACTTGCATGCAATTTTCCTCATTTTTAGTTTACATTTTGGTTTGTTGGTGAAGGTCCAATAAGCCCTTTACTCTACTGCTCACTCAATGTCACTATTAAACTTCTACCTTTATTGTGGCCCTCATATCTATGTATTATGTATGGATCTCCTCAAAATGGTCGTTTAGAATTTAAATACAGCCTGCATGTGTTAGGGAAAACATTCCGTTTATTGATGTCCAAAATGTTCAACCTCTCTCTAGCTATGTACAAGCTATTTCTCAAAGACTTACAGGCTCTCCTCCCTGTAGTTGCCTGGATTGTTTGTGAAATCCTACCTTCTTCTGCCAATTCTCCACATGAGTATTTTTTTTTTCAGTCTTAGGTCTTGAACTCAGGGCCTGGGCACTGTCCCTGAGCTTTTTTGGTAAATGCTAGCACTCTACTTCAGCTACAGCTCTACTTTTGGCATTTTGGTGGTTAATTGAAGGTAAGGATCTCACAGACTTTCCTGCCTGGGCTGGCTTTGACCCACTATCCTCAGATTTCAGCCACCTGAATATAAGGATTACAGGTATGAGCCACTGGTGCCTAGTGGCATTCTTAACTTTGTCTCCACAACTCAGAGGAAGCTAGTTGGATTCTCCCTCCCATTTAGAAACTCCCTGTCTGTACTTCAGTCTGAGAACGCTGAAGATAGTCATCACAAATAAATTTAGAGTTCACCCTTATTAGTTTTCTTCATAGATCTTAGTCCTAAAGCAATTTGCTGCACCTTATCTGAACATCATTGTTACTTTGTCTGATTTCCAGTGTTTTGTAGAGATATCCTGTATCTTATAACAAGTAATCTATCATTGGAAGAAGTGGCAGCATTAGACTTTTAACAAAGGAAATGCACAAATATATCCTGGTAAATAAAAATAAGTTTACAGCAAGAAAACTGGGCCCTTGCTAGTCATGTGCTCTGGTATGTGAGCTATTCCACCAATCGTTTTTGCCCTGTTTTCAATAGTTATTTTTTGCATAGTTTCTCACTTTCTGTTCAGACATGAATCTAGATGTGATCTACCTAATATAGCTTTCTTTCATCCCTAAGATCACAGGCATATACCATTGCATCCTCTTACACTTTTTCTGCCTGGGCTGGTCTCCAATTGAGATCCTTCAGGGCTCAGTCTTCCAAGTATGCAGGATAAGAAGCATTAGTCACTGGACCCTGCCTATATGTTAGTATTGTGCCAGATGTTCTTGAAAGTTCTGATTATACATCTGAACAATAGCTTTATTCCCCACCCTCCAATCTTTATGCTCTTTGTTTTCTGATGGCACTGTCTAGGATGGCCAGTATACTTTAAAATAAAATTGAGCAAAGTGGATATTTTTGTAATATTCATAATCACAAAGAAAATACCTTCAACATTTCACTCTTAAGCATGTATTTAGTATAAATGTTTATATATTTCTGTAACAGGTATATTTAATATTAGTTAAGAAAGTTCTCTTACTTTACTAAGTTTTATTTTAAACCATTGAGTGTTCAAAATTAAGGAAATGCTTTTGCATGCATTGTGTTAATCATGTGATTTTGTTCTTTTCGATACCTGGGTATGCATTTTCTATTAAGATTTTAATTGTACAAGGAAGGCGCAGATATTTCCTGAGGTACTCTGATCAGCTTCAACCCCTCTATCATTCTCCTTCACCCCTCCCCCTTCCCAAAACAATTTCAGAGGTTTCATTGCTCTACTTTCATAAGCGTATCTACAGTATTTTGAGCATATTTACTCTTATTTACCAGCATAGTTTGCCCTCTCCTCCTTGCTGATACCTGTCCCGCCATTATCCATTTTACTTTTCTTCCATCCTTCTTTTATTTGAATGCACATTAATTGTACCGTGGGATTTCACCAATTTTCATCTTCCTCCCTCCCATTAGTATCCAACCCCATACAAGGCCTGTTTTACACTCTTGTTATTCATTGGTTCTTACTGGATGCTAATGATTCAAAGGGACGTCCCGTGGTGTTTTACATGGGCATGCACAGTGTTTAATCAAGACTGATCTCTGCCCTCTCACTTTCCTTAACCCCCCCTACCTTTGATTACTCACAGATTTCAGTGTGTTTCATTTTCACATCTTCACTTACTGAGGCAGTCTATTTCAGTAGTGTTCACCCTCTAACATTCTCTTTCCTCTTTTTGTTAACAGCCTCCTCCGTAATTGCATGTTTCTTACGTCAGTCCTCCACACGGACTCTGGGGCAGGGCATCTCCAGGCTCCTTGACTGACTCATGATTATTCCATCTTTACACGTCTTCAGAGGACGTCAGTCTTAAACAATAGTCTCCCTCTTAAGATGGTGCTTGGTTATCATGCTTTGAGATGTAGGAACGATAACATAGGAGTTTAGGAGTATTTCCAATATTGGCCTTCCATGTAGTCTATACATGGACGTGTAGACTACCATCATGTAGTCTATACCGAGCCATTGGCCCATCTTGTCACCATAGCTGCATACTTTCTCCTGACCTACCTTATGGTTGCAGCTCCCTCTAGGAGCCATGATTGGAGTTATAGATTGTTTCCTTTTTTCCCTCTGTATTGTCCTTTTGCTGTTTTAGCTGTCATGTCATACCTTTCTTGTTTTCCTATGTTATTCTGCTCATGATCTTTTGAGAATCTAGTCTTTCCTTTGTTTCATCCCACACACCCTACTTTATAGCTGGTTGACATCTCTTGGCTTTTAGGGCTAAGGACTTTCCATCACTATTCTATAGGAAATAGGTTGCAAACTTAAGCGTTCTAGTCAATGAATGCACATGATTGATGTTTACAGAGAGTAAAAAGCACTTGGTAGTCTTCTACTTCAAGAACAATAGTGAAAGCTTGACAGCTAGCACTAGGTTTCAGTGTGAGAAAGATAGAAAGTTCAGCCCAGGTGATTGATCCATAGGGAATTATAATCTTTGGTTTAACAAGTAATTCTGGTTTATTTTATTTTTGCCAGTCCTGGGATTTGAACTTAGGGCCTGAGAACTGTCCCTGAGTTTCTGTGCTCAAGGTTAATGCTCTAATGCTTGGGCCATAATTCCACTTTCTGCTTTTTAGTGGTTAAATGAAGATAAAAGTTTCATGGACTTTCCTGCCCAGGCTGGCTTCAAACTCTGATCAGTTTTCAATGTCCTGAGTTGCTAAGATATGTCTAAGCAACTGGCACCTGGCTGGTAAGTCTATTTCTTAAGAGAACCCTGAAATCTGAGTATGTGAAATATTTCATATTAAATATGTTGCCAAGTAATTCACTAAATTAACAAAACCAAAAACAATAGAGTAAAAAATTATAAGTTGACCAAATATGAACAATTTCCTCCTTTTTCTCTATACAGAATTATTAATTTCTCACAGAGCGATTACAATTGCTTCATGTAGCCACAGCACTCTAGCAAAGACTGAGGTTTACATAGATAAACAGGAAATTGAGTGATATGTTATTAATCTGGGTATATTTGCTGTTTGAGTTTAAAATGCTTTTATGTTCCCTCAGGAATTTTCTGTATGTATTGTTTACATTTATTTAAGTTAGTAGATGATTTGGTTCGGCAAGTTGAATACATTCCTTTTTCAGAAAAATGTACAAATTATCAAAAGCAATAGTTTTAGAGGGGATTATATGTTCCACTTGGGCATCATGAAGTGGTAGCAATCTTAGTTTCATTCAGACAAGCAAAACTTTGTTGTTTTTAAAACAATACAGCAAGATAGAGATTGTCATTTTTATAGTATAATCTGACAGGACCTTGAGGCCAGATATCAAAGATAATGTGGGGTTTACATTAGCATGTTTACTTTTGACATTATTTTACAAAACTGGTTTTCAGCTATATGTTGAAGCCTAGCTGTGCATCTAAGAGTAGGATTTTAATGATTTTCATTCCAGAATTAGAGTGCTGCTTACAAAAGCTAGGAGACTATAAAAAGCCTCATTCCTCTTGTGTAAAGGTCTTGGTTGATAGTTGCATAGGATTTAGTTTACTGAAAATAGGAAGTAACTCATTCTTAGTACTCTAACTTTTTTTTTACATGGAGTGGGGAAGGGCCTGTGTGCATATATACCTGTATTTAAGAAGGTACAGACATGATAAGAAAAAAAGAAGAAGGTGTAATATTTAATATTTAAACTTTCTGTGTGTGTGTGTGTGTGTGTGTGTGTGTGTGTGCTGGTCTTAGGGCTAGTGCTCTCCTTGCTTGACCCACAGTGCCACATTTGTTTTTGGTGATTTATTGAAGAGGAGGGTCCCATGGACATTTCTGCATTAGTTAGCTTTGAATTGTGATCCTCAGAGCTCAACCTTTGGGTAGTTAGGATTATAGGTTTGAGCTACTGGGACCCAGCTAAACTTATTTTTTTAATAGATAAGCCTAATACATTGTACCTTGTTTTTTATTCACTCTAATAAGTTCTGTCTCTTAACTGATATATCAATTAAGATATATGTATCACATATATGATATAAATAGATAACTATAGTTAGCTATACATTTCTATAGCTATATATAACATGCATATGACATATATCAGTTAAAATATATATGTGTTAAATATATATATAGTACATATGATATGTATCAGTTAAGAAAAATACTGAGTTCTCCCAGCTGAAATCGTTTACTCGACAGTGAGAAGTTGGGGAAATGATTCTACAAATAAAAAAATAAAGGTGCTATTTTCCAGAAGCCTCTATCCATATCTCTTCTTAATTTTTTTCCCCACAAACAGAGTTTTCAGGAGGTGCTGGGCATGACCATTTTATTATCATTCAGCTACCACTTACAAGTAACTTCTTGTGAGTCTTCTGTGCTCCTTGTATTCAACGTTTGTCAATGTTTCCTAAGGTACTCAACCCAATGGCTGAACTGAGCATGAAGATTTACTTGGTAATAGTCTTAGGCTAAGCTGGCATGGAACTTGCCCCTGATAAATTACCAGCTTTGTAACCTTGGGAAAGTTTCTTAATCTTCCTGATACTCAGTTACCTCCTTTCTGAAATGGTGATATGCAAGTATATGTGCAATCAAGCACCGTAGTGCCACAGAGAGTTGTAAAGCTCAGGCAATATACAATGTCACACAGGACAAATACTCCACGTATGATGCTGTCATTCTCATGGACAAGGTTTCTATGGTGTTGGTGTATGGGGGTGTTTCATCTCTGTGAGTGGCAGATGGGATTTGGAGTGAAAGAAGTTTCTGGGTCAGCCTCCCTTTCTCCTCTTCCTCATCTCACTCTTGGGGCTTATTAGCCCAGACTGTGCTACTAAGACACAGCTCTGCCAAGAGGCCTCCTTTCAGGTGGAACCAATGACAAACCCAGAGGTAAAGAAGAGAGGCATCCAATATGTGTTTATTTTAGACCATTTAGGGAACATGAAGTTGTTTCTTTGATCACACACATGTGAGTCTACCAGAAAACAATACTGTAAATATTAAGAGAATAAGTATTGTTCAAAAAGGAATGCCCCACAAGGCAGTCCCAGCAACCTAGAAGAGTCTACCATGCTTAAGAATCTAGGATTCCTTTAGCATGATGACAAACAAGGGAAATATTAACATTAAGAGACTTAATGTGCATATTGACATATGAAGTACTTTAAGAGACAGTGTCTGAAACGTGTGAAGGGAGAAAGGCAATATACATAGGAAAAAAGCCAAGAAGAAAGCTATCTGGGATCAAGTGCAACACCAGCATCCTCTACCAGGAGAAGCAGGCTGTAAGATCCAGTGTAAAAGGGGTCTGAGTTGCTGGAGCCTATTCTCCACAGAGAGGTAGTATAATGTTATAAAAAATATCTCTTTACACTTAAGATTCAGTTGTTGATAATACATGTAACTTGGGAATATATACTGAGAAATATGCTTACAAGAAAGAAAAAAAATCACCCAGAACATCATAACTGAAGAATAAACTCCTGTTTTCACTGTATTTGATGTTGGTATAATTTGGGGGGGGGGAAGGGTAAAAACAAATTGTTTAAATAGGGATACAGGTGGACCCATTGCAACAATGAGATGTACAAGATGCTATGTCAAAAAACGAACTTTACAATTTAAGTATGGGGGGGGGTGTGAGGGTTGGGGGGAAGGGGGGTGTGTAGTTGAGGAGGTGGGAGGGAAGGGATGGTAGGGGAAAAGCAAAGCAGGAGGCAACAAGGCCTGATAAGAACTGTACTCATGACCTTGCTCATATAACTGTAACCCCTCTGTACAGTATTTTCACAATAAAAAAACGTATTTAAAAATTAAAAAAATAAAAAAGAATAAAGAATAAACCCTCCTGTCATGGAATATTATCTTCTGCTTTTTCTCTTTATGTGTGGCTCTTCTTCTTCCTGTAACTCTCTCTCCTCTATATTGTGGTTTGGATTATATTTTATCAATAGAAATTATATCTTACTTTATTCATTTATCACGAAATGTCTTCCAGGCTATTAGAAAACTTAAAAACATCACTTGTCACTGAGATGCCATTACACTGGCAGTACTTTGATCCAAGATTAATTGAAACTTGACCCTATGGCTGAACATGTGCATCCATGGATATTCTAAATAGTTCTGGAATGAACATCTCCCTGCATAAATCTTTGTTCACACCTCTTATTACTTCCTTGGGGTAGATAACTGAAAGCTGAGCTGCTTGGGCAAGAGGAATGACCTTTTCCAAATCTCTTGATATCTACTGTCAAATTCAGAGACATTTTAAATGTGAAGAAAAGGTCAGCGAAAAAGGCTCTCCTCCAACTTCTTTTATGAGACCGACTTGCTGACCCAAACCAGATTTTTTTTTTAAAATAACCTCAACACATCTGAAACTTAACAATTACCAAAAAAGGATCAAATGTGTCAAGTATATGTTCTATAAGGTGATTTCTTATTTGTTCAAAAATAATTATTAAGCATCTATTGTGGGCTGGCTACTGAGGATAGTCGAGGCTAACCCAATGGTGAAAGAAATAGTTCCCCACCCTAGATGATGATGTGTTTTTGAATGCTCAGACTCAATGGAAACTTCAGCTTCCAGGCATCTGCTCAAGTCCAGTTTCAGAGTCTGCTAGGATGAATGAGGGTTGTATTTATTCACAGAGCTTATTCCTTTGCGTATGTTTTCATTTTCTCCAAACTTCCCTCAAGTTTGAAAAAGTTACCTATAATCTGTTTTCCTATTTCCATTATAGTTTTTCCTATTGAAAGACTGCTGGCTGGGAACAGAATGGAAATATTTAGTTTAGTAAGAAATGCTAGAAAAAAACAAAAAGTACAACTGGTCTTGTTTTCCAGAAAGACAAGCCACCTCTCTCATGCGTCTATCTGCTTGATGCTAGAGTTGCATAAGGAAGAATCTCAGACTATCAGGAGCAATAGACGGTCTCCTACATTCACTTGTTCCTATAGTCAGTCAGAAAGCATCTAGTAAATAATTCCTCCTCTTGTGCATTCTTGTCTTCTCCCACTTCTTTTCCCTTTCTATCCAATGGTATATCTCTTATTTTGATGAAGATGGGGGAAGTTAGCCACATAAATGTGACTATCATTAATAGCAACAAATCACCTAAATGTGATGATCATTGGGTAACAAACTGAAATCCTTTAACTCTGGAAACAACTATTGTTTAGTAAGGTTTATATTGCCATACTTTTATTGGCTGAGGCTAAGAATACCAAGAAAAAACAAAGGCCTGCCTGCATCACAAATTTCCTAAGTGATTCAACCTACTTGGCATGCACGGAAACTCAGAGTAAGGACCATGCAAGAGATATTACAGTGAAGTCAACCTTGCTCCATGAGCTTGGGCATCTAGTACAGTTTGTAAAACCCAATGTCTGCTGAGGAGAGATGTGGGATTTTATTTTTATATGTGTGTGTGTGTGTGTGTGTGTGTGTGTGTGTATGTGCTGGTACTGGTACTTGAACTTAGGACTTCTCACTCTTGTTTGTCTTTTGTGCTCATGGCTGGTGATCCACAGCTTGAGTCATGACTCCAGTTCTGGCTCACTTGCTGACTAATTAGAGATAAGAGTCTCACAGATTTGTCTGTTTAGTCAAGCTCTGACCCTGTGATCCTCTGCTCTCAGCCTTCTGAGTAGCTAGGATTATAGGCATGAGCCACCAATGCCAGGCTGTTTTATGTATTTTTTTAAAAAATGTTTGCTTATCAAAGGCAAAAAGAAGAATATGCCTTAATTATTTTATTTTTCTATGTATGTTCTTTTGCAAGAATCTCAGTTTTACTGAGCCTTCAGAATATTTTTTTCCTAATGTAGAGACTTGTTTGAATAAGTCTATTTTTTCAGCATGTAGACAAGTATTTGGGTAACTAGTGGAAATAATAAATTGCCAACACAAAATGATTTCATTGCTCTTAAGAGCGAAACAGTACCCTTAGGAATTTCATAGAAATGACGCCATTTTCATATCATTCCCTGGGTAGCCATTGATCTTACTCCGGAGTGGATTGGGGTGCAAGTTGATTCTTAATGAGAGAGCACCTACAAGTAGTCCCTGGAAAGTAAGTAGAGTAATGGATATTAGAGAAAATCAACCAAGATCTCAAAAAAAAAGCAACAATTACATTCTTCAAACCAAACTTTCTTGTAGGAACTTCCTTGAAAGACTGGTTTTCTTTCCAAGGAATGTAATGAGTGCTCATTACTTTGGCCATTTGTCCTTTTCTGTTTTTTAGATTCCAACTGTGTAATCCAATTACAGTCTGTGGATTTGACTGGAAAACAATCGAACAGGGGAATTTAGACTTCGAGACATCTTGGTCTTTGAGAGAAAGAACCATTGCTGGACTCAGAATGGTGAATGAACCTCTGGAGTCAGGCTGCTCTGTTTGGTTTTGCACCAGCCCCTTTTGAGCTTTGGGTTCTGTGATAGAGACTTAACCAGTCTTTGCTTAAGCTGTTGGATCTCACCTACTCATGGGTATGAGCATCTGCCTCATAAGGTAAGAGCGGAGCTTTAATGAGATAATGTGTGTGAGTGCTGTTATATAACAACAAATGGATATTTGTTAATTTATTCTGCAAACACAGAAATGATTATCCTGTTTCAGGGTTGGTAGAATAGCACTTAGTAGATGAAGCCAATCCATTTGCACACCACGTGTGGCTTTTTCTCTAATCCCTTGCACATGCAAAGCCCTCACACCCATTACTGAGTTTTCTTTCTCTGGTGCACAGACATTTTCACCATGTTAGGTTAAGAAGTTTATATTCTCTTTTAAGATGTTTTCTTTTTATCTGCCCAGTGATAATCATTTCCTGGACCCTATCTATGATATCACATTCAAAATATGTTTGTACTTGGTCTTTCTGGCATCATGCCAATGTGACTGGCCTTGAATTTCTGAAATCAAAACAAGAGTTCACAAAATCACATTAAAGGTTGGTTATGGGATGTGTTAAAGTATACCAAATGGGCCTTCTTCAAATACAGGCCACTCCACAGTTTAGATGAAGTCCAAATTTTGCATTTTCTGTCTTTTTGACTAATATTCAAATTTGACTTTTGAAATGTATAATCTTTCTTTATCTGGGGACTCTGGACCTCATTTTCTTTGGGATTCAAGGATTTTCCTAAGTACTTGGAATTCAATGCAAAATTTTTCACATCCAGGCATTGTGGTTTTTTAGTGTGTATATATATATATATATTTATTTACTGTAAAGATACCATACAAATGAGTTATAGAGACATGAGTAAGGTAATGAGTATATTTCCTATCCAGCATTGTTACCCTCTTCATTGTTTTTCCCCTACTATCCCTTCCCTCCCCACATACCCAACTTCGCCCTCCCCCCATCAAATTGTAAAGTTCATTTTCAACATCTCATTGTACATCTCATTGTTACAATGGGTCATCCTGCATCCATGTTTCAGCATTTTGTTATTTCCCTTCCCCTCGCCAAATTAGAAAAATGTATATACAAGATGCAGAGCACCAGAATCAAATACAGTGAAAACAGAGGTTGTACTATGGGGGAAGAACATACAAAAGAAACAAAAAATCACATAGTACATTTAAAACAGCAAGAAAGATAAAACTACTAGTGTCGCTATCTTGGGGTTCATTTTGCTTAGCATCATCTTATATGGTTATATGTACATAGCTTTTGACCTTTTTCTCCTTGTCTAGTAAAATTATCCGAAGGAAAATTTGTTGGATTCCATTTGCTTCTCAAAGAAGACTTTGGCTCAAGCAAAGTCAAATTTTTGTGTGTGTTACTCTACCTTCTTCCTTCTCTTCCCATATTGCTCTCCCACTTTTGTCTTCAGTAGCACGCTCCTCTTTATCTCAAAATCTCTTCTCAGATCTGTCAATTTCCTGCTTTTGGAAATGCTCCACCCCATAGGCCTTTTATATCATCCTTTGTTCTGTGTTTGCCTCCACAGTTTAAAAATTTTTATTCCATCACCGAAACAATTATCTGATGCTTCTTTCAAATCAACTGTTTCATTGACTTAAAATATTTTGGAAGAAAGCTAGTGGCTAGGAAATTTTTTAAGAAGAGAGAATGATGGCCTCAGAGAAAAGGGCTTGGATTGTAGCAAAAGTAAATGACTGGACAGATGATATCTGAGAGGAGAAAGGGAGAGCTGAGGCTGTGATTCTGTCGTGGATCTGAGAAGGAGAACCATCAGAAAGCAGCGGAGACACACATTGGGAGCCTAGCTAACCTGTGGAGCAGAAGATGGCACTGTGCGGGAAGGGAAATGGGCACAGGGTGAAAGGAGAAGAAAGCAGCTGGGAGAGGTTTTTCAGAAACGAATAGAGATGTTGGGTGAAAGAAGATGCATAGGGTGAGGCTACAAATGAGAGATAGGCTTAAAAGGGTGCAGGCTGGAGGTGCTTGAGGCTGCATTTTTAGAGAGGCTGTGGAGAGGGAATTCAAGACATTTCAGACTGGAGGCTTCAGAGGCTGGGGTGGGGGCCTGTGTATGTGCATCTCATAGGGCAAGAAGAACTATGAGTGGTTATGGAAATTTCCTATTGTCTTGTCTATTCTTAAACTGGCACAGTAATCTAAAGCACCAATCTTACCTTTGGCAGAAGAGACATCTTTTGTAGATGGTCCAAAGGGTGGAGAGATGATAGTTTCTCTTGTAGGCCAGGCAGGTGGTCTGCACATGATCAGGTATAGTATACCCAAGAAAGCCATGGAGAGCTTGTGATCACAATGGCTGGGCTCAACCTGAAGGGTTCTGAATCAGCAGATCCAGAGATGAGTCTAAAACACCTGATTTCTAACAAGTCTCCAGTGGTGCTGAGGCTGCTGTTTGGTAACCACGCTCTGAGAACCACTTGGCTAGGAAAACCAGCCCATGCCTTTTAAGGATTGAACAAAGTGTTCTTAAGTTCCTTTTAAACAATAAATCACTGCAATATAAAAATGAGGTAAGTGAACGTGCTCTTTCAACTCTAAACTTATAGACCAATATAAAACATTTTAAATGTGAAATGAAAACATGTGAAATTGCTATCGATTCTCATCAGGGCAATAGTTCAATAAAGAAAAGAATCATGATTTCAGGGCCCACTCTTGATTTTCTTCTTTAATATGGGGTCTTAGTTTTGATTTTCTCTGATGATAGACTACAATTTTGGACTTGGTCTGTGGTGGCATGAATGAAAGGGGAATGAAAGGAAGAGTCAGGGGGATTTCCTTTCCTATGTTTGAGTTCAGTACAATTTTAGAAGGCTGTGGTATATATGAGCCTGCCTTTCAAATAGTTCAAGGCAGGCCCTTTGGTGGAGGGTCTGCCAGGCCTGTACCATGATCCTTTTCTGGCCTGGCACCTATAGTGAGAGGTGTCTGGGGAAGTGTTCTCTGGGCCCTCTGCTCACCAGGGGTCTGAGTCTTTCCCATGGGACAAAATCTGAGCTTGGAGTATAGGTTAGGGCCCATTTCTAGAGCACATGCAGGTACAAATAAATCTCTGAAAACCTGAACTGACAGTGTCAGGAGTCAACTGCATCGCCTCGAGTGTTTCTCCTGATAAATCCACTTAATGTTCATGTCCTGATGGATGCTGGCAGGGTAAACTAGAAGCAGATATATATATATATATATATATATATATATATATTAGCATAAGTTTCACATTTTTCCTTGTTTAGACTGTGAGGAGTTGTCCTTGCTCTTGATAAAAGATTCCAGGAATTGAAGCAATGAATAAGAGCGTTGTTTAATCACAGAAAGGGAAGCAGTCCAATCAGCAACTAATAAAAATAAACAATGAAAAGAATGATGGAGATTAACTTCACACCACTGCTCGTGTTTGGCCATCAGAAACCTGTATGTGTTGTTCATACTTTCTGGTCACATCTGATGCTTTCTCTGCAGAAAAAAAAGAAAACCAAGAAAGACTATTAGGGCAAATCACAAGTAAAGATGCCTAATGGAAGACAGGATATTCAATCACATTGGTATTGCAGATAGCAAGTGAAGAATTTGCTGTATGGGGCATGTATATCTGAAATTCAAGTTTAGCTGGGTATCTGTTTTCTATGTGCTCATGATAGAAATTTGACTTAAGAATTTTTTTTATTTTTTGGGGCTGAGAAGGTGGCTCAGTGGTAGAGCGCTTGCCTTGCATGCATGAGGCCCTGGGTTCGATTACTCAGCACCACATAAGCAGGAAAAAAAAGCCAGAAGTGGCACTATGGTTCAAGTGGTAGCGTGCTAGCCTTGAGCTGAAGAGCTGAGGGACAGCGCCCAGGCCCAGAGTTCAGGTCCCATGACCAGACCCCCCCCCCAAAAAAGAATTTTTTAATATATATTTTTATTATAAAGATACTGTACATGAGTACATTTCCTCTTCAGCATTATTAGCCCTTCTTTATTTTTCCCCTACCATCCCTTCCCTCCCAACGTCTCCAACTCTTCCCTCCCCCCACCATGAAGTTATAAAGTTCATTTTCAATATAGTGTCTTGTACATCTCATTGCTACAATGGGTCAACTGTATCCTTATTTCAGCATTTTGTTATTTCCCTTCCCCTCCCCAAATTAGAAAAATGTATATACAAGATGCAGGACACTGGAATACAGTGAAAACAGGGGTTGTACCATGGGGGAAGAACATACAAAAGAAACAAAAAATCATATAGTACATTATAAGTACATTAAAAACAACAGCAAGATAAAATCTCTTGTGTGTCTATATTGGGGTTCATTTTGCTTAGTATCATCTTATATGATCATATGTACATAGTTTATGACATATACTCCTCCTAGACATATACTCGTTATTGTAAGTAAGGGAAACCATGGGACTTGTTTCTTTGGACCAAATTTACTTCACTTAATATAATTTTTTCTAAGTATTTCAATTTTCTAACAAATGGGGCAGTGTCATTCTGATGTGAATTGCATACTATTTTCATTATAATTCCCTAGTTTTTGCTGAATAGCAGCTTAACATTTGCATATGCCATCTAGACTGAAATTCGTTAAGGAGAAAGATGCAAATGTACAAATAGTATTTGTGAAGTTAGGTTGATCTGAGAATTTAGAATCATATCTTAGAAAAAGGAAAAAAAATGATCAAGACTAGTATTGACAGAGCCAAAAGAGATTTTATTTTTGGTAGCAATTGTTGATATTGTGTGTAGGACACTTGATGTTGCAGTTAAGTTACACCTAGGCCACCTTTGGATCAACTGTGCCACTTTTAGTACCTCCTTAAACAATAATTATAATCTGTTGGGGGGAAATATCAATGGAAAGGTCAAATGCATTCATAAAAAAGTGATTATTCAGTATTTCATACATTGAACCAAAGCACACACCAAATTCACTGTATCACTGTCCTTTGGGCAGCAGATATATGCTGAGCAACGACTCGCTTAATTATATGATTATCTGTCTTCAGGGAGGATATACGAGCATGAATTGGAGCCGCCAGGAGAGGTACATTGCTTTCCTTGCGATCCTTAATCTATATCTACAGCCATTACGGGTTACAAGTTGACTTTTAAAACAAATATCTAAAATATAAATTACATTTTTACAATGCAAAGTGGGCGTTTTGGTGCTAAAGAGCTCCTTGAGCTGAAAAATGGACACATTATACGAGTCAGTCTCCAGGCTAATACCACTCCATTCCCCTTTTCCTGACTCTTCATTTAGAAGGAGGAGAGGGAGAAGACTCGGCTTTCTAATTAACCAGGGTGGGGGAGAAGGGCCAAGCAGTTAACCTTTGTAAGTGAATCATGAAGTATAATGATAGAAAGGAATGACCACTTTGCAATGAATCAGGATTCTAGGAAAATCCGAAAGATTCCAGGCGCCATGATGGGAGAGGTTAAGTACATGTAGCCAAACTCCATTAATCTCAATGTCTTCCTTAGTCCTTGGCTGCTCATTGTTGAGACAGGGGGTTCAGTGTAGGAGAAAATTCAGACCCAAGTGCTGTGGAAGGGCTGGATTCCGTGGCAGCAGTATATGAAGTAGCAGAGAAAATAAGGGTAGTTGGAAAGCATCATCCTGTTTTATGATAAGAGACTCTCAGGTAGCTTCAGAGGACAGAAAAAAAGAGACTGGATGTTGTAAAAACTTACACTGTGTCTCTTGACTGAGGAGCTCCAACTGGATGCTCAGTCTTGCAGATAATGTGCATTGCTTCTGCTTACAAGGTCATCTAATGACTTTGAACATGATGTTCAGGGTCAGTTCCTAATGTGTTGCACTAACTCCCTCCCTCAGCCTACCTCATACTTGATAGGATGAAAGTAATGTATGTACGTGTTTCTGGACATCAGATTCATGTACTTATTTTCATGTCCCTATAGTTTATTTACAAATGTAACATTATTGGAGGTGGAAAGATTAGCCAAGGAGCAGGAAGATCTCCTCACAAAGCTGAAAGTACTTTTTTTACGATCCAAAGACAAGCACTGGAGTCACCAGGAAAATTCATTCTGTGAAGATTGCCAAGAAAACCTTGTTTTGAAACCCCTGCAGCCCATGATTAGTGAAACATCCACTTCAGAAACAATAGATAGACACTTGCTCTTCTTGAGCACTGGCTGCCTGGTTTCAAAGAGCTTTTATTATTTATTATTATTATTATTTTGCCTCTCTTGGCTCTGAGTGACTGTAACACATGGTAAATCTTTAACTTCAAGTGTCCTTCTGTGGTGACCAACTAAAATATTAGCAAAATAAATGTTTTATGGGAAAATGTTGGCAGGAACCCCAACAGAAACAGGTGGTATTGGGTTATTTCAATATAATGTAATGATACAGCCAGGTTTCCATCTGGACAACATGTGGTTGGGTCTGCTCTGAGAGTATCAAAGAGCCTGAGCATACACTGGGGAAGCCAGCGGTGTACAAGTGTGCAGCTAGATGGCTACTTTACAAAATAATAGTCTGGGTTGCGGGTCCTCTGGGTTAAATATTTTTACTGTCAAAATCTGAATTTCTTCATAAAATATTAAAGGCGCAGCAAACCTCTGACATGCAATACTGAGTGGTGTAATTATAAGGCAGTTCCTGGAAACCAAAGAGAGCATGCATTAAAGCAAGGCGTTTATTATAAAAGAGTTCATTACCCTTGGAAGCGAAGACATGTTTTAGAGGGAGCCTCAGAACAGAGCAGTGTTTTGAACAAGGCTTACTACAGTGTGAAAAAGAAAAAATAAAGGTTCAGCCTTGTCTGTGAGAGTACAATTACAAAATAAAGGGAGAATGGGATTAGTTGACTGCTAAAGGCCTGATCATGATCCAAAGCTAAAGAGATGTATCCTTAATTTACCACCAGGGAAGAATCTTTCTCCCTCTTCCATAAAATTCCTGCTTCAGGCACTTCAAAACACATGGAATTAGGAACACTTGGAACATTTGGTTTTGTACACAGCTTTCCTCACTGTACACTCTTGCTAAGCTCGATAATAAACTCTTGGCTCAGGAACTCCTTATCCGTATCCCAGAGAGGAGCATCAAATTATGGTGATGTGCAGAGGTAGATCCTCTTCAGAGGCAAAGAGACCTCATTCCCTGGCTCTCTCAACTGTAGCCAGAGGAAGAGGACTAGAATATGCACATAGGGAGTAAACAATTTGGAAGTGGGCTTGCAATCTCCTCCATGCTGACTAGCAAATCCAGTATGGCATGTGCACCATCTGCCAAAATGGAGGAGTCACTTAGCCCCCAGGGTACTTGGCTAGGAAGGCTTGGCTTCTAGAGAATTCTTTGTGGTCATTAATGGATAGAGTAACAGACACAGAAACACTAAAAAAACAAAAGACTAGATATAAAAGCTAAGGGTGGATGAATAAAATCGATGGGGCAGGAAAGGGAGGTAATAAAGTCAAAGCACCTAATTATAGCATCCTCATGCCACTGGTACTGAGAAGGATGTGCATTCACAAGGCACTTGCTTATTACGCAAAGAGTGGGCTGCTCTGTGCTCTCTGCTGTGTTTTTCCCCTTTTTTTTCTGGATTAGTACAGATGGATAGTTTGATGAGAGGCCTAGAATCACCAGAGTGTGATTCTTTTCTATTTATTCTTGTAGAACTAGATTGAGACCAAGGAGAGAATGGTGCTCTAGAGGATAAACAAGTTATAGTAAGGTCCCTGGGTCATTTGAGAGAGTAAGTTCCTCCACCTGTGAAATAAGAATGGTATTTTCAGTTATTCACAAAAGTGTATTGAGGTAACTATTGTATAAATTAATAGGACTTGGAATTGAGAAGGGTGGTACCATAGACAGCCATGGCAGTCCTATGTGTGGGGTGGGGAGGAGAGAGCTGGAATTTGGCCCACCCAAAGGAAGTGACTTACTCATTTCAGTCTCAATGTGTGACATATAGTAGGTGCTAAAATCAATGTTGAACCAAACTATGCTGGAAGACAGATGTCAGAGTTTTTCAAGTATCAGATTCATTTAGAAGTTAGGTCTGACTTCAAATAGTGAGTTCCTTCCAATATACATCCATGTGCCCCCTGCCTCCATGCTAAAGGGATATGAGAGCGAATGTAATGATTCAGAACAGCTGAGGAACTTTATAACAGGGATCCCCTGTCTGCCTCAGATTTCTAGCCAAATAGTGGTATTTTTTTTCCCAGTAATGAGAAGTTATTTGGTTTGGGGACAGTTTGCTAAGTTAATTGCTTAAACCCCCCAAACCCTGAGCATCTTACTCTGGAGTGCTTTTTTCTACTCCTTTCTCCCAAATTCCAAGCTATCAGCACTCTGCCTTCCATTGGCACTACAGAACACCACAAGACAAGGAAGAGAAGTTTATGGAGCTTGTTTTTTCGGAGGGTATGACCTCTGATAGCACTGCAGTGTCATCTGGTGAAGGCCTTTGTGCTGAATTACAGCATGGCGCAAGGTGAAAGGAAATATGTAGATAAATTAAGGTAAAAGGGCTGGCTTGATTAGTAACAACCTGCTCTTTCCTACTATTCATCCCTCTGATAACACATTAATCCCTTCACAAGAGCTCTGCCTTTGTGACTCAATTACCTCTCATTAGGTTTCCCCCTCCAAATATTGTTGCATCAACTTGTAGGGCATATCTGAAGCATAGCAGCTTCTAAGTGTAACATCATTCCTTCCTTAAAGAGAAGGAAACAATTAAGGAAATAGAGTAAAAAAGCAATTCTCTATGAATTAGGGAAGAGACTGGAGCCTAGCTTGGGTTTTACAGGTAGAGGGAACAATGGTATGTACCATGGTTGTGGGTTTCTCTGCCTCTTCTGTCTCTATCTGATGGCTCATTTTGACATGTTGGAGGTGAAAGGAAGGCTGGGAACTTTGATGAGAAATGCAGTACATCTGAGTTCCCTCAAGTTTCTGAGTTCTACATGGTCTGGTTGCAATGAGGAAGGTCATCTTGCAAGCTTCAGGCATTTTGAAGAATTAATTTAAACTGGTCATTAGTGTTGTGACAACACACTAGATGAAGATATAGACTTTGGAATGCCATTCTGAGGTCTAATTGAAGAAGTTGCTAACGCTAATACTTATTTGACCCTTATTATGTGCAAGACTCTGGGTTAGATGATTTGCAATGGAAACAATTGAAGCTTAGACAGGTTAACTGACCCAAGATCATGGAGAGATGGAACCAGATTTTCTGTCTCCAAAATTCAAGTTCTTAAACATTATGCTAAAATCTCAGCCCTAATACACTTCTATATAAATAAAAAAACTGGTGAATGTACAGCCTAGGAGTAGCAAAAGTTAGAGCTCATTCTTAACTATGTAGAAAGGTTCAGGGGGTTCTTTCTTACCCCTCATAGCAAAATGAATTTCAAATGGAATACTTATGTAGGCTAATAACAAAAATAAAACATAACCAATAAATGTAATGGAAGAAAATGTTGCAGAGTTAATAAATAGTAACTTGAAGCAGAGAACGGCTTTATTAGAAGGATTTTTAAAATGGGATTGGATCTGGGTCGGTAGAGCACTAGACAATGAGTAAAAATGTCAGGTGCTGAGTTTGAGTCTCAGTCTTGGACATTCCCCTCGCCCCCTTCAAAAGCAAAAAGCAGTGGTGGAAACTGGATGTGGTAGCTTACACTTGTAAGCCAGAGGCAGTTTTACTGGCTTATGATTTGAGGCCAGCCAGATTCCACCTCAACAAACAAATTGGGTGTACTGGTAAGTACCTGTGGTCTCAGCTATATAAGAGCCACGAGCCGAAGGATCATAGTTCAAATCTGGCCCAGACAAAAGCAAAATTCTACCAGAAAAATAACTTAAAAAGGAGAAACGGCAGAGTTCATGGTTCAAGTGGTAGAATACTTCCCTAGTGAGGCCTTGATTTCAAACTCTAGAACTGCCAAAAAATAAAACAGAGGAAAGAAGATTTGTTTGCAAAACAGATTAAACATTCTCTATGTCAAAACTAGAGAGAAGTTAAAAAAATCTAACATCTGGGAAAAACACATGTATAACTTTTATGTGTATAATCTTTTTATGAATAACTTTTATGTTGGCTGACAGATGATTTGCTAATCTAAAGGAAACTGGATAGAAACTATGAAGAAACAATTCACTAAGAAGGGATACAATGGGACAAAATAACAAATGAAAATAGTTTCAGCCTCATAGTAATAACAGAAATTTAATTTTACTTGATATGACTTTTTTGTTTTACAAAGTGGCAGAAAAAGATAATATGAAAGTTGGTTAAGGGTATTGGGAAACTGATCAGACCATCAGACATTTTCACGTAGTAAGAAATTACTGATTGAATATGACTGGGAACTTGCCAACCTATCTAGGTCTTTCAGAATTTGTTTATACTCTTTGTTCTAACAGTCCAATATTTAATAATTATTCCAAAAAATGTGAGCATGAGCAATGACTTAGTTTTGAGAACAAGCATTAAAGTAAGACCTCCAAAGGTAAAATTTAGAAACTAATGGAATGCTTTATAATAGAAAATAGGCTAAATTATACATATTTGATAGACTATTATCCCACACTCAAAGTAACTTCTAGAGCAAAAGGTAATGTCATGAGAATACATTGTGCATTTACCCCTTAGTAAAAACAAAGGCCATGAAGTGTTATCTTGTTACAAAGATCATACGTTTACATTGTTCCTAAAATGCTAGAAAAAAAGACTAAAATATTAGTAGGATCTATTGTCTGACCAAGGATATCTTACACTTTTCAGTTTACTTGTGTGAATTTTTGTTTCATTTAAAAATAATAGCTATGCACAAACATATATATTTATAATCCAGACCAAAATGGTATAAAAAGTGGGCTGCTCATTTTGTTTTAGTTTACTGGGACATGGTCTATTTTGCTGTGGGGAGGAGGGTAAAGGATCAAGTGTGAGAAAATCTATCACCTTGGAAGAGTTATTGTTGTGTCTGAGTGTATTAATGGGTATAGTATTTGTTTTGGAAAATTCAGTGTGTTCTAAGGAACTTAAGGGCACATACAGAAAAAATAGTACTTGAAGATATTCAGGTAAAGACAGAGAGTTATTAATGTGCTGAACCTTTGATTATTAACATTCAGCTGGGTTTCAAGGTACATACTTGTAATCCCAGCACTGTTGAAGTAGAAGGATCGTATGAGGCCAATCTGGGTCACAAAGTAAGATTCTCTTAAAAAAAAAACCAGTTAAAACAAAACCCAAGACAATCTGAAAGTGTGAACGTGACTTGGAAATGAATCTAGTCCTGGAAACAGGAGTTGAGCTGTGTTTAGGTTATCTCCATACCTTCCTATGGTGTGTGAAATTTTCTGAGATTGGATCCTCTACATTCACAACTCCAGGCTCCAGGATGACTGCTTTGTTCACTATGCTGAACTTTTCAGCATTGGAGACAGGGGTCTTCAGGTTTTTGTTTTGTTTTGTTTTTGCCTAAGTTGCTCTTGAACCAGAATCCTTATGACCCCAGTCTTCTGTGTAACTGTCCTATTTAGTCACGGTGAAGAAATTTTGCACCACACTTAGGCAATTCACATCTCTTTCTCTCTTTCTGTATGAAGAGGAGAAAAGAAAAAGAAGGAGAGGGAGAGAGAGACAAAGACAGAGATAGAGACAAAGGAGAAACAGAGGGAGACAAGAAGAGAGAACTAAAGTGAGGAGGTGTTTTTTGCTTTTAAGCAGAAATCTCTTGCTTGGATTAGTTAATGCTCTAATTTAGGTTGAATTTATCTGCACTGTTCATGATCACTTTTCAAAAGAGTTAATTAGCTGTTTAATGAAGGAATCTACTTGTGCTGTGCAAATGCATGCCTCGTTAAGTCCTCCTGGAGACTGTTGGAGGCAGGATTGCGATTCTTTGCTAGTGGTCTGCTTAATGTTGCTAATTGCCAGTTGGTGTTCTAGAGTTAAGAAGTGGAATTCTGGATCTTTGAGCCCTAGATTCAGAACACTGAGCTTTCAGGGTTGTTCTAGCTATTAAAAGGTGTTTGCCTTTTCTGAAGGAAAGAATGACTAACTAGCTGTTTTGCATTATCTTTTTAAGATAGTTTTGTAATATTTTTGGAAGTTTCAGAGAAGCTAATGGTCTTCTTGGTCTCTCAACCATGTTTCTCTAGCAGTGCCTTTCTTTCTTTTTTCCTTTCCCTCCCTCCATCTCTCTCTTTTCCTTCCTTCCTTCCTTCTTTCCTTCCCTCCTTCCTTTTCCCTTTTTGTTGGAAATGGGGCTTAAACTCAGGGCCTAGGCACTGTCCCTGAGCTCTTTTGCTCAAGGCTAGTGCTCTACCACTTGAGCCACAGCACCACTTTCAGCTTTTTCTACCTAGTTAATTGGAGATAAGAGTCTCATGGACTTTCCTGCCCAGTCTGGCTTTGAACTGTGATGTGCAGATCTTAGTCTCCTGAATAGCTAGGACTACAAGCCATGTGCCACCAGCATCCAGCCATATTTGTCCAGTTCTGACTTGTTATTTTCCCAAGAGAGGCTGTCTCACTTGCATCTTCATGGGATCTAGAAATGAGACATTCTATTCAATGTAGCAGCCAAATACTAATACACTAAGCCAAGGGGGTGGTTGAATGGTGTGGATATGCTTCCTGCTGGCTTGAAAAATGCAAGTATCTTCTGCAAGATAAATCAGTGTGTGGTGGCTTCAAATCAGATGCTTTCATTCCAAAGTGGCTGGACCTCATTTTAGATCTATCAGGGAGAGAGAAAATCTAGAGGACTGGAGAAAATCCAAACCAGTTCATCAACCTTAATGTTTTCAAGAATGTTTATTTTGCTACAGTGTTTAGTAAAGAGTTTAAGACTGTCTTGCTGAGGGATGAAAAGCAGAGCTATTTTAGGATGAGTGACTTCACAAACTTCAGTACATGGACCTAATTAAGGAGAGACCTCAAGGAAGGTGTGCCTCTGGGGTATTTATTACAAGACCAGACTCTTATGAAATTAAATAAATCCTTCTCTTTGCAAGAAACATCCCATTTTCAGCCTTGTATGAGTGACATCTTGGCTTGTGTGAATGGAGCTCAGCGTTTGCATTTGTAGCCCTGAACTGGCCACCGTTGTTTCAGGATTGCTTGTGCATAGCAAAAGTCTGTCTGAGATGAGTACAACAATGCAAATGAGAATTGTAACAAGCTTCTAGTAACGTAGATCAGTAATAACAGTGATTTAGTCATGAATTTTTTACTTCTTGTGCAGTGGACGTCCAGAAACTAGCAATCTAGGCTAACCGGGAGATTCTGTGGGATCATCAGGGTTCCACCAAATTCTTTTCGCCTTCTTGTTCGCTTCTTCATAGCACATGGCTTCCATCCCCATGGTCCCTGTGACTACTAGAATTCTAGTCATCATCACTTCTATATCCAGAAATGGAGGAGGGAAGGGAATGAAGATTGAGAGGAGAGATGGCAGCTCTCTTAAGGAAGTTTCCCAAGCAATATCCTCAATACTTTCCATTTGCATGACTTGATTGTCCTGGCCTATGAGGAAATACTTTAGCTGGGCGTCTGCAATGGGACTCTTTTACTAAAGCAGACAGGAGTGTAGATGGTCTGAGAAGTCAGATGATTGCCACAACAGTTCCATGGGCCTGAGTGAAGCAGTTACTAAGGACAAGCCTGCCTGGTCTCAGAGCCTGTCCAGGCAGCTTTAGTAACCTTTCTCTATATATTTCAAGATTCTCAGCATCCTGTCTGATACAGGTAACATGAAAGATTCATTCACCAATAAAACAGATCCCAGAAAAGTTAACCACTTCGCTGTAGGATACAAAGCAATACAAACATGTATTAGCAATTAGCACTGGATGCTAGGAATGGACTTCAAGGTACAAGCAAAATTTGAAATAGTCTCATTTGTGTAACCACTTTACCAAGGATGATAGAATGTACACATGCTTAATACTTATTTTTTCCTAAGCACAGGAGCTTCCCTAGTAATAATAACCTTTTACTGTGCACATAATAGGAACCACAAATTATCCAACATTGATATCTAACTTTCATATGATCTTGCCTTGGTATACTAATCAATGTTTTACGTCTAGGGAAACAGGAAATCAGAGATGTTAGATCACTTCCTTAAATGACACAACTAATACGAGAGAAGGGATTGAGACTCACACTCTGACCCCAAATCTATGTCCCTTTTTCTGTTAAATTATATTGATGGTCAATTCCACCTAGATAAGACATTTAGATTCTGTAGAAAAAGAAATTTAACTGGCTTGTCCTCATGATCACAAATGGCACTGACCATGGCATGAAGTTCCTCAGCTCCAGTGTGATGACCATTGCTCACTGGCCATTATGCCTGGATCCTAAGTCCATGAATGGGTGTTCAGTCACAAATGCTTATTTCTTTCTTCTCATTGGGTCCCATTGTGGGCCACTCTCCTTTCCAAGCCCCACTCCTGAGTGGGGAAAGGCATCATAAAAGCGATCAGTATATTCTCCTATTTTTTTCCTTGATGTAAAACGATGAAGTCATGGCATATGGTCAGATTGCTAGCACTGTTAATAATAAACCTCACATAATTAAGCACTGATTTATTCCTTTATATAAGTGAAACAAATTGCTTTAACTGCCTCTGCTTGAGACCATCCAGTCAGATGGATTATGTATAGGAAGTTGAAACTAAAAATTATGGGGGCTCATATTTCATTGTGGTGGAGGTTTATTGGAGGTACAATTAGAATCCTAACTAAATGTGTCCTGTATTCTCTTTGATGGAGAGATCAGATATTAATCAGGGGAAATGACTAATTCTCAATACATCTGCTCTCTGAGCTCTACTGTTCGTACTTGAGGTTCAAAACCTAGAAACAAGTTAAAAAAATTGATCAGAGCTTATAATAGCAATAATCACCTTGAAATTGGTTGTTACTCCAGTTAATGATCTGAGTCATACAGCATGAGCCTCCTTCTGTGTCCCTCAGGCCTCTAACTAACAAGCAGAGTTAACCACTGGTTAATTTTAAAAGAAAGATCACTTTAGGGGATTGAACTGAGGAAAAAAAAGAGGCTGGATATTTTCACTTCAGGGTTCTGTGCCAGAAGACCCTATCGGTTTGACCAGCCATATCCCGTCTCAGCCCTCAAAGTTTTATCCTTCCTCCTAGAACTGAGGCTGAAGTGACCCACTGACCATGGGCTCCTTCTCGGTCATTCGGGGACTTACTGCTCAAAGAGAGCTCTGGGAACTTATTAGTAACAGAAACTATCAAACCCCATACCAGGCCCATGTGGTCAATTTACTGTTATTAAGATCCTGTGTTAATGAAGCTACAAGCTGGGTGACTTCTCTTATTCTGAGCCCTCGCTTGTAAAAAAATTTGGACCTTATCTTGGAGGTACTTGTACATTCACACCAAATTCTTGGCTTCTAATCCAGACTAAGTCCCAATAGAGCAGTGTACACTAAAGCACTGCATTTGATGATGACTTGGTGGGGACAGAGCCTTAATCAATAGGTTTTTTTTAGGGGGGTCGGTTGTGGGACCTGAACTCTGGGCTTGGGCGCTGTCCCTCAGCTCTTCAGCTCAAGGCTAGCGCTCTACCACTTGAGCCACAGTGCCACTTCTGGCTTTTTTTTTCTTTTTGTTTATGTGGTGCTGAGGAATCGAACCCAGAGCCTCAGGCATGCAAGGCAAGCGCTCTACCACTGAGCCACCTTCATAGGTTTTTTAAAAAATATTTCTCACTGGGTGCTAATGACTCACACCTGTAATCCTAGCTACTCAGGAGGCTGAAATCTGAGGATCAACGTTCAACGCCAGCTGGGGCAGAAAAGTCTGGGAAACTCTTATCTTTAGTTAACCAGCAGAATTATGGCTTAAATGGTAGATCACCAGTCTTGAGTTAAAATTTAAAAAATCTAATGGATAGTTCTCAGGCCTTGAATTCGAACCATTGTACGGGCACACAGACACAGACAGACAGACAGACAGACAGACAGACAGATGTGTATGGAATATGCATGCATGTGTATGCACACACACAATTATTCTCTTCTTTCAAGGAAGAGTTTGGAGACAGACTTGAAGTTGCAAAGCAGCCTAGGGTGGGTAAGACCAGTGCTAAAATTTGTACTGCTACTGGGTAAGAGACCTACACCCCCAGAACAATGCTGTTCTGTGCAATGTTCCACATGTTAAGGCTTGGATTAGACCACTTACTTTTACTCTAAATGCCACTGTTCAATGTCTGAAGAAAAACATTCCCTTTCACAGAGCCTGCAGACTTCCCTAGACCCCAAGCCAACCCTTTCCAAGTGAGCAGGGTTTAGTTCTATGCTCCACTTCAGGTCTAATGAGCTGGTGTTTTATTTCGTTGCTCTGTTTCCTTTACTAACTGTCCACAGCAAAAGATTTCCTCAAAAGCTTAATGTAACCCGAATAACAGACTGCTGTGTTTTATTGATGTGCCACTGTTTTGGAACTGTGGGCTACTATATGGGGTGGGATGTGGGGGGTGTGGGGTTTAGGGAGCCACCGAGGATTCTGGGAATGACATCATGGGTTAGAGAGGTTATAGAGGAAAATGATTCTCCTGCAGAGTGGAGTCTGCAGAGACGTCTAGGAGGAAAAACTGGACATCTTCTGGATTAAGCAGAGCACCATATTAGGGAATTCAAAGCCAGCTGGGCCAGTCCACTTCCTTGCTTAGGCCCTCACAGCTAGCCAGACTGTGAATCAGACAGAATGGAAAGCATGACATACAGGGAAACTTCCCAGAAGTTTATTGCCACACTGCTCTGCGTGGAATCCTGTCCTGGGCTCTTACTTCCTCTGTGTTTTTGGTAGCTTCTGGGTTCACTGAATGGACATGCCACCCTCCTTTCAGATGTATTGAAATTTTTTTACTCCTGAGGAGGTAGCCCCTGAATGACCCTTTATTTCACTCCCTAGAAAGTGCGTTCCAATTTACAATTTGTTCATTCTGATCAGGCTGATCTTGTGATTCTATTACTTTTCATCTATAAAGTCTTCTTTCAAAATTTCAAGTTGCAAATTTTAAAAAAGGGTTCTTTTTAGTACAATTGTTTAGAAATTCAGCCATTTAACACAAGCCTATTTTATGTTGACTATGAAATTCCATTTCATTTAGGTGTGCAAATTTCCAGTTATTCAAGTCTAGAGATTGGCAGATGGTCATGTGAGGCTAGAGATACGAAAAGCCTGGAAGTCCACTTAACAGAGACCATTCAAGGCCGCGAAACGAATCGGTGGCATAATTAGAATCCTATCTTTTCAAGGACTTGGTTTTCACTATTAGAAAACTAAATACATACTTTGTAGGTGAAGTAGCCCTTTAAGTGTTTGCCATAAGTCCTATTGTCATTTGTCTATTGACTCCTCCCTCCCCCATTCAGAAATTTAAAAATGTTTCCATGGCTGCAGAGGTAGCTTGGAATGGAGCACTTACATTGTATGCACAAAGTCCTGGGTTTTGATTCTCAAAATAGCAAAAATAAATAAATAAATAAACAAATAATCAAATCAATAGATCAAATACAAATGATAAAATGTATTGCTGGTTTTTCCTTTGTGATTCCTATATCTGAATTTATCTTTTTCAGAAATATTTTTTTCTTTTATTTATTCATTTTCTACATAAGATTATTCTGTAGGATTGTTTGTATCAAGTTCCCTCTCCCATGGTTCTCTTGGGATTGGCTCCAGTCTTGTTGCCTTATAGTCTAGTACTTCTAGAACCAACATTAGCTTGATATAAAAAGGGAGGCATATAATAAAGCAATAAAGTCCCAAATAGTTCAGGTCTAATGAGCCCCTCCTTAGGTACAGGCATCAACCCCCCTTTGTGCAATGGCTTTTTTTTTTCTTTCCCTTCAGGACCTATCTGAGGGCTGAAAAGTTGGAAACAAACTTTTGCTGAAATGAGCACTGCAGACCATATGTCATAAGCCCTTTCTATATGAGGGCATCTGATTGGTCAGTAAAAAGAAGAGAAATCTGCTGACTCCTACCAAGGAGAATTTACTGCAGGCTTGTGTGCTGAACCTTAACTAATGATCCCTAAGAAGAATGACTTTCAACCCCAGTAACTAATTAAACACTTCCAGACAGAGACTTATCCATGCTACATGATATTGCTAAAGTAACTGGTGCTCTTCCTCAGCTCTGCAGGGGTTTCCACAAGAATTGGAAGATGCCTGGATGTTCTGTTGTTGATCGGCCCGTGAGCCATGTTGCTGGTGTGGCTGCTGATTCGGTCCAGGTACTTTGATGTGACCCTGTAGACTGTCCTCTGGAAGCTGACAGTCAGGCCTTCTTGAGCCTCCCCCAGGATCTCCTAGCAATCTCTTTCCCAGCAGAGTTATGAAAAAGGAAACCCTGTTGGCCTCTTTTAGTACAGAGGAGCCTTTGCTCTGAGCTGTGATTAAGGAAGCTGTGCAACTTGAGATGGTGAATTTTCCCATTGTTTCTGTCTGGTGAAGGACCCCCTGCCCTGAGGTATTTTGAATTAAGTAATGAGATCTTGAAAATGCTCATAATTGCTACAATATATTGGAGAACTTGTTATTCAGGATTCTGTTCTCTTTGAAATATTGCAAACACTAAATACACATTCCCTGAATATGTATGAATTGCAATGGAATTCTATTAGGGTCAGCTTTCTGTGTGGCTATAAGACCTGGTTAAGGACCACAGGAGTGCTCTGAAGCATACAGTTTTTATTCTAATTATAGGATTTGTGGCTTATCCTCTATTGTATAGTAACTATACAACAGAGGCTGACTATGAATTTGCTACGTACTTTTTTTTTTTTGGTTGGTTGTGGGGCTTGAACTCTGGGCCTGGGTGCTGTCCCTGAGCTCTGTAGCTCAAGGCAAGTGCTCTACAACTTGAGCTACAGCACCACTTCCAGTTTTCTGGTGGTTAATTGGAGATAAGAGTCTCAAGGACTTTCTTGCCTGGGCTGGTTTGAACTGCAATTCTCAGCTCTCAATCTCCTGAATAGCTAGGTATTATAGGTGTGAGCCACTAGTACCCAGCTCATACTATTTTTGTATATACTTTTAACAACAGATGAGGGTTGTTAATTAATTCGTGATTGAAGATTGGGCTTTGAGAATGGACTGTATGAGTTTAAGTCTGGTTTTCAGCTTGATATCTTCATGAGTTGGGACAATTGCCTTAACCTCTCCAAGTTTTTTTTTCTCATTTGTAAAATAGAAAAATGAAAAATACAGGTCCCAATTGCTTAATCGGGATTAGTTGAGGCTGATTGTATTTTGTGCTCATTTTAGAAAAACAAACTAGTATTTGTACCTGAATCTTGGATTTCCTTGAAAAGGTAAAATCTGGTTAATGTCCTATAACTTAGTAATACATACATTTATATGTGTGTGTGTTTGTATGTAAATATACATATATACATGCATGTGTACATACATATATATACACACATGCACAGCAGAAGATGTAACTATTCCTACTAAATAAAGATGAGGGATAGACCCATAGCAATTAATTTTATTATTTTAAGCAAAGCTAGGTGGTTTTAAGGAAGGATTTTTTTAAGTAAAGGATAGTGAATGTGTATTTATTCATAAAGTTATTCTTCTTCTGTACAGCATGCATAAAGAACATCTCTCAGTGACACCAGCATACTAACTGCTCAATAAATATTAACTGGCATGGAGACTTTCATCCTGGTGCCAAGCCTACTTCTTAGTATTTTTGCTGGCTATTTCATTTCTGAGTTAGCTTGTGCCAATGCTTTATTTCCATATGTATCCATAGAAAACTTTTACCAGTATTGTTTCCTAAAATTCTTCTTCATCTAATGAACCTTATGCAGTGACAAAAATGTCCTAGATCTGTGCTGTCCAGTGGTAGCCATTAGCCATCTGTGACGATTAGGCACTTGAAATGTGGCCAGTTTAATTGGGAAACTGAAATTTTGATTTTATTTAATTGTAGTTAATTAAAATGTTGTTCTAAATAACTACATGGGGCTAGTGGATATTGTATGTTGTAAGTACAGGTCTAGGCAGACTGTGACAAGTTTGTGCCTTCTAGATACAAAAATGCCTTATTCTTAAATTGGTGAGGAACTGTTCCCTCACTTGTTCATTTACCAAGTGTTTTATGAATGTCTACTGCGTGAAAGACTGTGGTAGGCACAGACAACAAGGCTCTATTAGTTAACCTTCCATCACTGGGACAAAATACCTGAGAGAATCAATGTAAAAGGAGGACAGGTTTGTTTTGCTTCAGTTTCCACAGTCACTTGGCTCCCTTGTGGTGATAAGAGAACATTATGCCAGGAGCCTGTAGTGGAGCAAAGATATTCACTGCATGGTAGAAAGAAGCAGATAGAGAGCAAGGAAAGGGTCTCGGGACAATACACAACCTTCAAAGGTATGGCCCAGTGACCTACATCTTCCAAGAAAACCCAACCTTTTAGTTACCCAGGCAGCTAGGAATTCATCAATGGATTAATCAGCCAATGAGCTGAACTTCCTCCTGATCCAATCACTTGTCCAGATCACCATCAACTAGAACACCAAGCCTTCAAAAAATAATTTGAGGAGGAAAAGATATTCAAACCACTACAAAGGTTCTTGCATCCAATGGATACACACAAACACTTAAAGCATAAATTTTAAGTATGTATTTAAAAGCATAAGTATGGCGTGATGAATGCAATAATAGGGATATTGGATTGCTGCAGGAACACAGGGAAGGGACACCCATCAACCTAGAGAGGGGCAGAAAAATTCTCCCTGCTGAGAAGGTGCCTCATTTCCCGTGTAAGAGCAGGAATTAGCCAGGAATCTTGGGCTACGTGCATGAAGGAAGGATAGCCTAGCATGAGAAAAGACAAGGAAATGGGAAGTTGCTTGGTGTTCTAGGCAGCTATCAGCTATTGATATGGCTGAAATGGCTGGGGTTGAAGCGAGGGTGGATGTTGAGCAGAACAGGACAGGCTGTGTGTGCTACTGTGTGTGACTACTGAGCTCCTGGGGACATCCCGGGAGCCTTAGCAGTCCTGAGAATTGAGGATCCAGTCGGCACTGAGTGAAGAACTTACTTGATGTATTTCAAGATGGAAGAGATTTCACGTAGGAGACTGGTATCTATATAAGGATTGGCATTCTAGAGAGCAAAAGTGAGCTCACGTTCAAGAAACTCGGTTCAGGAATTGCTGAGGACTGCTGTGTATTGTCTTGGCTGCCTTCAGCTTTGGAAACCATGGGGAAAAAAGTCCACATCTATTACCTTCCAATACCAATGTCTTCCAGCACCAATGTCTAATATCTGTGCCTGCGGCAGCTGGAAAATAGGTTTCGGTCCCTTCTCTTCTGACTTTTAAGTCATTTGCCAACTTCTTTCAGTGGTCAGAATTAGCAAGGGAAGCTGGGAACTACAGTTCCCAGGCCCTCTGCTCTTGAGTGAGTTTAAATGTAACCATTTTCATAAGTGCCTCCGACTACTAATAGTATCTATATAGGTAAGCTCACCACAGAATTTATCATCCAACCTAGATCCATTATGAAAAGGAAAGGGGTTCTAAAATGAATTAATAGATGTTAGTTGATTTAAAAAAAGAAGTATAACCTAGGACTGTCCTCAGCAAATGGAAATGGATGGTCGCCCCAGATAAGGTTATCATTTAAAAATTCTTATTTTTTTAAGTATGGAGAAAATTGAAAAGACAGAAAGAAAGCTGAGCAAGAAGGTACGTTATACTAGTTTTGTCTATACTTGTGCTTAATATTTTCACAGTGAAAGTTCACTAAAGAACAAGAGTACCTGAATTTTTGTGTATGTGGTGAGTGGTGTGTGTGTGTGTGTGTGTGTGTGTGTGTGTGCCAGTTCTGAGTATTGAATTCAGGGCTTATGTGCTGTTTCTGAGCTTTTTGGCTCAAGGATTGTGTTTAGCCACTTGAGCCACAGCTCTACTTCTGGCTTTTTGGGGGCGGTGCTTAATTGGGACTAAGAGTTTTATGGAGTTTCCTGCCCAGGATGGCTTTAAACCTCAGTCCTCAGATCTCAACCTTCTGAATAGCTAAGTTTAAAGGCCTGAACTACTACTGATGCCCAGAGTAGTACCTGAAATTTTGATTAATGTACATATATATGCAGCCACTTGCAATTTAGATTGAAAGAGTAAATTGTTCAGGACTCAAGGCCTCTGAGAAACATTTTGGCTGGGTAAGCTAAAACCAGATGGAAAAGAGACATGGTTACAAAAATACCTTTCCTCTGTCCCCCATTCCTCCAACCTTTCTTGTTTTGATAACCTTTCCATAACACTGGAGAAAGGATTTTCAAAAGGGACCTGGTCAGGAATTAACAACCAATTGGACTGTTGTGAGATGCAACCAATAAAGGCTCACCTTCCATAGCATGTAGTTATAGTAAGGGCAACCAGAGTATAACCCAGGATATAAGGACCTCTAGGCTCAGAGCCATCAACTGAGAGCTACAAAAGAACACACAAAGGACACACAGAGACAGAAAGAGAACACACAACCGCTAGCCTACGAGCAAGATGTTTCTTTTCTGAATGAAGTTATCTGCTCCCATTATCCATTATCCTGGACTTCATTCATCAAATTGCTGAGATAGGAACCTGAGAAGGTTACAGCAGCAGAAATGCAACAGTATCAGGCATTATTTGCAGCTGAGCTGTGAAACTAAGTGTGTGGTGGCTGTTACAGGGTTGCGATCTTAGTGATCTCTGGTAGCTGTGGAGCCAGAAGAGCTGTGATGCCAGATGGGCAATGTGGGCTCCACCCATCTTGAGCAGCAGCAGAAAATTCCAGAAAAAATATGTGGGGTTGGGGATTTAGCTCAGTGGAAGAGCATTTGCCTGGCAAGTGAAAGGCCCTGAGTTTCATCCTTAGTTTTTTGGGGAAAAAAAGTGTCACATGACCTTTAAGGACTCGTTAGATTTAAATATTGTTACCAGAAAGGGGAGAGAGGCTTTGGGTTTGGGTTTTGGAGGCTATTGGACATCACACTTCCATTTTGTTTATTATTGGCCAGTATGTCTTTTTAGGGATCTTTAATCATTATTCTAGGTGCTAGAACGGCAGCAGACTTATTCCCTGGGCTGTTTTGGCACAGACTTTGACATCTAGAAAGCACTCAGTAAAGACTTATTCAGTCAACAGAAGAGGGATAACTCTGTGTTCTTTCATTGCAGGAAGTGAATTTAAACTCCGATCACAGCTGGCCAGGCAGGGAAAAGTCTGGAACGATCGCTATCTACGTGTCATGGACTGTGGTTGATTTTGGAACCCAAAATTGCTGATTGCATCATACTCATTTGATTCTGTCGTTTATCCAGTCAAGCTCTGAAGTCTGCTTTTGAAAAAAAAATAAATTTATGATGAGTTCAGTAGAGCCCCCGTGCTCGCTTCTCCAGCATGGGAGCAGATGTGTGTTTGGAGCCTGCTGGTTTGGGGGACCCTCCAAGCATCTGAAGAAACTGCGTGTGAAATGAGCAGGGACTGTTGGCTCCTCTTCTCAAGGATGCTTTGTGATCTAAGAGGTGTTTTCTGTTTTCAACAATGTGCTGCAGAATGGTCTGTAACAGTCGGTTGCAATTTTCTCTCCAAATCTCCTACATTTCTGCCAATAGTGAATTAGACTGTCATTAGCTTCACAGATGTGGTTTGATCTGCATATGGCTTGTCTCCTGGCAGGGAGGTATCTGAACCATTGATGCTGATTTGGTAAACCTGGAGGATAAAACACAACACAGCGGATGGATAAAGGTCAAGAAGGCTGGGTCCCCAGGTTCAAATCCCATCTCTGTTGTTAATGAACGGTTTGTCATCTTGGGAGAGGCACTGGCCTTTCCTTTTATCCTGGTTTTCTGATTTGTAGAAGGAGATTATTGGATGAGTTTTTAAGTTCCTTTTGGAACCTTGGATGCTGATCAGGATAACTCTCCAGGTTCAGGAGTAGATGTTGTCTTGCTCTTGGGAATCTTGGGTTTCTAAATTTGCAATCTACGGTGAATATCAGAAATAATCATTGTTCACAGTTGATTACTAGCTCAATAGCCCAACTCTACTGCCTGTAAAAGGATAAAATAGCCTGGTGCCAGTGAATCATGCCTCTAATACTAGCTATTTAGGAGGCTAAGATCTGAGGATTGTGGTTCAAAGCCAACCCTGGGCAGAAAAATCACAAAAATGCCTATATTCAATAAACTACTCAGAAAAAGCTGGAAGTAGCACTGTGGCTCAAATGTTAGAGTACTAGCTTTGGGCACAAAATGGTTCAGGCCAACAAAAACAAAAGCCCTGAGTTCAAGCCGCAGGACCAGCCACAAAAAAAGGTATAAGAGGTGTCTGAGTTTAATGATGTATGTTTTTTGGGCATCTCTGCCCTCTGAAGGCTAAATTGTTTAACATAAGAAAGAAAGTTAAACATTGTACATCAGCATTTCTGAGCTCCACTACAATCTCACTGAACAAGCATCATCTAGCAGATGTCAACTGTTGACATAAACATTCTTATCAGTTATATGATGGTATGTATATACATATACATGTATATGTATATATGTCATGTACATATACCGATATTCTGATGTGTGTGTGTGTGTGTGTGTGTGTGTGTGTGTGTGTGTGTGTGTGGGTGAAGGGTTACCTGTTTGATTGGATTTATTGCTCATAGGTGTCACTCTACCATTTAAGTCATGCCCCCAATCTGGTTTTTTGCTAGTTAATTGGAGAAGGGATCTTAGCTTGAAGAAAGTATCTGGGCTGACTTGAAACCTTCATTCTCCAGATCTCAGTCTCTTAAATAGCTAGAAGTATAGGTATGAGCTCCTGTCACCCAGCCTGACTGGTCTTTTTTCATGGATTCCTATTTTATATATAGGGTGAACTATTTTTCATATCTCTGAGGATATCAATTATAATTCTATTTCACTTTTCTTCTCCTTATATTATTTGTTTCTTTGAGTGCTTGTCATTCACTTCATTTGTATAGACTGTGTTTTTTCCTTTAGACACTTTCCTTATTCTGATGATTTTAGTGTCCTTCTTATTTAGTGATGAGTCAATTTAGCGATGAGTGTTTTGTGGTTATTACATTTCACTGTAGGTGATGGGTCTTGCCATTTTGTTGGGGGAGGTGCCAGTTGCCTGGATGTGTTAGTCATATATGTGAATAAGCCTCTAGAGAAGAATTCATCAGTGTTCTTTTAGAGGTAATAGCGGTGGGGTGGTGACCTGGATTCTTACAGGAGTGTGGTGGAGAAAATCTTCATTCATAGACTCCAAGTCTGTATTCTCTCTGCAAATTTTTTTTTCTCAGAGGTTGAGAAGGGATAGTTATCTGGATGCAAAGGATTATGGGAAAGACATTTGAGTCTAATTCTGTATTCAAAGACCACTGCTTATTTTATTTTTTAAAATTTATTTTTATTGTAAAGGTGCTGTACAAAGGGGTTACAGTTACATAGGTCAAGTAATGAGTACATTTTGAACTTCAGCATAAAAGTTCTTTTCTTACCTCTGCAGCTCAAATTGTTTGAACTGTTCTGATAAGGAAAATGGTCAATCTGACCTAACTGTGATGGTAGAGCTATATAAGTCATCCAAATGTAAAGGCATATCACATTTATTTCACTGATAAAATTTAAGATTTACTAGAGAGCTAGTAACCAATTGTAATTGTTTTCTTTGATACTGTAATCATCCTAACGCTATTGAAATTAATCACTTAGTAGGGCTCACCCAGCTTTACCTCTTTGCTCACTGCCTGCATTTATTTCTTTCAATGTGCAAATGAGATTCACCTTTCCTAGGCTCTCTAGTATTTTCCCCCTCCTCTGGTCTTCTTGCCCAAATTCCTTGACATAGTCTGTCTCTTGCAAGAAAAGTATATTAAATAATTAAATGTGCCTCAGTTGTATTTCACGTTACTCTTTCTCCTCCATGAGCCTTTAGAGTTCTGATTTTCCAGAATTCCATCACTATTTTCTAAAATTTTGCTGACATTTCCACTGTTGTATTTTGACTTCCCCTTTTCCCCCAACAGTTTATTCCTTTACTACATTTTTAGCCCGAAATGCAGAAGGTAGAGAAATAAATGCATATGTTTATTGGTGATAGTTTAGTAGTCATTCTATGTATAACACAGGACTTGTAAACATAGGACTGAATGAAACATGACTAATGATTTAATTTTTTTCCCCATACAGGTCAATGTTAGCTGATTTTAGTCTCAAAATTGAACTCACATAGTTATGTATTGAAGAGGTATGCTGTAATACTGTTAATTGGATCAGGAAACAATAGGATCACTACAGAGGTGAACACTGATTTTCAACAAGGTCGCCTTCTTAGTGGATTGAGAAGGTAATTGAATCACAGAATCATTTGAGTGGGCAATATTTAAAAAATACAAGTGCTCATTATTAGATAGAATCTTGGAGTTAAGATTTAATTAGAAAATATTTAGAACAGGGCATGGTAGTGATTACATGTAATCTCGGCACTTTGAAGGCTGAGGCCAGAGGACTGTGAGTTCGAGGCCAATCTGGGCTACATGGTAAGATCCTATCTTAAGAAACAAACAGATACGAACAAAGAAAAAGAAATCAATACCTACAATAACCCCAATGAACAGGCAGATTTGATTGTCACTGGTTTATTTAAAGAGTACTTTATGTTTCAGAAGGTATGGTTTTAGATATTCATTCTCCAATTTTAATTGGCATAGGTGTCTTGATATTCCTATTTTTCTGAGCTTTGAACTCAGGAATGGTAAGGCTAGGCTTTCCATTATAATCACATTTCTAGAGATGATTCTGATGAAAATGATTTAAAGGCTCTGATTGAAAAAAATACTGCTTTTTTAAGTGTGTGTATGTGTGTGTATGTGTGTGCTAGTACTAGGGCTTGATATCAGGGCCTTGTGTTCACACCTGAAATTATAGACTGTACCACTGAGCCACAACTCTAGTTCCCAGATACCACTTTATTCTTATTTTTAGATTATTTAGTTTACATTTGCTTCTTACTCTGTTTATGTCTGTCCATCATACTTAAAGGAAATCTTGGTCCTTGATTATGCTTTTGTTCCAGGGAGTTCTGAAGAGGAGACTGTGGAGTGACTATGAACAAGTAAACTTTGAGAGTCCTTAATCCCACCAGTCCTGTGATGCTACTGTCTTGCTATTAATTCTCTATGTCTACATGTCTGGAAGAGAATATGGTTAGCACTTGTGTATCTCAAGATTGAGAATTTATGGAACATTTTTATGGAACTTTTCAATATATGGAACTTTATAAAGTCTCCTCAATAACTTCAGCACTTTTTTTGGTCAGCTTGATCTCTGGCCTGGGCACTGTCCCTGAGCTCTTCAGCTCAAGGCTAGCTCTCTATCACTTGAGACACAGTGCCACTTCCAGTATTCTAGTGGTTAATTGGAGATAAACGTCTCACGGACTTTCCTGCCTGGGCTGGCTTTGAACCACGATTCTCAGATCTCAGCTTCCTGAGTAGCTAGGATTACAGGTGTGAGCCACTGGTGCCTATTTAATACTTTCTTAGGAAAGTACATAAGTAGAATGAATTATATACAATTGTTCATTATGAATTTTATGCTTATAGCTTTTATATAACTAATAAAATACTATAAACCATACAAAATTAAATAATTTTGTAATTAACACGATTACTAGTGTGTGTGTGTGTGTGTGTGTGTGTGTGTGTGTGTGTGTGTGTGTGCTGGTACTGGAATTTGATCTAAGGGCCTTGTTCTCTTGCTTGACTTTTTTGGTCAAGACTGGCACTCTATTACTTGAGCCACAACTCCAGTTCTGGTTTTATGCTGGTTAATTGGAAATAAGAGTCTCATAGATTTCTCTGCCCGAGCTAGCTTCAAACCTCCATCCTCAGATCTCTACCTCTTGAGTAGCTAGGATTACAGGTGGGAGCCACTGGTACCTGGCAATAGTATTAATGTTTTATTGAAATGAAACAATATGCATCATTTTACTAGCTGGGAATTACAATGTGAATTCACTTCTATATTTTATTCTTTTTTGTATTTTGTGGCTCCACTATGAAGAAAACCTAGTTGTATAAAGATGCTGTGCAAAAAATAGCTTTAAAAACTACAGGCTTTGGTTTGCTGCTTCAAAGTAATTGAATCTTTTTCTTACCCTAAATTCTGCCTTGGAGCAATCTGCAAAGCCCATTTCAGTGTGGTGTTCTCTAATCACTCTATTATCTATATCCTTCATAGGAGGGGACGATAAGTGCTACATTGTTAGTTAAAGCTACGGTAAGTGGAGGTCTAATGCAATCATTGGTTGCATTAGCTGAGAAAATATTTGCTGTGCATTTGTTACTATATGCTTATTGCTAATTAGCACTATGAGATTCATAGGAAGACAAGCTCCACCAGTGAATCTTCTGTCAGTCATTTTGCGTGAGTGCCAGAAGTTTCTTCTGAATTGGACATGCCTGACAGGCCATTATACTCTGGGTAAAATAGAATAGCAAAAGTTCAAAATACTCATAGATGATGACTTGTTATCCTTAAGATTATGACCATAAAACTAAGGGTTTGCAGAGTTTCCGTTGTCTCAACTTGTGTTGAGCTTTTGAAATCAGATTAAACCTGTTACTCAAATCTGGTGTTAGCCAAATAACTTTGGGAAAATTGTTTATGCTGTCCAAGTCCCTGTTTATTTGCTGGAATGTGGACATTCTAATACCTATTATGTAGAATCATGACGATTAAATGGGTTACACATGTTTAGCACATGACATTTGGAGTCATTCAATAGATGGGAAGTGATAATTACTACCCCCTCGTTAGTTCAGCTCATTTTCTCCTGAATATGTCTGGGTGGATCAATCTGTTCTTCTTCATTGTGTCTCACCCTCCAACATCCTGAGGTAGTTCCTGAAGCTTGGAGCGAGAAAAGAAACCATCTGTAGAATATTGACCTTAAAAATGATCCTGCTTACATTGCAAAGTAATAATCTCCTGGCCAGTTGCTTCCTTCTCTGATGGATTAGTTGTACTAGAAATTACATGGAAGTATGAAATTAAAAAAATATAAATAGTAAGAAAAGTAAATGATTTCACATTTAAAGGTATTGGATAGAAAATGTTGCTGAGTGTTGGTGGCTCATGCCTATAATCCTAGCTGAGATTTGAGGCTGACATTTGAGGATCCCCCAACCAACAATAATAACAAAAAGACAGGGACAATGCCCAGGCCTGAGTTCAAGCCCAGGATTGGCCAAAACAAAAAATAAAAACAAACAAAAAACAAACTCAAAGTGTTTGAGCTGGGAAGGTGGCTCAGTGGTAGAGCACTTGCTTTGCATGCATGAGGCCCTGGGTTCGATTCCCCAGCACCACATAAGCAAAAAGAAAAAAAGCTGGAAGTGGTGCTGTGGCTCAAGTGGTAGAGCACTAGTCTTGAGCTGAAGAGCTGAGGGACAGCGCCCAGGCCCAGAGTTCAGGCCCCATGACTGGACCCCCCCCCCGAAAAAAATTTTTTTGTACACTTTATTTTCTGCCTTCCATTTAACTATCACCATGATAATTACACATATTTTTCTATCTTGTCATTATTGGGCTTTTGTCCTGGGGATTCTGAGGAAAAGACTTTGGTTTACAAACTTTGAAGTGATTACAAATGTGTAAACTTTGAGGATCTCAAGACCTACCAATAGCTATGATGTTACTGTTATGTGACTCATAGTATAGAGTTTTTAACATGACTAAATCCAGAAATGGGGAGGAGAAAAAGCAAAAGTCACAAGAAGCTCAATGTGTCCTGTGATCATTCCATCATATACATACACACATATACATATTCATGCATATATATATGTATACATAGTCAGTTGTGGAGCTTGAACTCAAGGTCTGAGTCCTGTCTTTGAACTCTTTTTGTTCAGGGCTAGTGCTCTACCACTTTGAGCCGCAGCACACTACTGGTTTTCTGGTGGTTTTATTTGAGTCTCGTGGACTTTCCTGTCTGGGCTGGCTTTGAACCAAGATCCTCAGTTCTCAACTTCCTGAGTATCTAGGATGATAGGTGTGAGCCAGAAGTGCCTGGCTTATTCCATAGTTTAAGCTCCAAGCAAAGTTATTCTGAGTAAGGATAGCTATTCTCTTCCAGACTATCAACTCAGTGTCTTTACTGCATATCATGACTAATACTTGTTCGTTCTTCCTCAGACAGTTTATGGGTTAAATGAAATGATTGATGAAAGAACAAAGTAGAGTGACCCTGATGCAGTGGGTACACTGCTCAATAATATTAGCCATTATCACCATCTGAGCATCCTTCAACTTCTTCAGGGAAACTATAGGTGAGAAACTTGAGGTGAAAATGCAAAATAATTATACAAAATAAAAATCCATCTGAGGCTAACAACTTAAATACTTTGGGACAATAGGAAAACTAGATTCGACAAAAGAGGAAAAGAAATCTCATTTTGACATGAACTTTTTAGAAATTTCTGTACTGAAACATTAAGGTGTGTGTAATGGTCGCTGTGTACCTGTTAAACTTTCTATGAGAATTTGGGATGGAGTGACTTTCTGTTGTGTTGAAATACAAGAGAGATAGCAAAATCCTATTAAATCTAGAGACTTTTCATTTTATGGGTTAAGACAAAAGAGTGAAGGGAATTTCAACCTCAGAATGTCTCAAGAGAGTACGCAGGGCCTATAAAAGCTTTGGGGCTCTCAAAATGTCCAGGGATACTTGAAATGGTTTTAACACTATCCCATTCTATCTCTGCAGAAAGAAGTCATTTTAAAGTGATTACCGGAAAAAAAAAAAACTAGTTTGTCAAACTTCTAGGTACTAAAGCAATCAATCACCTTCGGTGTCCTTGGCATTAGTTTAGGTACCTTTTATTTATCTGCATAGTATAATTAGGCCAGTTAGTCTACTGTACTATACAAATTTAAATTAATGTATTTTACCCACCTGTCTCAGAATCCATTATTCGATTTGAGTGTGAAAGGAAGGTGTTTATTCTATTTGCTTGGATGCTGTTTCTATCATCAGAAGTCCCTGGGATGTGGCTGGATTTCAGTCTTCATTCTGTTTCCCAGATGTGATCACCATCTCTAGGTGGGCTTGAATGAGGCACCTTGTATGACAGCTCCACAGGGCCACTTTCACCTTCTCTTCCAGGTAAAGTGACCCATGGCTCCTCTTAGACTCTATAAAGACAGGTTTCTTCCCAGACAATTTCTCAGGAAAACAGACAACAAAGAGTAGCCAATCAAGACTTGAAAGCCTCCCCAGTACATGGTAGAATGGAGTGGATAACTCTCCCTTTCTAACCATGTCTTACACAACTGTAAGAAATTTGAGGACTATATTTTCTTAACTAAATGAGAACAGACATTTTTATCTTCCTCCACATTTTTTTTTTTACAGAGAAAGAGACTGCCCTGTTCCTGAGAAGCCACGCATAGGGGAGCAAACACTATGGATTTCTCTAAATCTACCCAGTCATTTCTAAGAATTAAAATATTTAACTAGATTCTTGGTAGGTTGACATTAAGATGATATTCAAAGTCACTTGTTGCGGCATGACACTTGTACTTGTGTTCAAGACAGATGGGTACATGTACTTTCTGTCTCTAGGTGACCCAATATACTAAGACTATCACTTTCTTTCTTGATTTTCTAGAACAATTAGGGTAGATTTCTTTTTTTTTTGTCATTAACAGTGAGGTAGGGCAGGTGGCATGTGCCAACTAGGCCAACTAATTAGAAGACTGAAATGTGTGGGTCTTCAAATCCTAGATTTTGATGTCAGCCAGGACAATATAGTGAAACCCTGACTCAACAAACAACTACTCTTCCCAATACGATTAAGTCTATGGGTCTAGTAAGAGTCTCTGTCCACTACTACACAGAGGTTCTCTACGTAAGACCCCTCTTTTAGACAGTCATAAAGACTAGATGGACAAATGAGAAAGGATCTACTTCTTTGTCCTCAGATCTAAACTATGCTTTCCCATCCACCTTTGTTAGAGAGGTTGGTCTTTGGAGGTGATTGAGCATTTATTCAGATGTTAATAAAAATGATGTGTCATCACTCCTTGTATTCATAATCCTTGAACCAGGATGGGGAGAAGAAGAATGAGACTTAAGCCACCACCTCAAGTCCTTCAACAAGTAGGAGCTTGAGATAGTGTCATTTCTCTCTCGTTACCTGTATCTGTTTGGCACATGTAGGTGTGGCAGGTGTTTCATGAAATACACTTTGTTATTGCCCCTAAGGAATGGGTAACCATAGCTCCAGTCCTGCAGGCCCAAGCTTGAGTTGACTCTATGGCTTAGATTCTGGGAAATATGGTTGACTGGAAGGAGAGTGATAAAACTAACTTCTAGAAAGGGGACTTCCCAAGAGGGCTGGTTTGGAAAAGGTAAAGATATTTGCATTCACTCTGGGAAAGTGGGGTATTTTATTAGAGCAGCATATGGTTAATGTTGGACAAGTAAGAAGACAAGGGAAAGGTAATGGTACTGTAGAAAGAGAGGGGTGAGCACTCTCAGTGGATTTCTTTCTTTGCCTTATATTTATTGCTTTAATCTCATTTTTATTCTACCTTCAGTTTCTTATTTATTTACTTCCTAGTGAATTTTTTTTAGGGCTCCTACTTGAGATGTGGTAGGTACTAAAAGGACATAGAAAAATGGATTGCCAGCAAGAGCAGAGGACACATTGGTGATAAGAACCCACTGGGACTATGGGTGTAGGTCGGGAAGAAAATGGTAGCCTGAGCGATAGCCTGGTAAATCCAACCTTCAACTGAGCACTCACAACCACAAGAATAAGGAGCAGCTGGTGGAGCAGAGCTGTGGAATACGAAGCTCAGTGTCTTGCATGTGCTGCTTCTCCATTGAGGTTCATGGGGTCTGGCAGTTGCCTTTACCAATCAGAAAGCAGTGTGAAACATGCTAAGATTGCAATAAGAGTCAAAGCAAAGCTTTCCCCAAATGCTGAGGAGTATGGCTCCGGGGAGAGACATGTATTTTTAAATTTTGTAAGGTTATAAGATCTGAAGTGAATGTCCTGAGAGAACAGTGTGAAATGGCTGTGGAGTCCAAATCAGGGCTATTTTTTAAAATTAAATATTAATGCCACACAGTTCTGCAGGGTTCATAGAACAGATGTTAGGCCTGACATTGTGGCGATTTAATTGACTAAGAATATTTCCTGTCATTTTTATCAATGTCTGGATTTCCAATGTCTGTTAAATCTGAAAATATAAAACACAGGAAGGGATAATTAATACCCTGTTTCCATCCGTGGTTACCTGCTGACATTGGCCCCTAGAGAAGCTATTGCTTTCTCCTGAGTATAGTTTTTAGAGGCAAAGATAGGCTGAGCCTGACCTCCTTTCCATGAAAATTGTCCTCCAGGGTATCTGGCTGGACAGCAGCCCACTCTGTAAGCACAATTCTTTTTTTTCTGTTGGTTTTAAGAAAATAAGTAAATTCTAAATAAGCTTGGCTTTAGTGGTAAAAGCTCCAAGGGATTCTGATTTTTCCCTTTCTTTCTAAATCCTACCACACCTCTCTAAGTCATTTCCCTCAGCATCCTCTTAGATTTAAAAACAAAACAAGAAAACAATTCTTCCACAGTCAAACCTTTGTGGAGGGAATTTTCCAAAGCAAAATCTAAGGAAGTGGATAAAACTTATTTTAAGAAAATTCACAATGACATAAAATGTGGCTTATGATGATTTAGTATCAGGAAATATTTGTTAAGTAAGAAAGCTCAGGAAAGAACAATTCTAAAATGATTCCTGGTCAGGTGCAGCTTATAATGGGCCTATTCATAGGGAGAAAAATGGTCAAGGTCCCTTCCTCACAAAAATTACATTATTTACATGGGAAAAAAATGTAGCCACACATTTGCCCTATAAGACCAGGTTGCTTTATGTTTATTAAATGGTTCTGGCCGCCATACTGAGGTCTCAGTTACATCCTCAAGGGAGGACGGCTTGTGGAGAGAGAGAAAGGAGAAGATGTGTTGTTCCCAGACCTGAACATTAAATCATTGCTGTAATGATTTTAGAGGAAATGAGGGAAAATTGGGCCAAATGAAAACCTGCTGGTGTGGCTAGGGAATTTACTTCTGTCCACTTGGAAAAGAACTGAACTCTCCACCATCAGTGCCCATCGGGCTCAGGTTTTGCTCTTGGCCTAAGGGATTTGCACTCTGCTTAAAGAGTCAAGAAGGTCCCATGAGTATGTTTCCTAAGACCCTCTGGTCTGCTCTTCTTCAGATCAAATTGGTGTATGTCCTGGGCAGGAGGAATGCTGTTCTGAACTGTAGAAGTGAGAAGCATTATTATTATTTTTTGAAGGTAATTTTTAAGAAGCAGAGAGAAACAGCAGTGTGGCCAAGAAGTAGCATTCACCCTATTGGCTGATGGGAGGGAAGAGCACATGCTATGGATTTTCTTGGTAGAGACTCACTGAAACATACTATAAGAAGTGCTTTATGGGAGCATGGCTGGGCCCCTTAAGGTGATATCAGCCCATCTTTGTAGGTTGACGTGACCTCTGAGGGAACTTCATTAAAAGCATCAGTGTTTCAGTGGATGTCACATCAAAGAGTTGATCAGCATACAGGATGGATTAGTGTGCAGGTAACCATTTAAGAAACATAGGTCTCATGGTTTCCCTCATTTATAATAATTAGCATATGTCTAGCAGATGAGCCGAATAGCTTAATAGCTATGTATATATGACCATAGAAGATGATGCTAAGAGAAATGAACTCCAAGATATGGAAACAAGAGTTTTTTTCTTTTTGTTTTTAATGTACAATGTAATTTCTTTTTGTGTGTGTGTTTTTTCCCCTATGACTTATCCCCTGTTGTCACTGTATTTGATTTTGGTACCCTGGGTATTATATGTATGTTAATATGAATTAGGCAAGGGAAGGGGAACAACAAAATAGTGAGACAATGGCAAACAATGCAACAGCAATACTCACAAGACAATATGTTGGAAATGATCTATGCAACTGGGAACTGGGGGAATTGAAAGTGGGAGAAAAATGAGGGGTTAACAAGTGTGACAAGAAATGTACTCACTGCCTTATGTATGTAACTGTACATCACCTTGACGATAAAATTAAATTTAAACAAGGAGGGAAAAGAAGCTAAGAGTAGGTTCCTGCAGTGATAGTATATAAAACTGGCAAGTTAGGGAAGATGGGAAAGGCTGAGACATAGACGTTCTTGCTATGAGGTGTCAAGTACAGAATCTTATTCAGGTTGAAAACCCAGTTAGAAGACATTCACCACCTAGGATGCTGGAAAAGAGCCAAAGGAGAATGGCTGGAGACACATTTTGCTCCTCTCTCTCTCTCTCTCTTTTTTCCTGGGCACATTCTAAAAGGGGGCATATTGTTGGTCATCTAGACTAGAAACACCCATAAAGTCTTTCCTCAAGGGACCTTAGGCATCCAGCTCTCTTATATCTGTTCTGTAGTTAACAGAAATAGTGAGACTCTCCTTCCCCTCACTCCCAAATCCAGGCTCCAAAGCTGAGACAAAGAGACACTATAACACAGGAAGACCCAGCCCTTTCCAGTTCTCTGCCTGCCATACTGAGCACCAAGCTCTGCCTCTGCTGTGCTGTTGAGTTTCTAGCAACAGATTGAGGAGGCATAAACACCAAGGCCTGGGTGGAAAGTTAGGGGATGTTTATAGCCGTGGAACCCAAATACAGGAGGAGGCAGGTGGGTGAAATGTGCCTAGGTTGCCTCCGTGTGAATAAATCACAAGCTTTAGTTCATTTAGGGGAAAATTTGAGCTCTCCTGAAACAGACCCATTTCCCCCCACCCCCAGCTTTTTTCTTTTCTCTCTCTCTTTTTTTAATGTGCTTTTTCATGGAGTTTGCTTTCAAATCTGCATGAATTATTTTTCTTCTATTAAATATTAATGTGACTTTCTAAGTAGAAAAAGGGGGCAAATTAGGTCTGGTACACATCTTCGCTGCCACTATTTACAGCTGCTGCGGGAATGCAGCAAATGCCAGCTCCCAACACGTTATTAAATCAGTCCTGCACCAAGCCCAGATGTTACCCCTGAGCTGAGTGCAGCAAAAACAGACTAAAAAACAAACAGGAGTGAGCACGGGTCTGCTCCAGCAGGGGCTTGTCCTCCTCCATCCTCACCCCATCTTTTCTGTTCTGCATGCCCATCTGGTCCTTTGACAAATCTGCTATCAACTGGGCACAGCCCATACTTCCTGAAACAGTAGTCCTGTGAATGGGGTTTATTTTATCTTTTTTTTCCCAGCCCATTATTATTTTTTCCCCAATGACTCTTTCTACTTGATTAGTTGAGGATCAATATGTCTGGTAGGCAGAATGTGATGGAGAGAGTGATTTATCAGTGTCAAGGGTAGCTCTGGGCTTTGTTCATGTGGTTTTTTTCTCTCCCTAGTGATTTCCCCCTCCTGTCACAAATGTGCATGCGCACACATGCACACACACACACACACACACACACACTCACACTCATTCTGCAATTCTTTTTCTGTTCTTTTCTTTATGTAAATTCTCCTTAGATAAATTTGGTTTCTTGTGATTCCTAAACCACAATGTCTTGTGAAACTAAGAAGTTTCAGGAGATAATCATTATGTGTATTCTGATTCCCTTGTTGGCTATAAGTCTTCTGTGGAGTTATATCTCAAAACTGTGGAGGAAGGAACAAAAGAACATTAAATAAGCAATCTTTCAGTACTGACTATGTGATTCTAAACTAGGTCTTCATGAATCTCAAGGTGGGTAACTTATATGAAAGTATCTTTTTAAACTGGAAGACCTTATATTATTGCTAAGCCTGAATGTACTTGTTTTCTGATCTTTATCTTAAAATTTTCTTCTTTTTTTTCCTGTTTAGAATTTTTGTGCATTTTTTTTCTTTTTAAAATTATCTTTAGGTAGTTGGATAAAGGGATTGCCATTTTAGGAAGCAGTTTATGTATACAATCTATCTTGATCAATGTCACCCTTACATTTTCACCCTGGTAACTTCCTCCTTCTCCTATTGGGGTTCCATGGGAAGTTACAGTTGATCTACTCATTTATGATCACTTCTACCACTTTCTACCCAGGCTAACCCATTGTATTAATCTGTTCAAGCTACTTTGTTTGGCATATAACAAAATGCCATAGACTGGGTGTCTTAAAACGAATAGAAATTTATTTTTCATGATTCTTAAGGCTGAGCCATCCAAAATCAAAGTACTAGGAGTTCAGACCACAGCAGCCCATTTAGTGATTACTTCAGTAACTTCCTCATGGGTCTTCCTGCTTCTGCTCTGTTTCCTTCTCCCCCCTTTTTTTCTTTTATCACTTTTTAAAACTCTTCTCCCTCAAACTCTTTTATCTTTTTCTTTTTTGGGGGGGGTCTGGTCGTGGGGTCTGAACTCTGGGCCTGGGCGCTGTCCCTCAGCTCTTCAGCTCAAGGCTAGCGCTCTACCACTTGAGCCACAGCGCCACTTCTGGCTTTTTTCTTTTTGCTTATGTGGTGCTGAGGAATCGAACCCAGGGCCTCAGGCATGCAAGGCAAGCGCTCTACCACTGAGCCACCTTCCCAGCCCCTCCCTCAAACTTTTCAGTGACCTACTGCAGTATAACTAGTATGGCCGTATATGGTCATATAACAAGCTCTCGTTCCCTTGGTTTTTGCACTTTTTCTCTCTGCAAAAGTACACATTTCTTTGCAATTCTTTATGCTTCATAATTTCATTCCACTTCTCAATTTTCTTTCTAAATTAACAATTCCACCACTCTCTAACCTCTTACTCAGATTGTTTATTTTCTTTCCCATGATGCCAATTACTATCTAGCCTTTTTGAGTATTTATCTTTGTTTGCCTGTTCTTTGTCTATGGACTTAAAATAAGCTCTAAAGAGAAGAATATTTTCTGGCTTATTTTTATTTTCCAACATTTATAGTGGTGTCAGTTACATAGTAGGTCTTTGAACAAAAAACTGCATGAATCACTCTTATTTCATTAAATTGCATTGTGTCCTGTGCCTAACAGAGTAAATGCTTTATAAATATTTGCTGAGACAATTGTGGATTGAATTTTTAAATGTGCAGTCCCTGGATGTCTTTTAGGGGAAGTAATTAAATTTTGTTGTGGACCAAGTAAATGAATACAGGATTGATTGAAAGACTGTAGATGACTGAGAAAGAAGAGGCAAAGGTCTCAGCTCTGGAAGACAACAATGATGATGTGAACTGAGATGAGATGGAAGATAACTTGGCATCTACCAGCAGCATTCCACTTTACTATGCCTTCTTTGCCATATGCCCACATACCTATACATCCAAATCAAACCACCTTGCCAAACCAAACCTAAACCCAACAATAACAACAATAACATCAACAACACTGAGCCTTTCAAGGAAAGGACACATTAAGAATCAGCGCTTCTAGTTGCATAAAAACATTGCATAAATTAGTGCACACAGACTAGGGCTTCTCTGGTTGGATAATGGAATCTCTTTGTACTTCAGCTCATCTAAAATAGCACATTAATAAAGTGAACCAAATGTGGTACTCTATCTGGTTTTATTGGTCATTAACATTTACAGATCCACGTGAAGTCGTGTTTTCCAATTTTGAGATTAAAAGATTTAGCTGGCCTAATTATCAGCCTCTGAATGGAGACTGGGTTGGAGCTCAGTCAGCAGAACAGAGTTTATCTCTCCTGTGATGCTTGAGCCTTTATGGAGCAGGTAAATTGAAGACAAATGCATTTGACTGACTTTTGGCTGGACTTGGCCTTAACACAGGGCAGATGCTGGGGGCAGCGCTTGATATGTTACTCTGGGTCTGCCTTAAGGGCTATAGGTTTAGCCAGGTGCTGTTGGCTCATATCTGCAATACTAGCTGCTCAGGAGGTTGAGACCTGAGGATTTCTGTTTGAATTCAGCCTGAGTAAGAAAGTCTGTGGGATACTTATCTACAATTAACCATCAGAAAACCAGAAGTGGAGCTGTGGCTCAAAGTGGTAGAGTGCTAGATTTGAGCCAAAAACTATCAAAGAAAGTATCCTGAGTTCAAGGCCCCCCTCTCCCCCCTAGCAACAAAAGAGTAAGGCTACAATGCTACAAGTTTAGAGACATTGATGTACATAACTACAAAACACCTTGTTTTCTTCTAAGATTCCCACTGCTTTTTTGTCTCTGCTCTGTGATGTTAAGCTGTTAATTGTGTGATTAAGATTAAAATTGCCACTGAGTAGGGCTTTTGATGGGTATAGATTAGCTGTTCAGAAACAGTACTTGTGTGATCATTTTGAGTTCCAGAAAATGGCAGGCCTGAGGTCAAAGCAGAGGCAGAAAGTAAGAAAAAGGAACAAAGGGCATACAGATAGAATGACAAGTAGCCAAGCAATTTTATCAAGACTTCCTTATCCCCTGGTATGGATGGCACCCAAACAAGCTGTAGCAGAAAAGCCCTGAACTTGGTTCTTAGTGTAGTTAGTGTACCATTTGGCTCTATCCCAAGGATGGTGAATCTCTTAGTGAGAACTTGCACTTAGGGCCCACTGGAGATGTGCTGCTGATATGGTGTGTGGATTGTGGTGCCACAGCAGAGCCATTAGCATCATTCTTTTCTCCTGCCCATCTGTCCACTTGACCACCACTGCAACATCCACACATGTCCAGCCCGTGATTCCCCCATGGGGCATCACTCTTACTGAGGCAGCAAGAGTCAATAGCTGCTTGTTTTGTGTTAACCAGACTCATCTTAAAGAATTCCATTGGACTAAAGGGGAAGTCTCAGTCTACCCTGCGGTGATTCAGGTTTTCTCAATGATTCTGGGTTAGAAGTTTTGTTTCTGTTAGGACTCAAAGAACAAGGGCAGATGCACCGGAGTGAATGGGGACATGTCTGACAAATAAGAGTATGTCATATCTTTTGTTCTTACTGGGCTTGAGCTTCCTAATGTGTAAAATATGGACAGCTGGTCTACTAAATAGTTTTACATTGCATGCTTCAGCAGTGACAGGAGGTGGCCCTAGATGATGCTAGACAGAGGAGCAGCCATAGTTTTGTGCAGTAAGAGGCTTGGCAGCATCTTGTAGATAGTTGAGTATGGGGATGGGGAGACTGAGGACAGGAAGGACAAACCTATCTATGGTTTTGTTCTTTCCTATTTCTTTCAGTGCTGTGAATTGAACCCAGAGCCATGTATATGCATGTTCTACTACTACTACTGCTACATTATCTTATGACTATTGCTTCTGGGTTTTTTAAATCCACTTTTCCCCTGCGAGAGTCCTGAGGCTCTAAACAATGTTCTCTTGACCACTGAGCTTTGCTTTTTAGCTCCTGCAATTCATGTGATAAATCATGTTCTTTCTCCTAAAAGATATATTGGAGTCCTGGCGCAGACTACCTCAGAATGTGACATTTTGGGGGGAATAGGAGTTTTGAAGACTAATCACATTAAGATGAAGTCATCAATCAAATATAACTGGCATCTTTATAGGATAGTGAATCTACACACAGAAACAAACAAGCAAGCACATAGGAAGAATGCTCTATGAGGATGAAGATGAAGAGTGGGAAGATGCTTGTATAAAGGAAAGCCAAGGATGGCCGGAAAATGCTAGAATCTAGAAGGGAAGTATGAAGTTCCCAGGAGAAACCAACCATCTGTCACATTGACTTTAGATTTCCATCCTGCAGAACTCTGAAATAATTATTTTCTGTAGTTTAAGCCACCCACTTATAGCATCCTTAGCAAAATGACACATTGTCTCTCTATTTTGGTTTCAGACCTATGGATTGATGTACCAGCAGCAATTATTAATTAGTTATTTCCCAAAGGGGATTAATCCTTGTGTTGTGAAATTTAGACTTTACTTCCTATTGGAACTCTTTCTTGGATCTCTCCCTACAGGTTGCAGGCATTGTTCCAACTCATCTCTATTTTATGTGATATTGGGTGGAGAGGGAAGTACCCCTATAGTAGTGGTGTTTGACCTTTTATGGTTTTGTGCTCATTCTATGCTGCTACCTGTACTTCATGTCATAGCTAGGATGACAGGCACATGTCAGCACATCAATTCTTTCCATTGAGATACAACCTAGAAAACTTTTCTGCCAAGACTAACCTCAAACCATGATCCTCCTGATTCCAGCCTCCCAAGCAGATAGGATTACATGATTGAGTCATTGGTGCTTTATTTGCTTAACCTGTTTTTAATTTCTCACTAAAATTTGAAGGTGGACTAAAAGAAAAAGTTAGTGACTTGAAATTACTTTTGTTATTTTTCAAGTTTATGGGCATATAATATCAGTGTTCTTGGGGTTGTTCCAAAACAATTTCAAATACATTTACTATAAAGTATGAATCTAAAGTTGGGGGAAGTAGCATTATAATCACGGGAGACATAATTGAAATAATGTGATGTCTTTGAACAATATTAAATTCTCAAATGTCTAAAATATACACAAAAATATAAGAGCCCAAAGGGACTATATGATATATTTAGAAAGGTAGTTTCTTCTGGTCAAAGTCCCTAAGAGTATTCCAATATAAACTTTCTCATTAAATCTCTTATTTAATATGGCACTGGAATTTTATCATGAGTATAAAATAATTGCTTTGATCATTTCTAGCCAATCTTGTTTTACTCAATGAAGTCAAGAGAAGCACACGTTGTCATCAATCAATAGACCAGCCTTGACCTTATGCTGGTCCCTCAAGCTTTGTACTGGAAATATAAACATGGTTTCTGTCCTGAGTAAGCCTTCCAAAGTAGTTAAGGAAATAAGGCCCCCAGATGCCAAGCACTTAGAGAACAATTAAATGCTAAATAGTGGTGAACTGGCTTTGATGTAGCTGGAGTCTGATTTAATAGAGTTGTTAGGAGAGGTTTCCTCACTAACATGCAACATTCGCTTGTTACTAAATAGGCCACCATCCCACCAACTCCTGGCTTTTGTTTTTTCTTCTATCTTCCTATGTTATGGGTTTCTTGATTACAAAACAGTCTTCAATAGTACACACAGAATGATTCAAAAGAGTTGGTGGGAGGGGCTATCCTTTTGATTCTGTGATAGAAGTGAAATTTGGGTAGATACCACTTAGAAATCATTGTAGTAACAGTTTCCTGTTAGTCCTGGCTGCTTCTCCAGATTGCATTTCCTACACTGATCCATTCATTTGTAAGATACACATAAAGTTTAAATGAGGCCATTTTCCAAGTGGAGGAGATGGGAGACATGTTCCCAGCATGGATTTGCACAGATGTGTTTGCAATAAAGCATGATTAGACCCCAAGTCTCCATTGTTCACTTTCCCCCAGTCACAGGGCGGTGGAGATGAAGTGTGAGCTCACACATAGGGTAATAACACCATCATTTGCTTCTCTTCTCCTGGCATGGAAAGGGCGTTTGTTTTGTTTTCTTCACAAAAAGTGCAGATTTAATTTGAAGTTGGGGAAAAGAGGAAGAAAAAAAATGAAAACCTAAAGCTTTTCAAATCATGAGATAGCAACTCTTCTTAATAGAAACCACATTTTCCCAACCAAATTATAGTACCTGAGGGTCCCTGTGCGCAGACTGGGAGGCAATCAAGGTAGGCTTGGGAGAGTTTGTGGAACTGTGGCTGATATGTTGGCTCATCTGGGCTCATATCTCTTGGGTTTCTTGAGATGCATGGGACACATTTTGGACCACAGTGAAACGTGAGAAACCTTTCAAAAAAAAGTAACTGTGGAAATAAATAGCAATAAATATTTATGTGTTTAGACCAGAGGTCAGAACACTTTGTAGTTCTGGGGGCCATTAGAAGGTCAAATAAGGTCTGTAATATAGGCTGCGGTGGAACTAAAGCATAGGTAGGGGGAAGGATTCCAGTAGGTGACTTGGAGAAAAGGGAGAGGGAAAAAGAGATTTCTAGGCGTGATTAGACTAGTTCTATCCAGACATCCAGTTATATTTTGGGTTCTAAAGTGAGATTCCCATAAATTTTTTTCCTTTTGAAAAGTACTTTGGGTTTTAAAAGATGCCTGGATTTCCTGAGTTTTATACTCATAAGGTAAAGGTTGATTAATAGAAGTTACTGGGACATCAGAGTGGCTAGAGCATGGGAAACTCTTCTTTCATGTAGGAACTCCCTTGAGTCATGAGCAAGGTGGGGGGTGCGGTGGTAACCAACATGAAACAAACTATATAAATGTTCAGGATGATCACAGTCGTCTCTTTGCTAACCTTCTTACTCCTTGCAGGCCTCTGGTTATAGGATCATGGCTTACAGGGTTCTATTAGCCTTCCTGATGTTGGAAGGAAGAGAGTTTTCTGTCTTTTCAGCATCAGTCACTCAAAAATTCAGAGAATATTTGGATCTTATTGGACAACTAATCAAAAGTAAACTTCCTCTGAATGGTAGGCAGAACAATTTGGAGTGAAGTTACTTAAATACCCCCAAATAGGTTTTTAGAATAGATTTCTGTCCTATTATAGTGTGAAGAGTTTCCTTTATAGGCTACAATTTGGAGATAGGTTTTAGTTATTCTTACAAACTTGTTGTTATTTGCTTATTTTACTCATGTGCTTTTGTGACTCCAGAACCATATACTTACTCACTCCATCCATCCATCCATCCATCCATAATCCATCTATCCATCCATTTACCAAATATTTGTGGTGAGTTTTCTTTGTGCCAAGTTGGGACTGTGGGTAGAAAAATGAATGAGAAATGATTCCTGTCCTGGGGGAGTTCACAGTCCAGCATGGAAGGGGGGTAGGGAGAGAGAGAGAGAGAAATGTAAACATTAATTATGAGGGTGTGATGAATGCTCTAATAAAGTTCAAAGCAGAGCACTCTGCCATCCCACAGAGCTGTAGGGAAGCGACCATGTATTTTACCTCAGCCTTCTAAAGATCTTTGATTCCTCCAAGAATAAACTACGATTCTCAAATCTCAAGGGTGCTGGATTAGGTATAGCTTTAAAATAAGTCATGCAGATTGCAGCTATTACTGATTCAAAGAGTGAAGGGAGAGATGACTGTGAGATTTATTCCTAGGATTCGTGGATTTCTGAATTTATGTTCTCTCAACCCTCTCTTCTCCCTGGGTCATAAATATTCTCTGTAATATGGCAGGACTCCATTCCTGCCCCGAACACGCTGTCTACTTCTATTCTTCAGGAAGCCTGCTCTTTTCCAACAGGTTTCACTAAAAGCTGAAATGAGATAAGGATTGGCTGAGTGTTGAACCCTCATTCCACCTCAGACCAATCAGGTAGCAGCTGTTGAGGATTTAGAACAGGTTAAGCACATCCTTGGTTCTTTTTTCATCATCTTCTTTATCATCATTATTTAGAACCCAAGGGCTTTCCAAATCCAGTAGCTAGGAGAAAGGACAGAGATGGTGGGAACACACAGATCCTTAGGGGGAAACACTTTAAAGAAAAAAAAAAAGCAAATGTAGTCATATACTCTAGTAATTGTTATTACTACCAAGAACATGAACAGGAAAATAAAAAATATAAAACTGAGAACACTTTCCTTGTGTTTGAGGCTCGGCTATTTCCAGCATCAGTGTCAGGGACTGTGTGTTACAGAGGGTAAGACTTTTGCTGAACTCACTGAGAAGGGTTTTACTGGTTTTTCTTACTTGGAAGGAAATCTCTGATCGATACAAAAGCATAATTCTAAATTCACACACTTCCCTGAATGCATGATCCTAGAAAACAAGCCCAAACCTCAGTGTACAGACTACACTTTCTTTAGTAGTGTATGTTTCCCTGAAATGTAAATTTGAGTTTATTTGGGTTGTTGGAATTTAAACTGTTCGGCAGTCATTTTTGAGAATTATGTGGTTGAAGCCTTCCAGTGACCCTGAAAAAATATTTTTGACAGTTAAGACAAAAGGAAAAGATCAGAGCTAGCTAAAAGAGAGACAGATAGAAAAATACTTTGTGTGTGTGTTGTATTTTTTTAAATTTTATTGTAAAGATGCTGTTCAGAGGGGGTGCAGTTACATGAGTAAGGCAATAAGTACATTACCTGTTGATCATTGTTGTTGTCCCACTATCCCTCCCCTCCCCCACCTACCACACTCTTCCTCACCTCCCCATCCCCCCCAAGTAGTAAAGTTTGTTTCCAATATCCTGTCCTGTGGGTATCATTGTTGTAATGGATCATCCTGTGTCCTGTTTCACTGTTTTGTTATTCCCCTTCCCCTGCCCAGATTAGACAAAATACTTTTGATTCACAGAATGGAAATTTAAAGGGACAACAGTTAGAATTTTAAAATGTACAAAAACATACTAGTTGCTTTATATAAAAGCATACTAATTGCTTTATAGTCAGCAGAACACACATATTTATAGGCCTATATATCAGGCCTAGCCACACAGATAACTGGGTTGAATAAGACCTTAAAACATTTGCTGGTCTGTCCCTCACATCATCTAAATTCTGCACAAGATCTCAGAGTTTGGGCTAGCCCTTTTGGGATCTAAATTCAGACAAGGTTATGGAAATTGGGAATGGACAAGTTATATGACAACAGTGCCAAAATAAAGCTTTGAGATGTTCTATAGGAAGGCAACATGGCAGTATCAGAACTCTTACTGCACATGCTCCCCACTTTACTAGGGCTCCTGCCACTACTGGCCCTGCCAGCCTCCCTCATCTGCCTCATTAACTCTCAGTTGTCCATGATTGGCCCTGCTGTGACGCCGACACCTTGCATGAATGCCTCCGAAGGTGCACTTGATTACATAAGTCTTAGATCCACAATTACTAAAAGGATTTTATGAATACTCTCTCCAACAGAAATCAGAGATCGCTCAGGGGTCCCCATTGTGGAGTTCACATTCTGACAAGTGCTAAAATGCCTGTTAAGGCAACTTGAGGAACACGTATAGACTCCACATGAAAACCTTCATTCCTTGTGGTGTCATGGGTGTGGAGGTGAGGTCAAGGGAAGAAGGAGATGGATGGAGAGAAGAAGAATTGGTGAATGCAGTCATAATATTCAATGTAAATATGTGAAAATGGAGCTAGGAACATGGAGGTGAGGTTGGTAGAAAAGGATGGAGAACAATGAAAGGGATCATATTGATCAAGATGCATTGTACTCATTAACTGACACGCGCAGTTGAAACCTCTTCGGACAATTACCTAAAGATAAGCATAACAAAAGAAAACCTTGATTCTGACCCACACTATGGTTAACCCGCGTTAAACATTACTTCCTGCATGTGCCATGTGCATGACTCCACCCTTATTGTGTACCTTCTGCTGTTCTACTTCTCCATCTGGAAGAGGTCAAATCAGGTCTACCTTTGTGTCTCAAGCATCTTTCAGAATCTCTGTGAGAGAACAATTCTGTGATTAGTTGTTTGAATGAAAGCCTTTGTCATGGAAAAAAATCAGGTGCTGGGAAAGTATTTAAAAAATACTCCAAAAAGGGGAAATATTTCGTTCTGATTATAGAAGATAGGTAGTATTTGGGAAAGCAAAAGGGAAGTTGTTACAACAGCATCTAAGATGCGTGGGGGTGGGGTGAGGGGAGTCATAGGTATGGATCACTTGATAGAGCACCTACCTAGCCAACATGATACTAAATTTGTCTTAGCACCACTGAAAAATAAATAAAAACTAAAGAAGGATGGAAATGGGAATGGTCATAAATTTTACTAAAAAGGAGATGTGACTGAAAGTTTTATTGAAAGAAGTGATAGAAAACAGTGTTAGCAGGGTTCTTATTCCTGGATCGTTAGAGAAGTCTGAAAGAGATGAAATAGGTAGCCATTGAAGGTTCTATAAACAAGAAACAAGCTGACATAAATTAGGGAAATATAGTCTAAGGCAGATAAGGTTGAGCATCAACTCTACTGGTAGAGTCTGCTGTGTGATTTAAATGGTGCTTTTGGGAATGGGACCTTCGACAAAGGGCATTCATTCCTGGAGGAATGTGGAAGGAAGAAATGCCAGGCTTGGCTGTAGATGGGTAGAGGAAAACTGAAGTTCTTCTGGATTGACTTGGCATTAGAGTTTGGAGAAAGTATGTTACAAATAAATATATCTCCACCTCAAATGGTATCTTAAATTGTCACCTATCAAGTCTTAATTTATGAGAAGAAAGACATTTGTGAATGATAGATGATTCTAGAGTCCTCATTAAGCTTATCTCAGCAGTATGAGTATAAAACTTTTATTAGTATAGAAAAGGCTAGAAGCTTCTCTGCTAACTCTAGATAACAAATATTGAACAATTTCCTCACTGAATTATGCATCTATCAGCTTGTATTTGTGTGTGTGTGTGTGTGGTGTGTGTGTGTGTGTGTATGTGTTGTTTAACACTGCATATCATCAAATGTTATCAGACATCAGGTACAAAATTTTATACTACTCTTCATCATTTGTATTTTTTTTGCTACTCCTGGGGCTTAACCACAAGGCCTGGGCACTGTCCCTGAACTTCTTTTGCTCAAGGCTAGTACTCTACCACTTGAGCCACAGTGCCACTTCTGGCTTTTTCTATTTATGTGGTACTGAGGAATTGAACCCAAGCTTCATGATGCTAGACAAACACTACACTAAGCCACCTTCCTAGTCCTCATTTGTATTTTTTTAGTGAGTGCCTTTGAAAATGCTTTAATTTTTTTAGATAAGTTTTTATGAAAATACTGTACAGAGGGGTTACAATTACATGAGCAAGATAATGAGTACATTTCTTATCAAGCATTGTTGCCTCTTCCTTTGTTTTCCCCTTACCATCCCTTCCCTCCCATCTCTACAACTACATTTCCTGCTCCTGCCCCCTTGTAAAGTTCGTTTTCAAAATAGTGTCTTGTACAGCTCATTGTTGCAATGGGTCAACCTGTATCCCTGTTTAAACAATTTGTTTTTTCCCTTCCACTCCCCAAATTATACCACCATCAAATACAGTGAAAACAGGGGTTATACCGTGGGGGAGGGACATACAAAGCAACAAAAAAAAATCATGTGGTACCCTATAAATATGTTAGAAACAACAATAAGAAAGAAAAACCCACTTGTGTCCCTATCTTGGGGTTCATTTTGCTTAACATCATATTATCTGACCTTTTCTGCTTGTCTCAGACATATACTAGATATTGTAAATAAGGGAAACCATGGGACCTATGTTTCTTTGGGCCTGGCTTACTTCACTTAATAGAATTTTTTCCAAGTCTTTCCACTTCCTAACAAGTGGGGCAATGTCATTCTTTCTGATGGAGGCATAGAATTCCATTGTATATATACATCACATTTTCTTGATTCATTCATCTACTGAGAGGCATCTGGGTTGGTTCCATATCTTAGCTATGGTAAATAATGCTGCAATAAACATAGTTGTGCTGGTAGCTTTAATATGGTCTTGTTTGTGATCATTTAGGTAAATGCCCCAAAGTGGGATTGCTGGGTCATAGGGGAGCTCTATGTGGAGACTTTTGAGGAACCTCCATACTACTTTCCATAGTGGTTGAACAAGTTTACACTCCCACCAACAATGCAGTAGGGTTCCCTTCTGGCCACATCTCTTCCAGCATCTGTTGTTATTAGAGTTCTTGATTATAGCCATTCTAACTAGGGTAAGGTGGCATCTCAATGTTGTGTTGATTTGCATTTCTTTTATGGCTAGGGAGGTTGAGCATTTCTTCATGTGTCTATTGGCCATCCTTCTTTTCTTTTCAGAGAAGTTTCTCTTTAAGGCTTTAGCCCACTTATTTATTGGGCAGTTGTTTCTTTGAGGATTTGTTGTTGGGGGATTTAATTTTTTGAGTTGCTGGTATATTTTAGATATGAGACCCTTGTCCGTTGTATGGCTAGTGAAGATCTTCTCCTAATCTGTGGGCTTTCTATTGATCTTGCTAGCTACGTCCTTTGACATACAGTAGCGCTGCAATTTCATGCAATCCCATTTGTCCAACCTTTCTTTGATGCTAAAGCCATTTCCTCTAAACTCAGGAACAAGACAAGGATGTCCACTCTCTCCACTTCTCTTCAATCTAGTATTAGAATGCCTAGCTATAGCAATAAGATAAGATGAAAACATAAAAGGGATCCAAATAGGGAAAGAATAAGTAACATTCTCCCTCTTTCCAGATGACATGATCTTGTATTTAAAGAATCCCATGGACTCCACTCCCAAATTACTTGAGCTGATTTGAAACTTTGGCCAAGTAGCAGGGTATAAAATTAACCCTCAAAAAATCAGTGGCTTTTCTGTATGTCAACAATGAGAAGAGCGGGGCTGAAATCAGGAAAGCAACTCCATTTGTAATAGCCTACACAAAAAATAAAATACCTAGGAATTAACTTAACCAAAGAAGTGAAGGACCTCTATGATGAAAACTTTAAAAACCTGAAAAAGGAAATCAAAACAGAACTTACAAAGTGGAAAAACCTCCCAGGCTCCTGGATTGGAAGGATCAACATTGTGTAAATGGCAATACTTCCCAAGGCTATCTACAAATTCAATGTGATACCTATCAATATTCCAACCTCATCCTTCAAGGAAATAGAAGAGGCAATCCAAAAATTCATATGGAACAATAAAAGACCCCCGAATAGCAAAAATGATCCTTAACAGAAAGAACAGGGCTGGAGGAATATCAATACCAAATTTCAAACTCTACTACAAAGCCATAGTAATCAAAACAGCTTGGTACTTGCACAGGAACAGACCTCAGGACCAATGGAATAGAATTGAAAACCGAGAAATAAACCCACAGACCTATAGCCACCTAATCTTTGATAAGAGAGCTAAAAAAATGGAATGGAAGAAAGACAGCCTCTTCAGTAAATGGTGCTGGCAAAATTGGTTAATTGCTTGTAGAAAACTAAAGCTAGACCCTTATATATCACCCTGCACCAGAATCAACTCCAAATGGATCAAAGACCTCAGAGTCAAAGCAGACACTCTGAAATCATTATAGGACAGAATAGGAGAAGCCTTAGGTCTCCTTGGCACAGGCTGAAATTTTCTTACTAGAAACCCTGAAAATCCTTTATGTAGAAAATCATATATCTATTTGTCTGTCTATCTTGTTATAGTTTCTCTATTTTAATAATAGGATCCTTTGTCCTTTTTATTTACCTAGTTCCACTCTTTGTTTATAGACAAATACATTTATTTACCAATGTTGATTTCAGAAATCTAAATTTCCATGGTGCTTAAATTGTCTGTGGATTATCAAACTATTAAAGTTGTTAACATTCAAAAGATACTCTCTGGGCTGGGAAGGTGGCTCAGTGGTAGAGCGCTTGCCTTGCATGCATAAGGCCCTGGGTTTGATTCCTCAGTACCAAATAAGCAGAAAAAAAAGCTGGAAGTGGGGCTGGGAAGGTGGCTCAGTGGTAGAGTGCTTGCCTTGCATGCATGAGGCCCTGGGTTCGATTCCTCAACACCATATAAGCAAAAAGAAAAAAGCCAGAAGTGGCACTGTGACTCAAGTGGTAGAGTGCTTACCTTGAGCTGAAGAGCTGAGGGACAGCGCCCAGGCCCAGAGTTCAGTCCCACAACTGTAACCCCTCCCCCCAAAAAAGATACCCTCTTACTCTTAAACTATTAAAAACAATATTTATGCCTAATGTACTAAATCAGGGAAAGGTATCAAAAACTTTCAATTTGTGGATCTATCTGCTTTTCTACTGACTCTCACATTTCTAATCTGTACCAAAGAATGAAATGAAGAGTTTAAACCCTGTTCCCAGCCTGTCTTTTGGAGTCTCTATCTAAGGCCACATACACCAGAGAGGGAGAGAAGAAGATGGACAGATGAAATCACACAAACACAGACACACACACACAGACACACAGATACACACACACACAGATACACACACACACACACAATGTTGCCATCTTGGTCCTTGTACTTTATCACTTTAAAGGAATTTGACTATTTCAACTCACCAATATGTTTTTTTATGCATTGAATTATGACTCTTCCAAACTTATAAGTTGAGCTCCCAATCTCCAGTAATTCAGAGTGTGACTTTGGGCATAAAACCTTTGCAAGTGATGTCATTAGATGGGCTCTCTCTATCATTGAATCAATCAGCTTATAAACAGAAGAGGTTTATTTGGACTCAAAATGTAAAGAATCCAGTCCATGATCTGTTGGCCATTGCTTTGGGACTGTGCTTACTTATAAATGAAGAGAGTGTAAATGAAGAGTGCTTGATTCCAAGGCCCAACGGGGATTTGTATTTTTCTAATTTTAGGGATTGTGACGGGTTTAATATTTATATTCTTAGGAGTAGTCTATTGATATGGACTCAGGAAGCCTGATACTTAAGTCTTCTTCCTAGAATCTTTGCTTGGATGAGAGATATGAGGGGCCTGGCTTTCCATGACAGGTAGATTGGCCTGGCAGGGCAGAGCAATGGAATGGGAGTCCTGAGACTCCCCTTTGATTCTATCATCACCTTCCTGAGTAGCTTCAGGCAACTGTATTTACTTGTTTGGTCTTAATATCCTTACCTGGAACTCATAAGTGATTTTCAGGTTTCATTCTCTGGAACCAGAAGGGACTTTATGAGCTTCTGTCAAGTTTTCAATTGAATTCGTCTTAGAGAACACATTTTTAAAAACTATTTTAAAACACATCCATAAAATAACACACATTTAGATGTGTTTCACATTTAAGAACATATCTATGAACATCAACATATTAAAATCTGCTGCTATGTTTATTTGGAATGAGCATCAGAATAAAATCTTGCCATCTGGGTGTACATATTTGATGAGGAATATTGGTATACTGCACTGGCTTGTCTATCTGTGAAGTTCTAAAATGATTTCTGCATGTCTCCACTGATATAAATTGCACAAATGAGATTGTGACCAGGGTACATTTACACCTGCTTACTTAAATGCTTTCTTGAGCTCATTTGTGTTTGTTCTCTTCATGCCATGAGGCTTATTTGTGCACCCGCAACTGACTTCCTTCCATCTTGAAAACATCACAGTAACATTAGGATAGGTGCTTCCATTTTGAGTTTATGATGAGAAGTGAAGGAATTTATTATGTGTCAATAACAATTCAACTTTGAAACAGATATTTCCTACTATTTCCCATGCAAACGTCTGGATGAGTTGAGTTGAGCAGAAACTCAAGTTGTAAGGTAACTTGTTTTTGAAACAAAACAAAAACTATGACATTTGCAACTATTTAGACAGATGAATAAATATTTTCTAAATCTTGTTCAACCAAAAAAAACAGAAAATACTAAATTGGATGCAGAGAATAATATGATTGTAATCATTTAACATTTTCATATGCATCAAATTGAGCTCTGAGTTGTCAGTGACATAATAACATTGTATATGTCATATATGAATTTAAAAAGTAAATACTTAAACATTCTCTTTTTAATGGTTTAAATACTAGCATTTGTATAGACTTTGCTTTTATGAATAACTTTGCTTTAAAAACAAGAAGAATCACTAGGTCCAATACCTCTAAGATTTCTTGCAGAACAAATACCCTGTAATCTACCAATGTGGGTCTGCTGGAAGGGAAGGAAGAAGTTAGTTAGTGACTCAGAGTAAAGGTGACTGGCTGCCAGCCTTTGCCTTCAACCCAGGAGCTTTCCTCCACCATATTTAACACAGAGGACCAAGTTTCTTTCTTTCTTTTTTTTTTTTGGTCCAGTCATGGGGCCTGAACTCTGGGCCTGGGAGCTGTCCCTCAGCTCTTCAGCTCAAGGCTAGTGCTCTACCACTTGAGCCACAGCACCACTTCCGGCTTTTTTCTTTTTGCTTATGTGGTGCTGAGGAATCAAACCCAGGGCCTTAGGCATGCAAGGCAAGCACTCTACCACTGAGCCACCTTCCCAGCCCCAGGACCAAGTTTCTAGGTACACATGTACACCCCTTTTGAGACATTACATCTGGTTAAGACTTAATGGATGGATCTGGGAAAACCATATGACTTATTTTTTTTAACCACATTACCTTAAAAATGTGGTTTTGAAACGGTCCTTTAAAGCTACAGAAGTTTAAAAATATTTTATATGGGATTGGCACAGCCCTCTTATGGACAGTATAGGGTTATATGAAGATGGAAACAGGGACATTGATCTGTTTTGGCTTCATTTTTGAAAGCCATCCTCATCAGAGGTTAGTGTATGCCTAGGTCCCCCCTGAGCATGGAATGCTGAGGCCTGGCAATGACAACTGGTTTTAGAGGCAAACAGTAGCAAAAGGGCTAAAATAGGATGTCAAAATAGAATGGAGAGGAGCTTAGCCACACAGTTGTCTGAAATGGTCTTATTCCAATGGCTCCTTCCTGTGAAATGAGAAGTAAGGCTTAGATTTAGGATGCTAGGAGGTATTGGCACCTGGGGTTTTTCCTGGAACTTGACTGATCCATGAAGATGACTGATTTCTTTTCGAGAGGTCCAAATGGATACTTTTAATTGTGTGTGTTATCCTTAACAACACAAAATTAATTATTCTCTGTAGTTATACCTATTAGGAAAAAGATAACACCTGGATGACTGATTTTTATAGGTGAAGAAATACTGGGATTAAAGTGACATTCTTCAGATTGTAACATTGTTGGTTGGCATAAATGGTCACCTTCAGAAAATCCTATTACTTCCCCCCCACACTTTAAACCCTGTTGTCACATTGATTTTGATACTATGTGTCTAGCATATATGTTTATCCATTTGGAGAAGGGAAAGAGAGTCATAAAATGGCGAGACAAAGGACAGAGGGTGAATCAAGGCAACATTGATACCAATACACAGAAGACACTATGTTGGAATTGAATTTTACAACTTGGCAGGGAAGGTGAGTGGGGTAGGGGAAGGGAAGTGGGAGGAAATGAGGGAGGGGGTAACACTGTTTGACAAGAAATGTATTCATTACCTTCTTTATGTAACTGTAAGCCCTCATTACATCACCTTTATGATAACAAAATAAAATTAAGAAAAATGTGTCTTACTGTTTTGAAGAACAATTGGAAAATGGATATTAGGACACAAGTAACTGAGCTTGCAAAACTGTTTCATGGGGTATGTATTGCTAAGATATTTTGAGTTCTGAAACCTGATGTCTATAATATAATGTGTTAAAATTCATGAACCCCCTCTGCATGTTTTTCTCCCTTTGATCCTCCTTACAGAAAAGGAATGATGATAAGGTTTGAGACAGAGAGAAGCCAGTGAGTCAGAGGCTAGATGTGGCATCTAGCCCAGTACTTCAGAAGCTGAGGCAGAAGGATCTTCAGTTTGGGGCAAGCCTGAACTACACAGCGGTACTATATTTAAACAAAGCAAAATGAAAACAAATAGGAAGCAAGGAAGCTTTAATTGGTAAGGTTGATGAATTTGGGATTTTTCTTAATTTCTCAGGCATGTTAATTTCTCTGGGCCAAAGAGCTCTTTAGTTAGCATAAGCCCAAGGTCAGGAAGTGAAGCTGCTTTCGGTTTCCCCTCTCCACAAACACATCTCTAAATTTGGTTTTCATTTTTTTGCTCTTAGGATGATCTTTGCTGACTTCTAGTGTTAAAGAATTACATTTTTTTGAGTTTATGTGCATTCATAATATGAGATAGTCCCAATTTGATACTTTCATACATGCACACAGTGTACATTTACCTCCTTTACCATTTTCCCATTCCTCCTTTCTCTCCTTCCCTCTTTTTCAAATAGCATTTGGTGGATTTCATTTTGCTGTACGTGTGTGTGTGTGTGTGTGTGTGTGTGTGTGTGTGTGTGTCTATGTGTATAATTATGGACACTAGCCTTCATTTCTCTTTACCCTTATGTATCTTCTTCTTTGAGTCAGATCTCTGCAGTGTGCAGTGTAACTCTTGATTTTATTGATTCCTTATCTTTTCCAACTTTTTTCTTCCCTTTCTCATTAAACAAAACAAAACAAAAAAACCCTTTCCCCTGTCTTACTCCACAGAGCTCTCTTACGGGGTTGGTAAATTCCAAAGGCTCATTCATAGATTATACCAGCTCATACTGATAAAGAATTCCCATATTTTAATGCATTAGGTCCAGGACAGGCAAGCACACAGAATCATTCAAATCCCTCTATCTAGGGTGGTGCATGTAACATTGCCTGGGTTGTGGAGAGAACAGTTCATTTTATCTCAGAGCTTCATCCTCTCTTTTATTTTCTACATGCGTGCCATTGTAGAGCCATTTAAATCAAATTCTTCTCTATAGCTGAGCACAAAACCTGCACATTCGGGTTTTGCTCTTTCCAAAGATAATTTCTGCTGTTTAATGAGATCTGAGAATGAAGTCAGGCATAAGCTGGAGAAAGGTCACAGTGTGTGCTCAAAGGTATATTAACTACTGTTGAAGCTGACATCTGTCTCCTTCCAAGAGGACAAAATTAAGCAGCAAAGAGTAAATACATTCAATGGCACTTTATTGCAAGTAGGACCATTTACAATGAAATAAGAATATGAGAATGGTTTCAAAGAGAAAATGGGAGTGCTTACAAATAGAACACATCTTACCGGTTAGAGTAGGAATGTGATTCCAGTCAAGGTTAATGGGGAAACAGTTAATGAAGGGTACAGATTCCAAAGCTGCATGATGCCATATTGTGTCTCACAAAGGTAATTAATACTAGACACTCTAGCTAAATGGACACATTATACACAGCAGACAACTTGAAATTCTGCACACGGTATAGAGAGGCTCCTCTGGATGCTTTATGATGTACCCTAATACTGATGGGGTGACCTTAGAGGCCATGTGTTCCAACCCGCTTCATCATGGAATCTGTGTGGCACTGTGAGGACATCAGGCAGAGAACAAGGAGAGCAGCTTCCAGCCCAGACTCGGTGGCTCTCTCTTCCTCCTAGGCTCAATTTTCTCCTTTGTAAAATGAAAGGGTGGACTAGTATATAACCAACACAGCCTTTTCCAATGTGAATTTTAAAATTCTGCTTCATTGCCGGGCCATCACGATTCCTCGTCAACAGCATAATTGTGTACACATGGGTCTATCTGGGTGAAAGACTGCATCTGGGAGATGGGTTCCAAGATCGGGAGAATTGTGTTCTAATGCTAACTCAATAGACAAAGTGGGGTGTGGCTGAGGTCAAGCCCTTCCTTCTCACTAGTCACAGAAAGCATAAGCCAGACTCCCATAGTCCAGGCTGGCCCAGGCAAAAAGCAAGACCTAATCTCAAAATTCACTAGAGAAACAAAGGTTGCAGGCATGGTTAAAGCAGTGAAGTGCTGGTTTAGCAAGCACAAAGCCAGAGCTACAATAAAGCTATAAAGAAAGGGGGAAAAAATAAAGAAAGGAAGAAAGAAAAATGGAATCTCTGAATAGAAATTTGGATGGGCACTGATCTATATTTACTCATTTGTGGCATATCAGATGTCCTTAGGAATCAATCCGCAGTGTGAGTTAAAAGCCATACAACCAGGAAGATTCATGTTAAAAACATTTCACTCTATTCTAGCATCAAGGCTTATGTTTCTTCAAGTTTCTCCCATTTTTTTTTTTCTCCAGAAGGGGTAAGCTAGCAAGGGTGAGGTTACCGATAGAATTAAAATACCTGGGAATTAAGATGAGCTTGGCTGAAAGAATTCCTTTACCTCATTGGCTGCAGGATTACTTTCCTCAAAAACTGCCTTCTTTTGTCTCATTCTGTTTCTCTGAACACCCCAGGCGAGAGAATAAGGTGAAAGCTCAAAATTTCCCTGGCAGGTGAGGCAAGGAAGGGGATCATATTTCATCCTTTACATTTAGCTGTCTCGGTTGGCTGTCTGGAATCTCCCTTGATCACCTACTTGAGTGGAGGGGCTTAAAAGTAGGGCATTTGAACACACTGAGTTTTCACCCTAGTGCTCATCGTATTGACAGATGCGGCTCCCACTGAACAGCTTTCTCCCTGTTTGTAGGTGGCATCCCCAGGGCAGATTCCATTCTTATCCAGCCTCAGAGCTCACTCATTGCTGCTTTTAAAATTCCCAGGTGCACCTTGTTTATGTGTCTCTTCTCTTCTCCCTTGAACTCTGCTGACTTGTCCTTCCTCTCTCCTTGCCCTTCCAACAAGAAAAGAAAACAAAATTGAACAACAAAAAAAATCCTTTAGGATGGTGGCTGTAGAATTTATTCATGTTCCTGCTGGAGAATTTTGAGCAAATAGCTTCAATTGTCCTAAGCAAAATGGCTTTAAAAAGGCTGCCTTTGAGTGGAGGAGACCAATCAAATGACACACTTTGCAACTAACTCTCCAGATCACGTCCCATCTCCCTGCATAGATAATGGGAAGAAAATCTTGGAGGGTCATCGGCCTCAGAGCCCAAGTACCCCATGACATTTGCAGTCAGAATTGCACCTATTGATTATGGTGTAGGAGTAAATGTTTCACCAACCTTTAATTGAGCTGATTGCTAAATAGAACCGGGTCAGCCATTGCTGTATTGCTGGGTTTAAAACAGCCATGCTTAAGATCTAGCTGACTCCCCGTCTTATCAGACTCTCAGTTGCAAGCTGTTTCTCCTGCTTTTGGGAATTCAAGGTTCATTAGCAGCACCTGGAAGAGCAGTTAAAAATGGAAGCCCGACTCCTTGTCTGGGCTGACTTTGGTTCGGTGTATTTGGAGAAGGAGCTGGGTAATTGCATTTTCAACCAATTCTTTGTTAAAATGACTCTAATGAGCACAGCTGAGTACAGAGAAGCTTCTGAAGGATTCCATACTGACCAAGTTACTACATTATGTAGACAAGAGAATCCTGGAGTTGTGGAGTGATCATTTCCTGTCTCTCTCTTTTCTTTTTGTCCATGCAAGGGGAGATGTTTATGTGCAGGTGAACAGAAATACATTAGGACTCAGTATTTTTCAAGTGTGAGGGTATTCTTCTTTCTTTTATTGGTCTGTCTCATGCTTCATTTAAGGAACAACTGGATTTTCTTAGATGAGTCCATAATGTAGATGCAGTGTCCCCTCAGATTCCAGGTGGGGGACAGCTCCTAACCATCATTGCTGCTGTGCTGGTGAATCTAACCTTCCCACAAAGAATAAATTGGGTTTCATTATATGATTCTGTATAACATGGGATGACCTCTCTTGCCCATTGTTATGTTGGGTGGCTTCTCAGTACTGCTTTTTATTTCCTGGTAATTGCTTCCTCATGGATTCAGCTTCTAATTTTATTTTTGGTCCCAAACAAATGCCTCATTTGATCCCCTGTCATTCTTCAGTCTCCTCCAAAGCCTGACATGTTCCTTAATGAATCCACTGCCTACCCAGCTTGTGGTGAAGGAAAATCAAGAGGCCTCTTCATCAGAATATCCGTGATTGAAAAGCCTGTTCTCATTTTGAACTTGGGTTTCCCTCCTGGCCCACCTGACCTGGAGGCATCTGCGGGGGTGAAGGGAAAACATTTGAACTCGGCTACTGTTAAAACATCCTCATTCCAGTAACTTTACTTTGTTTACATTCCGGCCCGGCCTTGCCTTTGAAGGGGTTCCTTATTGGTGGATGGTGGACACCCCCTCCCCCCATGGCTCCTATACATCTTAAAGCTGCATTCCCTAGAGTATGTCCTGCCTAGGGAGACCTGCACTTTGTCTTTTAAGCAGATAAAAAGAGAGGTCAGTCAGAAGTAATTCCCCTACTCCTCGTATAAACAATTTAACTGCTCCAGCAACGTAGTTGCTTGGAATTACTCCCTCAGATTCAATTCCCTTTTCCTGTTCCACTTGTAAAAATGGTTAGTGTCCTCTATAAACTGCAGCTCACCAAGGTGCAGGGCTTGCTGTGCAGTTGTAGAATAAATGTTAATCTAATACAGGTTACTAGGTCAAATGCAATCACAGGCTTGTGGGAAAAGCTTAATACTGTTCTGCTTCTTCTAACACAGTAAACCTGGATATTATATGATAGGTTAAACACCAGTGAACCATAGCAGGAATTTTCTTGAAAGTAGGATTTAGTAGAAAGGAAACGACATTGAAATAGTGACCTAGGATTGACTTTGCACTTCAAGAGAGCATTGAGAGAGGCTGAAGTGCACTGTGAAAATGGACTTCTTAAAATATGTGTCGTCCCAGAATTCCTTGGGCAGGGCTGGATGCCAGTTGCAGCAGCTGTGACACATCTAAAAGCTTCATATGTTGTCAACTATGACTTCAATTCCTCCTCATTCCCCAAAAATCCACGAGTGCAGACACATGCACATGCACATGAGCTTTCCTCATGAAAAGTTAATGTGGCACTGGATGGCCTGCTAGAATTTGGATCTCATTGTGAGCATCAAGTAAACACAGAATGGAGCAAGCTGAGCAGATGTGGGCCAACTGTGCCAGAATGACTCTGTAAATCTTAGAAGTGGACTGCTCAATACTTTACATAGATGTTAGTACTATTAAGTGTTCCTGGCATATATTCGTGATCAAATGCCAAAGCTGAGATATACGTGTGATAGCAGATGTATTATCCTTCAGTAAATGAGTATCAGATATTGGAAGGCTGTGAAGGCTGGTTTGCAGGACCACTTAGATTCTATCTTGCCCAGAGACAGGGGACCTAGCCAAGTGCTGGCTTCTAAATCCCAAAAGCTCTTCATGTGGGTGTTCTCAGATTCTCATAATTAACACTGTAAGAGCAGGACATTCTTGTCTTCCTTTCTGTTGAGAACAGATTCAACAAGCAGCTATGGCAAGGAAAGAAGCCCTGAGACACAAGCTCAGGCCCACCTCTTCTGAAAGTGTTGAGAATGTGGCCTTCACTATTCTTTCTTAGCAAAGTTCTAACCAGGCTCCAGAGGCTTGCATGACTTGTGAAAAACATACTTGTGAATTTATGTATGTGATGCAGGTCTCTGGTGATTAAGCTAGATCATTTAGCATGTTAGCTGAATTAGAGTGTGTAGACATTTGATAAAAGGCCTCTATCTCCACTTGGGTTTATAATTAAATGACAGAATGAATCAGGCAATGCATTTGCTGGCTGTGATAAACAATTAATGAAAGTTGCCGTAGGTATATGAATGACCCTTCAGGAAGATTGTGTAAAAGAATTAATACAGGCTGAATGTAGCTTTCAATGAATTTTTTTTTAATTCTCTGATAGAAATTCAGAAATTTAAGGAACAAACCCGGCAAACTGGGTTTCATTTCTGAACTCAGTCATCAGCAGGATTCAGAGACCTTACATGGTTAACTTTTTGTGCTATGGCCCTGCAAGGCCATCATCTCTGAGGCAGCCTATACTAATTACCACCCCTGCAGCACTCTGCCTTCTGTGCTTTGAGCAGGTGGCTGGTCACTCAGGCTCAGAGTTGTTGGCTGGAGGGATGCAGATGAAATGGACTCTCATTCAGACAGTTCCCCTCCAGCTAGAATTAGAGCTAGATCCTTCAACCAGAAATAGGAATCCTGAGGGCTCCCATTGATTGGGAAATGTCAAACACATAATACATAGATGAGTTAAAATGCCATGGGCTCCTTTTTGTTTCTTTTTGCAGACTGAATGGTCAGGTATCTTTCTTCAAGTCTCCATTCCACACCCATTTTTCCTTTGAAGCTGTGTAAAAGAGGAAAACATACCTTTCTCCATATTCTTCTGTGTATTCATTCAGGACAGAACTGTTGGCAATAGCTGCATACCTTTGTATGTTTGCTTTATGAGTTTTAGCTGTAAGTATTTTATTCGGAGAAATGTATAACAATTCATGTTAATAAAAACCAAACTGGCTAGCGCTCAGGCAAAGCCTTATTCCTAATGGTCATATGAAGAATGACCATTCTTAAGAGAAGCTACTGACAAAACTTAGAATGGGCAGTTGGCCTCTGTGGAGATGTCAGTTGTGTGGGTGAACACAGTATCCAAAGTCGAATGTAGCGTTGCCATTTGCTGCTTTATAACCTGAGACTATCTAAGCACTTAGTGTGTTGGTCTCCTTAGCTGAAACACTGAGGGGTTACTATCTAACTCTCCAATCTGGTGTTTCCTCTTACACATTATAACTTCAGGAAGGCTTAGCCTTGGGCATGCTGATTTGTTCGTAGCAGTAAATAGTCACCTTTCTGTTTTCTCCCCATTGCCTATTAGACTACATTTTCTTTCTGGCTTGAGGCCCTGGACTTTGTCTATTTTTTTTGGAGTCTTGATTCTATTTTTTTGGATATTGTATGGTCAGATTTTTCCAACTTTTCTATGGCTCACCCCTGGTCAAGCTCTGTGTTTACTGGTCAGCTTAGATGGAACATTCAGACTTTATCTGGCTTTTTGGGAACAAATGGTGGGTTGTGTGTGATCTACCTAAAGCAGGAGAATGTTGATTCTCAATCATTTCCTTTTCTTGAGAAACACTGTCAGTTAGAAGCTAAGACAATTTGGGATATCTCTCAAAAATCTCTGAACCTATGTAAAGTAGGAAAAATGATATTTCAATGGGTTGGGCACAAAATCAATGAGAACATATAGATTAAGATTTATATATATAATATTAGCAGAGTCAAGTCTGCACAATTCATTTATAATGTATAAGTCTATATTGATATTGTACACATATATATGTATATATATACGTATATATATATATATATATATATGCACCAATCTGGAACATACTATAATATATAGAATATATTGTATACAATGTACAAATACATATTGTAATATATAGAATATATTTTGTATATATTACAGTGTACATATATTGTACATTGTGTACAATGTGTTTTCTATATATTATACATTGTATACAATACATTTTATGTATTACAATATATTCTACATTGGTGCATGTGTGTGTTTGTGTGTGTGTGTGTGTGTGTGTGTGTGTGTATTCTTGGTCACAAAAGCAGCAGTGTCCAGTGGTCCATGAAAGTCCCTGTTCAGCCTGACTTCATGACCACTGCATTGGACTTAATTGCTAAAGGACAGCTTTGAACAGAAGCTCCTGTCTTCTTCTCTTTTTATTCATTGGGAAGGAACTTGCCCATAGGTGAGCAACATCACTTCAGCTGCTAACTTCTAAGCAAGGGGAACTGATTATAGTCTCTAAAAACCAAAATGGTCTTAAGTAGGAAGGCAATTGTGTTTAAGGAGATCCAGCCTCGGAATGAGGTGAGGGTCTCTTAGATACTTGCAATGACACTAATATCCTGTGACCACAGAACTGGTGTGGGGTTTATTTGTGATCAGGTGGAGAAAGCTCTGGGATTAGACAAAGTATTCTGGCTTTCCTTTGCTATAAAATTACATTGGTATTCCAGACTCATCATTGTCTCCTCAGCTCTAAAGCTTTGTGGGTGCAAGAACTGCATACGTATTTATACCTCATTAAATAAGAAGACAGAACAATAGTTATTCTTCACAAAACAAATTCCATGAATGTCGGGGATCAAAACAGGGCTCACAATCCACGGGTCAGAATCTTCTCTTCAAGCCTGTGAATTACTGCAAGGTTCAATCTCCTATCCTTACTGGATGACCTTTCTGCCCTGCTTTACAGCCTCTGGAGAGGTGATTTTCCTCCAGATAATTCTATCTGATCTATAAAAGAAGGACAGCTACTGCATGTTAGGTCATTCTAGCTAAGCAATGTGGACTCTAATTTCATCACAACATTATGAAACTGATCAGTTTCTTTGTATAAAATCTTAAAAGGGCTCCATGGACTCTTTAAGCCAAAAAAAAAAGGCTTTAGAAAGCAGTTCAGGAAATTGCCGTTATGAAAGCGATTTCCACATGTGTCTCTCAATATTACAATCTTCCGCATTAGGTGCTGGTCTTTTCTAGACTGTAATAAGAAATGAAAGAACAGCTTATTTTTCCTTTTAAAAGGAGGCACAAATTTTTTAAGTCCCCCCCAAATCTTATGTGTGGACATGATATACAGACCATTAGCAAAAGAACTGTCCTTGGCTTTGGGATCCAATGTGTATCCTCAAATTGCTTTGAGTATTCTGTCCCATCTAGGTCAGGAAAAATTATGTGTGTGGAGCCAAAGTGGAGTGTGGATTTTAAACAGAGCATGTGATCCAAAAGATGCAGAAAGATGGTATAAATTTGCATCTTAAGAGGAACCCTTTCTAAAACCACTTAACTATTTTCATCCAACAAGATAAAAAGAAATGATGGTAGAAATAACCCTGAAAGACTTCAAACAACTTTTTCACCTGAGACAAGAATTACAAAGTCATTCCCCAGCTGTCAAACATCCTTGGGGCCCAGCTTTAAATTATAGCTTGGATTAAAATGGAAGGTTTTTGTCCTGCTCTAGTGATCAAGATAGCAGTCTCTGTTCTTGGGGCATGAGTCATGACCTTCTTCCCAAAGACTTTTCTGGAGTGGGGTTTGAAACTACCTGTGTGGGAAGAGGCCAGTGTTTTAGCAGCACTCATGTGACACGAGGCATGTATTCTTCAGGGCACCTATGTACCTTTGATGCCAGGCTATGGAGCAGAACTTTGGGCTCTTCCCAGAATGGTCACCACTAATTCACTAGAAAGCAACATGAGGCTCATTTTGTGGTATTTTTAAGCTTGTGCTTTTGAATTTATGTGAACCTTAAATCTGATCTTTTTCCTTCTACTGCCTTTGCCATTGGACCATGCAACCACAGTTGAGTCACTTTCTGGGACTGGATATCCTGTTGATTCAATGCTCAAATATCTGTTCCCACCCCAGTGTTCACATGTAGAAACCATAGGGTGACATGCAGGAATGGACAAACTGCCTTTAGTACTACTCTGGCAAGTTATCTGAGAAATGGTTTAGAGAGTGCATTTACAACTAAAGTGATTGAGATTTGAGATAGTACAATTTGCCAAGTAGTTTTTTAGTGACCACTGTGGACCTATCTCTGTGATTAGAGCTATAAGGGACAGAAGGATGAAGATATAATTATACCACCCCCCCAGGTGCGTCACAATTAGACAAGGAAGACAGAAGGTCATGGGTGAATTTTAATGCGAGATGCTCTGCCATTGCAGACAATGGAGCTCTATGGTAGGACTGTGGGTGGAAGTGGGGCTTTGAACAATAAAGATTTTGCCACATAGAGAAAGTACAAAAAGGAGAGCAATGAAAAGTATCAAAGTACTGGCTGCTCATGCATGTAACGTTGGCTACTCTGAAGGTTCAGACCTACAATCAAGGATCAAAGCCAGACTAGACAGAAAAGTCTGAAAGATGCCATTTCGAAAATAACCAACACAATTCTGAATGGTTCAAGTGGGAGAGTGCCAAGGAAAAGCACTAGGCCTTGAGTTAAAAACCTAGAACTAGGACACGCATGCACACATACATGCCATCACCACCATCTGTGTATGTGTGTGTGTAGTTTAGGTGGAGCTGGAAAGTATGCTAGTTACTGCTGTGACATATAGACAACTCATGTTCCACGGCCTTCTCTCAATGTAAAGCATCTAGTTTGGAAGATAGACATGTGCATAAATAACTTTAATATGAAACAGCCCGAGAGAGATGTTGTGAGAGAGTTATATGACACACTCTGAATACCTCTGTGACAGAGATTTAGGAATGAAGAGTTAATAGGATTCAGCATGATGAGAGCCAGGGAATAAGATAGAAAAGCCAAAGACGACTTCTGTATTTCAAAGACAGTATCTCTGAATGATAAAATCACACCCACAATGTGCTCCTTTTTCAGAGAGAATTTTGTAAATTTTTTTTCCCTCTAATTTAAGACAGCCCACATGTTGTGGCTTTGTTCACACTTTGGTATATTGGGGATAGAATGCAGCTCAGTGGTACAGAGCTTGCCTAATATGCCCAGGTATGATCCTTAATGCCACAAACACAACAGAGCAGAAACAAAAAGAAAAATACCCCTGAGCATTTTGGTGTGTTGATTCAGCTAATGTCCTCATCCATACATGCACACATAAAAATCAAGATTACCAATGAATACCAATATACTGTTGTATAGATGTCAATCCCTTTCTGCAAATAAGTACCTTCTAAAGTAAGTGCTGTTCAACATATAAACAAAGTAAATGTATGTGCAAACATGTGGTGTCGAGTAGAAGCTACAAGATTATAAACTAGCATGAAACCATGTCATCTGGGGAAAATATCTCATACCTTTTTTTTTTCAGCAGCTGTAGGAGTAGCAGAAAAAATATAATTTGGTAGATGGAGACATGGTAAGGGATGATGTACATGTTAGGTCATGATAAATCAGAGATCTAGAGATGGAAGATTAAAATGTGTATAGTAAGTACCCGGGCTTGAGAAAAATATGAGGACTGAGTTAGAGACAGGAAGTTAAGGGTTGACTTTCATTGGGCACCTACTAGGTCATCAGTAAGTCTTTAAGCACTTGATAGCTGCTAACTCATTTAAAGTTTATGGCAGTTTTGTTCAATAGTTGTTATTAAATTCATTTTACAGTTAACCAACTTGTGGATTTGTCTGTCCAGTCTGGCTTTAAAACATGATTCTCAGATTTCAACCTCCTGCATAACCCAGATTATAAACATGAGCCACCAGTGGTTGGCTCCCATAAACTTACTTCTAATAAATCATCTTTGTACCAACTAGAATCCACGTTGAGTGGCAACTTGTTTTTCTTATCAGTTCTAGGATTCTGTTATGTTCTGTGAATGGTTAGGCAAAGTGCTCATGAGCAACAACCAGGTTTGAATGGTGGTGAGAGTCAGGCAGATCATCTTGAGCCAGGCTCCAAGTTAACATTCCACAGTGACTTGCACATTGTGAAATCTTGGACTAGATTCTTTACCTGGTCAGTCTGTTTCCTCCTGTACAAAATACTGAAATTGTAATCTCTGTATGGTAGGCTTTTGGGAAAGTTAGGTGAGCTAATACAGGAAAAGGGCTTACAGTTTCTTTGCTCATACCAGAATTCAATATTTCTTAACTACTTATAGCAAATGAAATAAATTTATAATAAAACTTATGTTATATAAGTTTATTGTTATTGAACATATAAATTACAGTAAGATACAGAATGATTTGGGTTATCAAAAGTTTTTTTTCCCAAATAACCTATGTCCTTTTCCAAGTAACCAAACCCAGACTAAAAGAGAATGACAGGGCTGGGAAGTTGGCTCAGTGGTAGAGCGCTTGTCTTGCATGCATGAGGCCCTGGGTTCGATTCCTCAGCACACATAAGCAAAAAAGAAAAAACCTGGAAATGGCGCTGTGACTCAAGTGGTAGAACTCTAGCCTTGAGCTGAAGAGCTGAGGGACAGTGCTCAGGCCCAGAGTTCAGGTCCCACGACTGGACCCCCCCCCCAAAAAAAAAGAGAATGACAGCTAATTGATAACAAGTGGTTAATATCTATCATGTGAAGATTCCCCAGAAAACATATCTTTTGGAATTCAAGGTTAGAAAATAACTTTCCCGTCTCTTCAGAGATTCCAGTATTGGAAAAGGAAACACACTTCACTTACAGCTCTGTCCCTTTGCTTTGAGGTAATAACCTTCGCGCTAAATTTTGTGTCATGTTGTACAAACCTGTATTAGCCATGGTTTTCTTTTTTTTTAATTTTATTTTATTTGTGAACATGCTGTACAGAGGAGTTACAATTACATGGGCAGGATAATGCGTACATTTCTTACCAAGCATTGCAGCTTCCTCCTTTGTTTACCCTTCACATCCCTTCCCAGCCTCCCCCCTCCCCCACAATCCCAATCCTTCTCCTTCCTCCCCCCCCCCCCACACCGACGTTGTAAAGCTCGTTTTGGACATGACAACTTGTACTTCTCATTGTTGCAACAGGTCCACCTGTATCCTTAAACAACTGGTTTTTCCCCATCTCCTCCACAAGTTATACTGACATCAAATATAGTGAAAGCAGGGGTTATACTGTGGGGGAGGGACATACAAAGCAACAAAGAGATAATCTTATAAATGCGTTAGAAACACATGCATGAAAGAAAAAAACATTAAAATACACATCTAAAAGTTCATTTTCCTGACATCACATTATCTGACCTTTTCTGCTTGACTCATACATATACTAGATATTACAAATAAGGGAAACCATGGGACCTATGTTTCTTTGGGCCTGGCTTACTTCACTTAATATAATTTTTTCCAAGTTTTTCCATTTCCTAACAAATGGGGCAATGTCATTCTTTCTGATGGAGGCATAGAATTCCATTGTGTATATATACCACATTTTCTTGATCCATTCATCTACTGAGGGGCATCTGGGTTGGTTCCAGATCTTAGCTATGGTAAATAATGCTGCAATAAACATAGTTGTGCTGGTAGCTTTAGTGTGGTCTTGTTTGTAAACTTTTGGGTAAATGCCCAAAAGTGGGATTGCTGGGTCATAGGGGAGTTCTATGTGAAGTCTTTTGAGGAACCTCCATACTGCTTTCCAAAGTGGTTGAACAAGTTTACATTCCCACCAACAATGCAGTAGGGTTCCCTTCTGTCCACATCCCCTCCAGCATCTGTTGTTGTTAGAGTTCTTGATTTTTGCCATTCTAACTGGAGTGAGGTGGTATCTCAATGTTGTTTTGATTTGCATTTCTTTTATGGCTAGGGATGTTGAACATTTCTTCATGTGTCTATTGGCCATCCTTCTTTCTTCTTCAGAGAAGTTTCTCTTTAAGTCTTTCGCCCACTTATTTATTGGGCAGTTGTTTCTTTGAGGATTTGTTGTTGGGGGGTTTAATTTTTTGAGTTCCAAGTATATTTTAGATATGAGACTCTTGTCCGTTGTATGGCTAGTAAAGATCTTCTCCCAATCCGTGGGCTTTCCATTGATCTTGCTAGCTATGTTCTTTGCCATGCAGAAGCTCTGCAACTTTATGCAATCCCATTTGTCCAACCTTTCTTTGATTTGTTGTGTTTCTGGGTCTCTATTCAGAAAATTTCGGCCTGAGCCAAGGAGACCTAGGGTTTCTCCTATTCCATCCTGTAATGTTTTCAGAGTGTCTGCTTTGAGTTCAAGGTCTTTGATCCATTTGGAGTTGATTCTGGTGCAGGGTGATATATAAGGATCTAGCTTAAGTTTTCTACATGTAGTTAACCAGTTTTGCTAGCACCATTTACTAAAGAGGTTGTCTTTCTTCCATTCTATTGTTTTAGCTCCCTTATCGAAGATTAGATGGCTATAGGTCTGTAGGTTCATTTCTGGGTTTTCAATTCTATTCCATTGGTCCTGAGGTCTGTTCTTATGCCAATACCAAGCTGTTTTGATTACTATTAGCCATGGTTTTCTTAAAAATGTACTCATGCCTACTTCTACTACCCAGCTGGTTTAAAATATTTTTTATTTTCCTGAAATCCAGTGAGAATGGCAAGGTTGATTTGTATAAACAATGCTATAATTTACAAGAGTGACCTGTGAAAAATCTTACCTTCTCAATGGCATTTCACTGCAACCAGTAAAGGGAATCACAGACACAGTTGTGTCTGTGTGCTGCATCACTTGCTAACTAGCAAATGCCAATAAAAATAATAAACCCAAACCAAATCAACCAAATAAATAAACCAGCAGATAAATAAGTGCAGAATTTTTGCCAGGCAGACATCCTTTTTTTTTTTTGCCAGTCATGAGGCCTGAATTCTGGGCTTGGGCGCTGTCCCTCAGCTCTTCAGCTCAAGGCTAGCACTCTACCACTGGAGCCAAGCACCACGTCCAGCTTTTTCTGCTTATATGGTGCTGAGGAATCGAACCCAGGGACTCATGCATGCAAGGCAAGCACTCTACCACTGAGCCACCTTCCCAGCCCCAGAGGGGGACAATCCTTGTATGGCCAGTTCACTTATTTCTCACATCAGCCCTGCAAAGTAGAAACACTATTTTCAGCCCTATTGTATGTGAAAAGCCAAAGGCTCTTATGTTAGAAGCCATACCTTAGGTCTCACAGATAGCATTTAAAGTCAGATCCTAATGTGAAAGCCAAATCCTGTCCTTTATTCCATACTACTTCCCCTAAAACCAAGCCTTGGGACTATAGCAAACAAGGATCTCACTAACCTCTGGCCCTGCATCTCAACATTTCTAGGCAGAGGAAGCCAGGCACTAGCAAAAGACCTCAATAAACAAGAAGAATGCAGGTACATTCCACCTACAAAATTTTATTTTTCCTAGCCTAAAACAAGGGATCCGTACTATCAATCTCTTCATAGTAGGAAAGAGTATTAAGGAGAAAAAATTTGTAAAAGTGGTTAGGAAAACCACTTAGGTTTAAGTTAGAAGGGAGTTGAATTTGAGTTTACTATTGCTGCTTAGATCTCTATAATTAGGAAATCAGTCTCTGGTTACTTTAGTTGGTAAATTCAGTCTAAGGCCATTTGCGGCTTCTGATGAAATTTAAATTGGTCTCAACTAAGATTTGCACCTACGTCAAAGAGAAAATCTAAATTATAGGGTAATGGGGTGGAGGATTATCCAACAAAAGACGAGGCTTCCTGAGGCCCTAGGACAGCCTCTAAGCTGTGTTATATGAAGATATTGATGAGGAGGATGAGTAGCGAGCCCTCAACTTTGACTTACCAGACTTGTATGTGTATTTTTATATTTTGTGTGCAAGTGAACTGTGTGGGAGCACTAGATGTGAGTTCAGGTCTTCCCATACCTTCCTGCTGTAATCATTGTAAACACTGAATATAAGACACTTCCTGTATGGCTGTAGAAAAGGTGCTGACTTAGGGGTCCCAGCCACTCTTTGCCTTCCTCCGGTTCTGAACTTTGGGGAGGTAGACCAGCTGAACTCTGGCCAGACCTGCACCAGCTTCTGATTACAGAAGCTGCCACTCCTTACCAACGAGAAGGCAATATTTTCCTGGAGATTTATTTCAAGATTGTTCAGACTATTTCTTTCCAGAGATCAGGTTTCCTTTTAGTAACCTTGACTAGAAACTAGTGTGTCTCTTTTCCAAGTCCTAAATTGCAGAGTTTGAGCTTCTAAGGTCTCACCTGAAAGTCCATCTTGTTTTCCAAATAGGCCAGTAGGAGCTGCAGTGAGTTTGAATGCAAAGGTGTGCACTTCTAAAAAAAAAAAAACCTCTGTGTGTTGTGTTGCTTGCTCTGGGCACACCCCTTGCAAAACCACATTCTTTCTTTGTAACTTCTGAGAGAACAAAAGTCCTATGAGAAGTCAGAAAAACACCTGAACCATTCTTTCTCTATTTTCAGAAATAGTTTATGGGGCCACTGAAAGATGTTGATGTTATCTTTTTAATATTCTGAGGAATAATCCTATTAAACAAAAAACAAGGGAAACCGTTCTGCCCACAAGGTGGAATTACCCAAAGCTGACTGGCAGGAGTCGAGTTACTTTACAAAACCCTAGCTGTGTGCTCTTCCTATCGCTCCATCAAGGGCTTGGTGAATGAGCAATCATTTGTGGATTCTGCTCATCTCTCTTTGCGAACTTTGTTCTGTGGAATTAGATACAACTTTGACAAATTAGAAAAGGCTCCCGGGTGCCCTGATGTCCCCAGAGCCACACAGTCCACTGATTGTGCACTGCCCTTCTGAAGTCCGGTCGTGTCAGTCCATCAGTGGCAGCCCATGCACTGGGTCCGCTTTTTAATAAGCAAGTCTGTCAGCACCAGGTTCTTTGGATCTTCCGACCTCCTCTTAATCCTTGGGACGAACTGACTTTCTTCTCTGTTTCGTTTATGGCAAACAGCCCTGTGCCGGGAAAGAAGTATTTTCTTTGTTTATAAAGTACGGGCAACAAAATTAACCTTTGAGATTAACTAGATGCAAGTGAGGATCATGTTTTATCTTCCCCCAGGACAGGGCATAGGGATTAACACTTGCATAAAGGAGTGAGCATAGGCACGTGTGTGTGCACCCATATGGGTGTATGCGCACACACGCACGCACACACACACACACACACTCTCACCATCAATGCCCAGTGGACATTCTTTGCTCTGGGTTCTCTCTGTTTTTCATTCTAACTTGCATAGAAGTAATGAAAGATATGCATTTTTGTTTCTATTCTTTGCATGTACTTCAAGTCCTACAGAAATGAAAGAGCTATAAAATATCTTGAAGTGATTCTTGATAAATAAATAGATTAAAACCTTGTCTTTGTCTTTCTGAACTTTATTTTGTTCTTTGTCTCAACAATGTTTTTATTTATTTTTACATATTTCTATTATCTTTAAGTGGTTGTACAAAGGAGACACCATTCAACAATGCAACTCATGAATACAACTCATGAATACACCTTGATGAGTTTCACCCACAGCTTGTCTGTCTCTAAAAACACAGGGTCACTTTTTTATCCAGTGAAAATTTTGGACCAGAGAGAATAAATACTGTCTTGGTGAAAAGACTATGAATGACATGATAAAGAACCATATTTAGAGAGAACTTTATTCCTTTGTTCTGCAAGATACATACAATATTATGCTGGTATACTCTCCTATGGCTTTTTCCTTTTTTAAAAAAGCAAATCTTTTACTAAGATAAATGAGAGTTTGTTCTTATTTCTAACTGATACAATACAGTTGGCTCATGCCTGTAATCCTAGTTAGTCATGAGGCTGAGATCTGAGGACCATGGTTCAAAGCCAGTCTGGGCAGGAAAGTCTATAAGACTCTTATCTCCAAATAATTATCAAAAAAGCCAGAAATGGGGCTGTGGCACAGTGGTAGACTACTAAACTCAAGCAAAAGAATCTCAGGACTAGCTCCCAGGCCTGGAGTTCAAGTCCTATGAACCTCTCCCCCGCCCCTCCGCCCCTGACACACACAGAGAAATGCAATTTGACTCATATATGCTGAAAAATGTTACAAGTTGGCATGAACAAACAGCATTAAGAAAAACAAATTCATTCACAGACAAAGCTTTGTTCTGGGAAGTGAATGGAAACCATTATCTCAACATAGACATCATTCTTGACCTCTGGAAACTCTATGCCCAGAGAAAGCCTAGAAGTGGTCTTCAGGCATCCACTTTTTGTAGCTCTGTTCTCCATTTTTGGTGGGGGTCTTCACTTTCTAGATCCAGTTCCATGATGACAAAGTTTTACTACCACTCTGGTGACCAAATCCAAGCACCCACCTTAAATGTCCCCATTCTTATTTATAGAAGTTGTTGAAATGTGTCTGGAACTTAGTCACTTCTTGAAGCCAATGGCTCTTTGAAAAACATATTCTGATTATTGTTTCTCTGTAATTGAGTAGATTCTGGGGAATTTGATGACTTTTATAATGTTGCTGCCTTTCATCAAACAAGATCATTTGCTGCTGGTTTCGGTTATGTTCTCTTTCCTCTTCTTTCCTTCTTTCCTTCCTTCCTTCCCTCTCCCTCTCTTCCTCCCTCTCTCCTCCCTCCATCCGTCCGTCCCTCCCTCCCTCTTTCTTCTTCCCTCTTTCTTTCTTTCTTTCTTTCTTTCTTTCTTTCTTTCTTTCTTTCTTTCTTTCTTTCTTTCTTTTCTTCTGTTAAAGTAAATCAAAACAAAATAAAGCAACATGCTATCACAGAGATGTTTTATTTTTCACTCAATAGTGGCAATGACTATGACAATTAAATAGAGAAGAAAAGGGACTTTGCTGTAGATGCAAGGTTGAGGGTTATGCAAAGTAGAAAAATAACCATGTCATTATCCATGAACCTATGGAATTGCAATCAGAATTTGGGGGAATGAAAAGAGGGTGTGTCATGGAATCCAAGTTCCCCATTATCATCATTTTGGGCCGGGTACTTAATGTGTGCTTCGCTGGTTTTGGCTGAGGAATAGTGCTTGGAGGAAGCAGATTTTCAAGTTCATTTGATAGCTCTGGGAGTTAGTAAAGATCTCTATTTACAAATAATGCACTTTCTGTGGAATGTCTCATGTGGGAATTGTATAGACTGACACAGCGACGGGTTCTTTGTTTTGCTTGGAGCAGAGAGCAACCTGGCTTGAATCTATTTATTTGTTGGGTGGTTAACTCCTTTTCTCAACATTTGCATGTACTATATAGAGTTAATAATTCCTGTTCTATCACATTTGAACAGCTGCTTTAAGGTCTAATGAGAATCCAGAGGTTAACAAACAAACAAAAACAATTAAAAAACTTGCACTTTACTGCTTAGATCTATCTAGCTTTCCTAGACTACTGGAGGCAAAGGAGTATCTTGCACACCTTAGTGAGAGCACTTACTATATCTGAGATAGCCCTGGGACTATTTGGTTATTCCACCATTTGACTGAGATAGCCCTTTGATGATCTGGTGATTCTAACACTTGATTGGAAACTCCTGGAGGGCAGAAATAATTCTTGTTCTATGTTAAGGACACCCAGAGCACACCCCAGTGGCTAGCTCACAATAGGAATTGGGTCAAGAGAATCAGCTGATGGGCATATTTAACTCTATCATGTACAGGATGTTAAAATAGGATTGCCCATTGGCTAATGTCTATATATCAGCTCCACATGATGATGTACATTGAAATAAAAATTTAAATCGACTTTCTCACATTCATACATTCTTAGACTAGTGTTCCCTAAAAATGTCTTATGAAGTCTAAAGAAACCAAAACTAAAAGAATGATTAGACTGCTACTTTCCTCCACTAATTTTCTCCTATGGATTTAGAGAGTGTGCACGAACAATGATTGAAGGTTAAAGGGGAAGTTGAAGGCTTTGTTAAAGCCCTAGATTTAACAAATATTCATTGTGCCCCGTACTCATAGGTGACCTCCAAAAGAATGCATCTTTTCCTCTGTGGAAGGTGAATTTAAGAACACGTGGCATACCTTGTTGTGTCAGTGTGGCAAGCAAAGAACAATGGAAGGTATAAGTTTAGACTTTCCAGAAGTGAAAATTGGAAAAAATTAAATTGTTTTCTCTCAGCACACATGACCACTTTGATAACACTATTTTGAGGAAAAGATGGCACGATTTTTGTCTCTCCTCTGTGTCTATCTTCCTCCATCCCGCATCTGGCATTTTACAATGCAATTTCCAACAGATACGGGTTGTTCAGCAGTCACTAGCAGTGCATTGATTAATTATGTGTGCCAGATTTTCAGTATACAATTAGGCAAAACAAAACTGCATTAAAGTAATATGAATAATTTGACTTCAAGCCATGAAAACAAGAAAACTGAGTGAAAACAGAATCTCTGACCTCACTCATTTCAGCGTAGCATAGGTTTGGGAGTGTAATCAGAGTTATAAATCACTCAAGTGCCATAATATGAAGACGCAGGAAGGAAGTGGTTCTGACCTTTGATTTGGAGGAGTTTCAAAGGCAGAAGCTAAAGTGCATGTTTTCTTTTGTACAAACAAAACTCTTCCATTGGAAAATACAACGGGCGAAACTTCCCTTTCCTTATATAAGTAATGCGTATTTGTTGTTATTTAAAAAAAAACTATTTTATTACTTTTCTTCAATATAATTTAGATACAGTATATTTACATTGTTTTAAAACTACTTCATGACAACCTATCTCTAAAATCACAATTTGGAGAATAAGCTACATTCTATATATACCAAAAAAGTAATGAATTGTTAATAACCTCTTTTCTTCTTAATTATAAAAATGTCGTTTATGTTCTTTGAACAAATTTGGAAAATGTAAAAAAGTGGACCAAAATGAAATAAAATCCATTCATCTACTATTAGAAAAAAATTTCTTTGGACAAATTTGGAAAATGTAAAAAAGTGTACCAAAAAGAAATAAAATCCATTCATCTACTATTAGAAAAAAATTTCTAGGTAACCATAATTAATTCTTTTTCTTTCCCCTTTGTAGTATATCTGAGTACGTATGGACGTTATGTTTATAGTGCATATACACTCTGCTCCTTTCACTTGATGGAATTTCAGTAACCCTTACTTATTTCCTAAAGTGTTATGCGGAAATATTTTTATTTCAATTTTCAATTACTATTTTAAAGAGCAAAATATCTGAGATGAGTAACAAATACCATCTATAGCTCTTTATGTACACCTTTGACTTTTTTCTTCACTTTTATAATTCTAGTTTCTCCAACCATATTCCTTAAGCCTCTACATCACATTCAAGATTCATCCAGAAAGATGCAGACAGGTAACCCACAAGCATCCTCAGCAACTCTGGATGAGCCTCTTGCTGCCTTGGAAAGAGGAGTTCTCAAAAGCATCATTGGTGAGGGAAGTTGGAGTGAAGAATAGAATCATGATGCTGAAAGAATCTAAAAGCTTCCTGTTTTCTTTTTTCTTAATAAGTTTTTTTATTGTGAAAATACTGTACAGAGGGGTTACAATTACATGGGCAAGGTAATGAGTACATTTCTTATCAAGTATTGTTGCCTCCTCCTTTGTTTTCCCTTCCCATCCCTTCCCATCTCTCCCCCCTCCCCACGCCAAAGTTGTAAAGTTTGTTTTTCAACATAACGACTTGTACATCTCATTGTTGCAATGGGTCCACCTGGATCTCTAGTTAAACGATTTGTTTTTGCCCTTCCCCTCCACAAATTATACCAACATCAAATACAGTGAAAACAGGGGTTATACTGTGGGAGAAGGACATACAAAGCAACGAAGAAACCATCTTATAAATATATTAGAAACAATTGCATGAAAGAAAACACATTTGAATACTTATCTTGGGGTTCATTTCACCTAACATCAACTTATCTGACCGTTTCTGCTTGTCTCAGATATATACTAGTTATTGCAAATAAGAGAAACCATGGGACCTATGTTTCTTTGGGCCTGGCTTACTTCCCTTATACAATGGAATTCTATGCTTCCATCAAAAAAGAATGACATTGCCCCATTTGTTAGGAAATGGAAAGACTTGGGAATCTTCCTGTTTTCTTCATACATAAGCAGAAGGAAGGGGATAGATCAGTGAAAACCTTAAGAAGCTACTTGGGTACTTGGATACAAAACTTATTTCCTTCCTTCCTTCCTTCCTTCCTTCCTTCCTTCCTTCCTTCCTTCCTTCCTTCCTTCCTTCCTTCCTTCTGTCTTTCCTTCTTCCCCTATAGCGTCCTTCCTTCTGTCTTAATTCTCCCCTCCTTTCTTTCTTCCTTCTTCCCTTTCTTCCTCTCTCTCCTTTTCACCTCCCTTTCTCTTCCCTTCCCCTTCCTTTCCTTTCTTCCTTTTCTAGAATATTCAGCATTCTAGATACAGTGTCCCTCTTATTGGCTTGTTTAGGTTCAGTGCCTTTTCCTGAGCAAACAGACACTGGCCAGGGGAATAGACTCTTCAAGTTAAGTGAAACTGATTCGAGTTTTCCTCTGAAACTAGGTGTATAGCCTACATATTTCATGGATAAGAAATTGGAACCAGGTCTCAGGTCTATAATTCTAGCTACTGAGGGAGGCTGAAACCTAAGGATCACAGTTCAGAGCCAGCATAAGCTGAAAAGTTTATAAGACCCTTATCTCCAATTTAGCAGCCAAAAATGGGAAGTGAAAGTGTGGCTTAAGTGGTAGAGGGACAGCTTTGAGTGAACAAGCTAAGGAATGTGCTTTGGCCCAGAATTCAAACTTCAATACTGGCACACAACAAAACAAAACTAATTGGGACATTGTTAGAAATACGTCATATTGAATGAATCAACAAACATCTAGTATCTCCTATATCCCTTGGGACTCTAACTTGCTTGTTGTTTGGGGGATGAATCTTACCAAATGGAGAGAGAGAGAGAGAGAGAGAGAGAGAGAGAGAGAGAGAGAGAGAGAGAAACAGAGACAGAGAGACACAGAGTCAGACAGAGACAGAGGGAAAGAGAGAGACAGACAGACAGAATGAGATAGAGAGGGGGATAGAAGAGACAGAGGTAAGGAAATAATCATGGTGGATTTCTAATTACTTCTAGTTTTTTCCATAGGTTTGCTTCTTTTCCCACCTTCCATTTCCTAAAAATTTCCCAGGTCTTTCAAGCATTTTCTCTTTTTGTTTAGGTTGTTTTGAGTTGTTATTTATAGTCAGATTTGTATCCCTAAGGACAAATAAAGGCCCAGTTTACCTCAAGGCTGCCTATTTTTACTGCTTCCTGGGCTCAGACATGGGGCTTCTGTTTGATAATTCTGTTCCTCCTTTTAAAGATATTCTGGCAAAGTATTTTGGATTAAATGTGGCAAGAAGAAACAGGCAGCACTAGAAGGTGTCCATGAACTTGAGACAGGTTGGCAATAGTTTATTTGGTACATTTGATCTGAGTGTAAGGAAGACATTTGACTCCATTTATTCAGCAGATGTTTATCAGTTCCCTCCCAGGAACACTGCTTCAAAGGAGTTTTCTTTCCCTCCAGCCTGCACCTTGGATGTGATGTGCTGTGAAATATGTTGACATTTTTTTCTTTTAAAAAAAAACCATAAAAATGTCCTGTTTGACATGCAATGTTGTGACAAGCCTTGGTAGATTGTGTCAATCATATTGCTTTATGTTACATTAAGTGACATATTGTAATGTGATTGATACAACATGGGATGACACATCATAATGTGAAATATCATCTGGAAAATAGAAAAACAACAGGCAACTCCACACTACTTGTACTTTTGGAGATTTTTGAATAGGATGGAGAAAAAGATCTCTTTGTGCAGGATAGTTACTGGGGAAGGGCTTAGGTCTTGTTGCCTTTATATCTACTGCACTTTCCAATAGTAATTAACAGGTGATATAGAAAGCATTTTTTGGTGATAGATTGTCTCTGAGTTTGAATTGAATATCTCTATATCTTTTTTTCCAGTTCTTTAAGAACAATATCTTTCCACACATCGAGATTGTCCTAACTTTTATATCAAAATAATTGCACTTCCCTTTTTAAAAAATCTCCTCTTCAAAATTATTGCTATTTCTTTTTTTTTTCCTTCTGTGAAGATTGAGGGGGAAAAACAAAACAAAGCAAAACACCTTTTCACATGAATGAAGGTCTCTTTGTATGTCTCAAGTCTGACACAGCTCCTGGTACATCAAGCACAGTCTTTTGTTTGTTGAAAGAATTAATGAAGAATCTTCATATTTACTTATATTTTATTTGAATTTATCGAGGGGTATTTAAAATATAATCAAGTTCCATGTGCTAGCTTTCTAAGATGATCAGATGAAACAACTATAGTCATGGTGGCTTGAACTAACAGAAATTTCTTATTTCATTGGTTTAGAGGACAGAAGTCAGAAATAGAGGCAGTAGAATGCTACATTCCCAGGGGAGCCTCCTTCTGCTTTGAGACTCAGGAGGTTCCTTAGGTTGAAGTTACACATCTCTAGCTAGTTTTTGCTCCAGCTTCATGTGTCTTCTTCCTCTGTCTCTGTCCTCCCACTCCCCTTTCTTCTGAGGGTATTTGTCTTTAAGTTTAGCTCTCACCTAGATAACCCAGAATAACTTTCTTTCAAGACATTCTAACTTCATTACATTTGCAAAGACCTCCTTGTTTTCCAAATAAGGTCACATTCACAGCCTCTAGTGTGCATAGGAGGCTTTTAGGGGGCTACCAAGCCAGCACTCCCCACACTCCCCAATTAAACAAAATAATAAGGAGTTGGGAGGTGAGTTGATGAATTTGCATTTGTAACTCATAGGCACATAAGCTCTTTTCATTTTAATCTATAGTGTTTTCTATTCCGTGTCTTTGTAATTATTGTGTTGTGAAGCTTATGATATATTTCTTTAATAAGAAGCATTTAAAATATCATAGTGGTCTTAGGCTGAATATGAACTTGTGTTATGTAGTTATAAAGAACTGGAAAGGTTGAGGTTAGTTTATACACACACTAAAAAACAAGCCATAAAAACAACCAAACTGATTTTTATATCCTGCAACATATATGCTATCTTTTTGTTTAAGTGAAGTTTAGGGAGAGATTGCAGTTAGTGGAGAATTCCGAATACTTAGAGTATATCAAGTTTCCTTCAACATGGATTCATTCCTGTTTATCTTCTTCAAAGCAGTTGCTACCAACAGATATAAGAAAGAAGAAGAGAGCAAAGAATGTCAGGTGTAACCAGGGCAGGTCCGATGGAAAGGAAAGATGAAATGAAGAGAGAAACAAAAAAACAAGGGAACATTGAGTCTAACCTTTCTATCTCAGGCCCACCAAGTGCTCATTCTAAAGGAACTCTCATACTTTGAGTAGCGTAGGGTCCAGGCCCTGAGAACTCAGAGCCTCTTAGTCAAGCTGGGAAATGTTTCCACCCCTTTGTGAGGCAGTGTGACCATAGACTCATATCAGCTTTTGCATTCTTTGTTCAATATCTTGTGGCTGCATAGAGTAATTTAATAAATCAAAATCATCGTTTTCAATTTTCATTGTGGCTACATGGGTTTTCTTTTGAATGGAGTTCAATTATTGGGATGGCATATATTACTTTGAATCATTTTACAGCTCAATCAATACACACATCTTTATAATAAATATTGATGCCTTTTGGATGCCTCTACCAGTGTCTGGCACATTCGATGTGGATGCTTTGGGTAATTAATATTTTTATTTTATTTTTACACTGAACTCTGTCACATTTGAATGTGGCTCTTCTGCAAGGTTAGAGGCATTCGGAAATCTATTGCCTTAGAAACCTTTGAGATCTGAAAATGGTTTTGAAACAAAGAGTAGAAATTAATTAGTTAATTATGGTTAACTCTTTTGAACTCAGAGTTCTGACAAACTTATGGTGTGAGGGGAGGTTGTATGAATATGGAAAAAAACGGAATAGATTTGATTGAGGACCTGAGGCTAAGTTTTGTGAACAAACAAGATTTCATTTCATAGGTCTGGAGGGTTCATTCCCAATTCTGGAAAACAGGTGGATCTTTTTCTCATGCCACTAGTGCCAAATATATATATCAGAGCAGTAATTCAAAAAATATTTGCATAGTGTCTTCTCCAATCAGTTCTTAACAGTATTGTTGCAGTGATTTTATTTTGCTTCTGTAACTTGAGCTTGATTTCATTGTTGATTTATTACCTGCATGCAAATACCCTTGCCAAGAGTTATAAAAGCAAAAGATCAGCCTTTCACACATATAGAAGAACAGTGCTGTATTTTGACTTTGAAACCCTGAAAGTTGTGCATTTTAGAGTCCAGGTTTGCCTACTTCTGTATAATTTATTTCAAGCTTTTTTCATACTCAGAGTTTTAAACATTTGATATTTTCATTTTTATACTTATTTTAATTTCTTTTGGTCCTCAGATTACAAAGCCATGCTGCTTAGTAAGTAGCTAAATGAGATCCCTGAATAAAAATTTAAGGCATCTGATTTGCTTTACTTTTATGGATGCGTTTGTACGGGTAATTTGATAACAGAGCATTGACTGAAGAAAGTGAAGAATGATCAAAATATGAGGGAGTGCGCACAGCACAGTCAGACCTTATCAGTTCCAGGATCAGTTATCTGTTTGAAGAAAATTACATTGCATCTGTCAATGGACTTAATAACTCAGGGCCTGCGATTTGATAATGGATAATCACACAAACTCAGGAAGCTAGCCCATATGCCATTTCAGTTTTCTATTCTCTTATTCACCTTAATTTTCTAGATGAGTGAAATTATCTAGTCCTGGACTCAAGATGGCACACATGGAAACAGAGCCTGCAGGAATCCAGCCCCTCCCAGTCAGTTGCTTGCAGGTCGAGGCTGCCGGGTTATGTCTGTGATCCTGGTATCTAATTGAAACAGGCAGAGTTTGGAAAATTGTAAACCTGGAGAATGTAAATGATTAATGGATAGAAAATAATAAAGGATGGATATAGAACAGTAGAGGGAATTGGCTAGGGAAAACAGTGAGGCCACAAAGGCCCAAGGATTCTGGATCCACTGAATAATTCTATATGACCCATATGAAGAACAGGGACAAAATGGTCCAAACTACCAAGGAAACATTTCCTTGGAAGCAGAGGAATCTCTTAAGGGCTTTTTTTTTTCTCATTGCTCTGGGATGCAGTCTCTATTTTAGAGCCATTTCTCTATACATACAAAATATGGTCATTGTATTGGTTGACAATTGTTTTATTTTCTTTTTATTAGCTTAGACTAACTGCACAAAGGAATTTTCTTGTGACATATCTGTGCATGCATATAATATAGCTTGAGTGTATTTTAAAAGGGATTGAATGTTTATAAAAATATATATCAAATTAAGCAAACCCTCAGTGGTATACCATAGAGAGGTATACATACCATGGCAGGAATTGAAATCTGAATCCATATTTTCAACCTGCCACTTGATTAAGAATTAACCCTAATTTTCTATAAAGCCATAGTATAAACTGAGCTGTTCTCTCTCCTTCCCTCCTTCTCTTTCTCTCTCTCATATTGATGTTTTAGAACTATGGTTTCTGTGGGCTGAAAGTAAGAAAAAATTATCATTATTATTTTCCCAGTCCTAGGGCTTGAATTCAGGGCCTGAGCACTTTCCTTGTGCTTCTTTTGCTCAAGGTTAGCACTCTACCATTTGAGCCACAGCACCACTTCCAGATTTTTCTGTTTATGTGGTACTGAGGAATTAAACCCAGGGCTTCATGCATGCTAGGCAAGCACTCTACCACTAAGCCACATGCCCAGCCAGAAAAAAAAATTATTTCTTAGAGGAGAATATCTATTGAAGTACCATCTTTTAGTTTAATTAAATAAAGAACATAAAAAGGCAAGATAGCTTATGTAGGTGTATATTCTAGATATGCTACAGTGTGTGTGTGTGTGTGTGTACATGTGTGCTCATCCTGGGGCTCAAACTAGAGCCATGGGTGCTGTCTCTGAGCTCCTTTAGCTCAAAGCTAGTGTTCTACCACTTGAGCCACAGCACCACTTTCAGCTGTTCATGTGCTTAATTGAAGATAAGAGTCTCGCAGCTTTCCCTGCCTGGACTGGCTTCAAGTCATGATGTTCAGATCTTTCTTTTTCTTTTCTTTTCTTTTTTTTTTTAGTCTTGAATCTTAGAGATTCAATTTTATCATATTATTGGCTAATACCATCATATAATTAAACAGCAGACAAAATAGTTCCAGAAGCCATCTAATAACTTAATTTTTGTTAGCTTGATTCCATTAATCCCAAAGATTTTAAAATGCATTATTTTTATTGTCAAGGTGATGTACAGAGGGGTTACAGCTATATCAGTAAGGTAGTTAGTACATTTCTTGTCAAACCCCATTCCCTCATTTTTCTCCTACTTTTCCTCCTTTCCCCCACCCCCCACAAGTTGTACAGATCATTTCCAACATAATGTCTTGTGTGTGTCACTGTACCAACGTCAAATACAGTGACAGCAGGGGATATACCATAAATATAGTGACAATAAGGGATATACCAAAGCGGGAAGAACATACAAAAGAAACAAAAACTCACATAGTACATTAAAAATGTCAACAGCAACGTAAAAACCTCTTGTGTTTATATCTTGGAGTTCATTTCGCTAGCATCATCTTATATGGTCATATGTACATAGCTATTGAGCTAGTCTGCTCATCTGCTAAGATTATTTTAGATGTATGCTAATTATTGCAAATAAGGGAAACCATATGACCTATGTTTCTTTGGGCTTGGCTTACTTTACTTAATATGATTTTTTCCTTTTTTAAAAAAAATCTTCTAGACAAACAAGCTCACAGGGTTTGATCTACATCTAATAACGCCCCCTCAAAAAAAAACTGGAAAGGAAAGTTGTCAGCAAATCCTGTAATTTGATTTTGCTGCTATGAATCCTGAGATTCAAAGGTTTTATCCTGAGTCACACAGCAGGAGTCACCACTGCAAACACTGACAGAAAACTTTCCAGTTTGCCACATTGCCTTGCTGTGAATGGATGTTGTTAGAAAAGTTAAGTCAAGACTTCAAATGTAGACAAGGTCATTTGTCAAGTGTTTGATTAGTGGTGAATTAGACTGGGCGAAGGCATAGCCAGAAGACTTGCAGAAATGAGGGTTTTTATTGGTAAATTTATGGTGGCTTCATGATGGCCCCATCTTTGATATTTTTACACAAGAGCTACTCACTTCCAGTTTATAATTTAAACCTCTTATAACTATATCTAATCATTACATTGCTGTCTATTTCTCATTTACAATTATAATTGTGACTACTCTATTTTCTTTCATTTTTTTTATTCTTTAAACAACTATTAAATCTGCCATGTCCTTAGCATCTAGCTACTGTGATTATGAGATAAGATGAGGTTGCTGCTCTTTTGAGATTCTGTTCTAGGAAAGAGAGATGCAAATAGGAAACGAAATTATTTGTCCTTTAAATGAGCTAAATTTTAAAACAGTCAAGTGAAAATGACTTTACACTGTTTCCTTCTACTTTTCCTTGATCCTGTTTCCTAGACTCTTCCCTCTGTGCCATGGATAAAACCTTGGATTGGCTCATCATTTTTCAGTCTGAAGAGTTTGCAAAGTTTGCTCTAAGGTGAGAATGAGTTAGTTTTGCTGGAGGAACAGAAAACAATAACAAAAACAGAAAAAAACAGATATTGCTGCCTTGATTAATGGGAAGAGAAAAGAAAGAATAGGAGGAGATGAACTGGATGCTAGCCAGGCATGGTGATACTGGTGTTATTTCCAATATGGATATCAGTATTGGAGGGTTTGGGGGCCAGGGATGTTGATCAGTGTTAGAGCATTCGCCTAACATGGCAACACTCCTGGTTTAATCTCCAGCACTGCAAAAATTTGAAAGAAGTTATTCTAATTCATAGGAATGAACTCTAGGGCTCTAGGAAGAGAGAAAGAACATAGAGAAACTGGTTTCAGGAACGTTTTTGCCCAGGTCTAGGAAGGAGGTGAAGGCCACAGGGAGGAGGGTAGCCATGAAAGCCAAATAAAAACTTACCACCGTGGCAGCAGTGTAGTAGTACTTTAAGGCCTCTCTGAATTTAACATAAATACTTTGGTGAGTCCTGAAAAGAAATGCTGCTTATAGAATTTAGAGACAGAAAGGCCTTTTTGGCTTCTTTATCTTATTTTCTAGTATTTCAAATTCTCATTCTAAATACAGGTCTTAAAAGACTAGCATATATTGAAGGCATAAAAGCAGGCTAAGGAAAATTTCTTCTGACTCTGGTATTTTCCTAATTGTCACACTGTGTGGCACAATTCAGCTTCCAGTTCTTTCACAGAAGAAAAATCTTCATTAAATAGTGTGAGAAATGGTTTTGTTATTTTTCCTTTTTATTTATTTTTAAATTTTTATTGTCAAGGTGATATACAGAGGGGTTACAGTCACAGAAGTAAGGTAGTGAGTACATTTCTTGTCCAATTTGCTACTCCCTCCCTCATTTTTCTCCCACTTTCCCTCCCCCGACCCCTCGTGTTATTTTTACTTTTAAGATAGTTAGTCTTACTTTTATTTCTCTCCTTTTCCATTTCTTTCTCCTCCTCCTTGCTTCCCTCAACACAAAAATAAGTGAATTGGAAAGTAGAGAAATTCAATTTATTTGGGAAAAAAAACCCAAGGGATGTGCTATTGCTACATGTGTTTGCTGATAATTATTTTGAAAAGGGAAAATAGGAAATTTAGTGATATCTTTAGGAAATAAAAAAAAAGTTCCTGACAAAGCCATAAACTACCTCAAGTGCAGCCATAAAACTTCAGCTCTGGGTACGGTTTCAAAGCAGGATTTGTGAAGGAAAACCATGATTAAAGCGAGAAGAATATGAGCTTTGTGCACTTCTGTTGGTCCCTGGAGTGTAACTTAAGTCTCCCTCCGCTCCTTGTACTCTGCCACAGGGGGTTTTGGAAGATCAGTGCCTTTGGATAGGAGGGCCTTTCACATCCAGGTCAGTGGGGGAGTTGGTCTTGTTAACAAGATTGTATGCCCTTGTGATAGAAAAATAAATAAAGAAATAAAAGAAGAAACCACCACTACCAACAGCAAAAACCCACTGAGCTTGAAACTCAAAACCGCAAGACTGTATATTTTCTGATACACACATACAAACATGCGCAGGCACACACAGGATATCTGGATTTCTAGCCTGACTTTTTGTATCATTTAAAGAAATCTTTCTTGAAAATGTAAATTCTAATAACTTCTCTCCTTGACTTACTCTATTCTCCTAAGTTCTCATTACTCCCTATCACATTTTCACTTTCCTCTCTAAAATAAGTTGTTTTATTTTTATCTCTTCTTGCCTCTTCTCACCTCTGTCCCCCCTCTCTGTCATCTCTCTCTGTGTCATCTCTCCCTCTCTTTTCTCTCCTCTCCCTTCTTCCTTTTCCTTTTCTTTTATGTATAGCATGTTCTTCTTATTGTTACCATTGTTCTTTACCAAACAACATGGTATGGTGTAGCCCTGACTCCTTCGTATCACACTATGTCTCATAACCAGCTATTATTAATTGAAGATAATCAGAGATACTTGTTTTCTCTACTCTTCAGACTCTGTTTGGGGACAGCGGATGTGGGGAAGTGTACATATGGAGTCAAATCTATGAAATCTCTTATGGTTCCAAGAGTACCCCAGGGACAAATTGTATATGTCCTGGAACAGGAGGAGCCACAAGTCAGCCTCCAAATGTGTGGTGGGGCTGTCATAGCCTCTGACTGAAAAAGAGAGAGAGAGAGAGAGAGAGAGAGAGAGAGAGAGAGAGAGAGA
>NW_012267279.1:6984176-7114332 GCF_000151885.1 Dipodomys ordii | reverse complement strand
TGGTAGAGCGCTAGCCTTGAGCTGAAGAGCTGAGGGACAGCGCCCAGACCCAGAGTTCAGGCCCCACGACCGGACCCAAAAAAAAAAAAAAAGAAACATTTCACATTAGACCAATTAGTCTCATGAAAACATGTCTACCTTTGTTTTAGAAGATACATCTTTAGACCCATTCTGTATAATTTATGCATATTTATGAGGATAAGATACCCAAAGGACCACAATAATGAAACAACCATCATAGTTATGTAAACGCTTCATAAGACAGATGCAGAGACTGGAGGTTAGAAAACTGAACTGACCCACTGAAGACTCCGAGGCATGTTGGTGTCAAGCTGAAAGGAGAACTCAGCGGTAACACCTCATGTTATGAAGAGTACAACAGGATGCTCTGCTGACTGCCAGCCCAGAACTGAATGCATCTTATTTAAAAATATAAGTAGGCATGCAGGTATGCCTTCCTCAGCCTGCCAGTCATTCCTGCTGTGCAAATCACCCAGCACACTACACATGACAGCATTTTAAAATAAGCAAATGGCATTGGTGGTTTCTGTGTTAATACTTGGCTGAAATTAGCCCTGAAATAGCCCACGATATATTGGTGACCCCTCTCAGAAAGGCCTCTGCAGCCCTTGGATTCCTTGTGAGCTATTCTTTCCTTTTTCTGCTGCCATGATGTCAAGATGGAAAAGCCAGACAGGATGCCTCAATTTGGACCAAATGACCTGTGTAATAGCAGTAGTTACAATTGATTCCGGAGGACACACACTCTTTGCTTCTTCCATTTCTATGTTATGAGGCAAATAAGAAAAAAAAAAGAATGAATATTTGGGACTGGAAGTGGAAAATCCCCCCACCAATTCCTTCCCTGGATTGCCCCAGCATGGATGTATGATCCTGAACCCTGGCAGGTTCAAGTGCTTTTGACAGAATAGAGCCAAGCACAGATAGCACATTTGAAGAGAATCGTTATAGGATGTACCATTGAAGGTTCTTACCATTAATCATAGGTGATTATGAGGGCCTTACCACATTGTGAGTATCTGTCATGCATACAGATTTAGAAATCTTCTGGGGCAATATGATGGAATGGGCTGAATCATAAAAGAATGATCGTTAACTACTGATACAGAACAGTTGTTCAGTGTTGTTGGAGAAACTGAGTTTAAAATAGGCAGTAAGAGTGGGGAGAGAGAGAGAGAAGGAGAAGGGGGAAGAGGAGGAAGAGAAAAAAAGGAGGAGGAGGAGAAGGAAAAGAAAAGCCTGGCATTATTTATATTTAAATGATGTGGTTTGGATTTGGCTTTGCTTCAGGTTGCATTTGATTAAAAAAATAAGAGGAGTTATTTTGATTTCAAATATAGTCAAGTACATGATCAAATTCCAAGATCAAAATTTTAAATCACAAAGAAGGTTGCCATAGATGGCTTTCAATTCAAGCAGGAGAGTAACAGGCCTATCTCTGCACTGGCACACATATCTGCTGCAAAAGCTGGTATAATGTTGGTGACTAGATGAATGTCTCTGGGAATGCAGACCTGGTGTGGACCTCCATGCTAGAGGAAGCCAGGACTGCCAGAGAAGGAACTGTTGTGAGGGAAAACCACTGAAGACTCGTTGAACCATTTCCTTGAAAATAAACAAGCCATAGATCCCACATTTGTACTACAAGAGAATTGGTTCAAGATTGTTAATTGGGGGTGATTTAATTATAAGCAGGATGGATTTGTTTTCATTTATGACTGATCCAGTATCCCCTCTCCCTGTGTGGACTGTAGACAACTTCTCCCCTCAGAGGCTTGCTGACCACTGTGTGATGACCAGGTGGTTAAGCACAAACCTAAAAAATTGTCCTTTTTGATTTTTGTTTGATTATATAAGACAGGTGAAGTATTACTTGTGTTTTTACAACTGTGAAGAACCAAATGATCAATGTATTGGCTTTTTGCACATATATTTTCCTTTTAGAAATGAGCAATAATTATTTGTTTTTTTCATTTTTTAGCAATAATTGTTTGTTAAGGGCCTATGAGGAAATACTTAAAAGACTTTGGTTTGTCTTGAAACTTTATAATCCAGAACTTTGAATGCATCCCTCTGGTCTCTTCTACTATCCCATGTCACCCAATCTGTCAGTTACATTGAATACAAGCTCTTTCCCCAGATTTGACATTTGCCACATGAAGCCCTAATTCTCCCATCAAAATGGTTTCTCTGTTCTTGCCCAACCAAGTGCCAAAGCGTCTACACACTTATTTCTCAATAATGTCTTTTTCCAGTCTCTTCTGGCCGCTCAAGGAAGGGGTCATTAGCCATTGGAGGCAAGTAAGTAAATTGCTTTAGTTGTGGTTTATTGGAAAGATCATTAGAAAAAAATCTCTTAGACAAAATTTTGTTTGGTTTAGACTAGCCAAACAGTAAACTTTTCAGGTAACACATCAATAGCTACTGGCCTTGTACCTAAAATACCTTAATTAGTTGAACAGCTTCTTTCTTTGGGACTCACACTTGCTATTCAGATACTCTAGGCTGAGCAATGCTTCTAGCCTTTTTTTCTTGAGATGGGTCTTGTTTCCTGCCTGAATGTACAACCTCGATCATAATCTTCCCATCTTTTATAGTGGGAAAACTAACTTCTTCCATTGGAATTGTGTCTCAAGTTTTCTGCCTAGGTTGTCCTGGAACTGCAATTCTCTCAATCTTAGCCTACTCTGCAGTAAAGATTACATTGTACCCAACTATTGGTTGAGAAGGGGTTCTTACTAAATTTCTGCTTGAGCTGGCCTCGAACTGTGATCCTCTCATCTCAGCTTCCTGAGAAGCTAGGATTACTGACATAAGCCACTGGAGTCTTGCTATACAACCTCTTTTGAAAGGCATTCACTTCTTTCAAGTAGAGTTGTAATCATTTACACATGGTGTTTCAAGAAATGCTAGGCCAGATGTCAGCAAATTTTTGGAGAAAGTTTGGGTGCCTTAAAAAATATAAAACTTCTGGGTATTTGTACAAAGGGGTTTCACTTCAACATGCCAGTTTATGAGAACAACGGATCTTGATCAATATCACACTTTTCAAAACTCTCCCCATCTTCTCCCAACTCCACTCATCTTTAAGTTTATCGAATGTAAACAGAATCTTCAATGAACTTTGAGTTTTACATAAACAACTATTATAACTATTCTTCAAGAAAAGCATAGTTCATGAAATTGTTAGGACATACTTTTACTAAATTATCATTTGTTGTTTATCTGAACTTGGAGTATAATTGAGTATCTTGTCCTTATCCGGTAATCCTGTCTCAGGATTGGAGGTCGGAGTCAGAGTATGGTCTAGTATTAAATCCAGTGCCAGAAGGTGACGTCTAGAGAAATATCTGACTAATTGATCATACTATGATTAAGAACTACAGAGAAATATCTAATCTGTATCATGCAATCAGGATGTAACAAATAGAAAGTGAAGGTTGCTAAACAGGCCTAAATCAAGTGAACAGACTTGACAGTTTTCTCCTGAGGATGTTTTATATTACTCATGAGTGTTTCTTCCTTTTTTCTCTCTAAGTTGCCCATAAAGATGGATGTGGTTTGCTATCTAGTGATGTTATAGGAAGTGGAGCATTAATGAAGAAAATACAGCCATCTGTCTTGGCTCATGATCCTCTGGGTACTTCATGCTAACCAGCTTCTCTCCTGGTTAATGTTAAGATGGTGTCACAGATCCTCTTATACAGCCCACATTTAATGCACGTATCAGGCTTGTTAAGTCTGTTAAGGAAATAGGCATATGTCCACAAATCTGGCCTCATGAAGTCTTGACTCCTTGCTTTGTATCTCCATTCTGATATAGTTGGACAAAGGCAAACACTACTGTAGACAGCAGAATATCAGGGTAGAAATAAGACATGGGCACTTGAGTTCTCATTCTATGTTGCAGCTTGTCTTTCCTTTCTCAGGTTTGAGATAATAATCATTGTCTTTCCCATATAACCAGATAGATGTAGAGACACAGGTCAATGGATGTGCAAATCTCCTGGAATGGATAATACACCGGATAAAATAAAGAGGGGTACATTTATTTTGCCATGTCTTGTATCCTCCCCTTCCTGGAAGATAGCCACATACTAGTTTATTTAGGGGAGTCCAGATTTACCCTTATGTTGTCTCCAAATAATTATAAGTTTTTATTGTTTCATTCTCACACATAGAAGGCACATTATAATACCACTGAGTTGAGGTGAATGGATACCAAACCAGGATATAGTTGAGAACAGAAACAGACATTCAAAATTGAGACCTGGTTGTTCATAGGTCACATCATTGCCAATTTGACCTAAGGAGCATCTTTTCTTCCCATCCCAAGCCAGTCATCTGTTGCTCCACTGAGCCCCAGTTTAACCCTGGAAAGTTTAAACTGTGGTTTAATACTAAGCGCTTCTCTCTCCCTCCATTAAAGAGTTCCTTAAGGATGTGATTCTGGTAGTTTGGGTAGGATAATTCTTTGGTGAAGGAGGGGTGACAGTGATCAAGAGGCACTGTACACATAAACTGATGTTTGGAATTGAACCCCCTTTATACAACTATTTAAAGATAATAAAAATGATTTGAAAACAAAACAATAGTTAATCTTGGTATTTTAAAGTGAAATACTTGGGATCAAAACAAGAACCAGGGATGACAACCTGGAATCAATGCTATAGCGAGCCATGGAATTTGTAAGCATTAAGAAATGCCTGGTGGTTGAAATTGCAGAGCTTCTGCATGGCAAAGGACATAGCTAGCAAGATCAATAGAAAGCTCATGGATTGGGAGAAGATCTTCACTAGCCATACAACAGACAAGGGTCTCATATCTAAAATATACCTGCAACTCAAAAAATCAAATCCCAGGACAACAAATCCTCAAAGAAACAACTGCCCAATAAATAAGTGGGCTAAAGACTTACAGAGAAATTTCTCTGAAGAGGAAAGAAGGATGGCCAAAAGACACATGAGGAAATGCTCAACTTCTCTAGCCATAAAAGAAATGCAAATCAAAACAACATTGAGATACCACCTCACCCCAGTTAGAATGGCTATAACCAAGAACTCTAATAACAACAGATGCTGGAAGAGATGTGGCCAGAAGGGAACCTTACTGCATTGTTGGTGGGAGTGTAAACTTGTTCAACCACTTTGGAAAGTAGTATGGAGGTTCCTCAAAAGACTCCACATAGAGCTCCCCTATGACCCAGCAATCCCACTTTTGGGCATTTACCCAAATGTTCACAAACAAGACCACATTAAAGCTACCAGCACAACTATGTTTGTTGCAGCATTACTTACCATAGCTAAGATATGGAACCAACCCAGATGCCTCTCAGTAGATGAATGGATCAAGAAAATGTGGTATATATACACAATGGAATTCTATGCCTCCATTAGAAAGAATGACATTGCCTCATTTGTTAAGAAATGGAAAGACTTGGAAAAATTTCTATTAAGTGAAGTAAGCCAGGCCCAAAGAAACATAGGTCCCATGGTTTCCCTTATTTGCAATAACTACTATATGTCTGAGGCAAGCAGAAATGGTCAGATAAGTTGATATTAGGCGAAATGAACCCCAAGATAAGGACTCAAATGATTTTTCTTTCTTGCTATTGTGTCTAACATACTTATAAGATATTTTTTGTTGCTTTGTATGTCCCTTCCCCATGGTACAATCCCTGTTTTCACTGTATTTGATGTTGGTATAATTTGTGAAGGGGAAGGGAAAAAAACAAATTGTTTAAATAGAGATACAGGTGGATCCATTGCAACAATGAGATGTACAAGTCGTTATATTGATAAACGAATTTTACAACTTTGGTGCGGGGTGGGGAGGGGAGAAGGGAAGGGATGGGAAGGGGAAACAAAGGAGGAGGCAACAATGCTTGATAAGAAATGTACTTACCTTGCCCATGTAAATGTAACCCCTGTGTATGGTATTTTCACAATAAAAAAAAAAGCTTGTTGGTAGCACAGAACTTGAGTTGGAAAACTAATTATCTTGATTGGAGCTGGACACTTGTTTGTAAATTCTGAAGAATGTGAATGTAGGAAATTGTAACCATTTTAATTCGTTTTTGCTGCAGTTAGCATGCTCTACTATTGAAATAATTGGAACTTGTAATGAAGCCTAGTTTGGTGTTTTTTGTATGTGAGAGAGAGGGAGTGTGTGTGTGAGGGGGGGAAGAAGAAGAAAAGAAGGAGAAGGAGGAGGAGGAAGAGGAGGAGGAGGGAAGAGGGTGGGAGGTAGAAGGAAGAGAGGAAGGAGAGAGGGAGATAATATTTCACTGGAGTGACAAATGGAACCATAGTCCTGGGAAAGAGGAAGTAAAGAGACTGGAAACATTTGCCTCAAGATCCTAAGCAGCCTAGGCAGAAATGTTGTTGGGGAGAGAAGGTTGGAATGTGAAACAAGTACCATGAGGCCCTCAAGCCAAACTCTTCCAACTGAATAAATGAGCTAATTTTATGATATCAGCCAGTAGATGTCTCTCTCTGTTATATCCCTTCTGATCATTACCTTGGCCATCAGACAGTTCTGCTACATTACTTGACTGTACTGCTGAGAGAGAATCGACAGTATTAAAATGACTCCATTGCTTTTATGAACTGGCTGTAGGAGACTAGAGTCCATTTCCATTACTGAGATGTGTTGCGTGCCTAACCAAATGCTTTTGGAAGCAGATAATTAGGCATTGCAGACTGTGATTGTTTAAAGATGATATACATTCAGATTTCAGACATGGTGTGTGAAATGTCTTGTTGCATGAAGACTGGGCCTACTTTCAGGAATGCCCTGGGCTTATTTTGGCTGGGAGTTTGGAAAAGGCCAAGACTTCCTTCTAGAGCACTCACTGCAGTTTAGAGGCAAAGACACTGTTTTAAATGCATACACTGTTGCGAGGCAATTCCTGTGATATTCTGAGTAATTCCAGCCACTAACAACCTGCCCTGGGAAACATAATCACACCTTAATTCTGTTCAAGAAACCAGGGAATTGCTTTTGAAAATCCTTCACCTTTTTGTTCTTAAAAGGCCAGTTCCAGTACACACAGTGTGCATGTGCTGATATAAAGCATATTTAAAATCTGAAAGCATTTAAGAGTTAAATAGTACAAGGTCCAATATCTGGAATAAATTACAGAAAGTGCTTGTGTAAAGGGAACACGTTTACTACACTTTTTAAGACCCCAAAGAGAGCCCTAAAGAGGAAAGATTCTTTTCAGATGAAATATATAGATGGCCAGGTGATGATAAAGGGAAAGTATATAGTGAGACCTTTTCCAGACCTTCCCAGGTGGTCAGGGGAAAAGGTAGAATGATCATTGACTCATGTGACACTGCACCTGAGTAAGATCAGGAAGAGGGTCCACTGAGACCTCATCAGGATTTTCAGAAGATTCCCACTCTAGGATGGCCTTAGGAGGAAGTGACTTCCTAGAAAGTGGAAATGTATTGCAGAAAGAAGGCTATTTCTGACAGACACATAGCTTTGAGGACCTGATTCTTAGGGCTAGGTTTGCCAAAAGTGGGCTGGAGTCTTGCTATGTAAAGTGTGGACAGGGGAGTAGCAACATCAGTAATACGCAAAGCTGGTTAGGAATGCAGAAGTTCAAGCTCCATTCAGGACCTGCACAATCAGAGTGGACTTCTGCATAAGACTTGGGTGATTCATTTCCACACCAGCGTTTGCATCCTATTCTGCTCCAGCATGAACATCCTTTGAGTCTGTTACTTAGTCTAGTTATGTTTGTCATTCTTTTATTCATTTAGGTGTTGAGTATTTATTGCATATCTACTTGAGACTCAATCCTGAAGAGATGGTGCTGAAAGCATGATACTTATGTCAGGATTTCTGACATTGTATTTTTTTAATTTAATTGCCAGTAGTATTAGGCTGCTTACAAAACATGCTTCTTTGAATCACTTGACTTACAGTCATTTATTTCATCCTTTAACAACTCTGTGAGGTAGGTACTATTAGTGCCCCCCATCCCCCGGAGAAGATAAATAAATAGAAGTACAGAGCTAAAGTAACTTCTGCATTTGGAAAACATCTTCTAAGTGACAGAGCCAAGTGTGAATCCAGAGAGCCTGGCCTCAGAGTTCAGGCTTTCAACTACTATATTATGCTACCAATATGTCACAATGTTATGATCAAGGGAGCAGCCTATGCTAGACTGGTCAGGGTGCTCATGAGAAGATGACATTTAAACTGAACTGATACTTATAGAAGTGGAGGACCCCTCATGTAAAGAGACATGAAGAACAACAGAAATAGCCTGTGTGAAGCATCTGAAGGAGAAAGAATGTGTCCCCTCGGAGAACTACCTAGGGCCAGCATGGCCGGAGTGTGTAAGCAATGGGGAGAGAGACTAGCAGTGAGAGTGGGAAGGTGGGAAAGGAAGAATATACGGAGGAGTACGCAGTGTAGATGATAGCCTGGGAGAATAAAGGAGGAGTTGAGATTTGATTCTAGGTGTTCTGAGAAACCAGAAAGAGCATCTTCAGAACAGTGAGGATCTGACCTCTGAGTGAAGGTAGATTTCAGGGAGCAAGGGCAGAAGCAACTACAAAATCTATCTGGGGGCTGGGAAGGTGGCTCAGTGGTAGAGCGCTTGCCTTGCATGCATGAGACCCTGGGTTCGATTCCTCAGCACCACGTAAGCAAAAAGAAAAAAGCTGGAAGTGGCACTGTGGCTCAAGTGGTAGAGCGCTAGCCTTGAGCTGAAGAGCTGAGGGACAGCGCCCAGGCCCAGAGTTCAGGCCCCATGACTGGACCCAAAAAAAAAACAAAAAAACAAACAAAATCTATCTGGGGACAATTCAAGTCTTCAGGTCAGGGACAAAATAAGAGTGACAGTGAGCCAAAGAAACATAGGTCCCATGGTTTCTCTTATTTGCAATATCTAATGTGTGTCTGAGTCAAGCAGAAAAGGTCAGATAAGTTGATGTTAGGAAAATGAACCCTAGATATGTATTCAAATGTTTTTTTTCATGCGATTGTTTCTAACACATTTATAAGATTATTTCTTTGTTGCTTTGTATGTCCCTCCCCCACAGTATAACCCCTGCTTTCACTGTATTTGATGTTGGTATAATTTGTGGAGGGGGTGGGGAAAAACAACTCGTTTAAATGGGGATACAGGTGGACCCATTGCAACAATGAGATGTACAAGTCGTTATGTCAAAAATGAACTTTACAACTTTGGTGAGGGAGGTAGGGCGGGGAGGATTGGGTAGGGGGGGCGGGGGGAGGATGGGAAGGGAGGGGAAGGGGAAACAAAGGAGGAGGCTACAATGCTTGATAAGAAATGTACTCATTATCTTGCCATGTAATTGCATGGTATTTTCACAATAAAAAAAAAAAAGAGTGACAGTGAGGATGGAGCAACAAGCATGCTCCATCCCGAATATAACACTTATGACGTTAGGGAAGTCCTTCTGGAATGAAACAATATAAAGCTCTCTAGCTCTTTGCTGTTGCCTGAAAATTGTTAAAATAGAAATCTAATGTTTACTTTATTGTTAGGGAATGACATAAAAGAGTAAATAACCACTGGGTTCCATTAGCTCATGCCCTTAATCCTAGTTTCTTGGGAGGCTGAGGTCTGAGATTGTCTCTTAAAGTCAGACAGAAAAGTCCATGAGGCTTGTATCTCCAATTAATCAGTAAGGATTTACAAGAGGACTGGTGCCTCAAGTGGGAGGGTGTCAGCCTTGAGCAAAACAACAACAACAATAACAACAACAAAAAACAACCTAGAGGCCCTAAGTTCAAGCACCAGGCCTGGCACACATGCACACAAACAATGTAAACAACTGCCACAACAAACGAACAACACAATGTTCAGAGTGAACATTAGGAACTTCAATTCTGACATACAGAGGGCCTTCTTGAGAGGAGACTTTGCTAGGTAGATTCCTGGTATTGGAGGGAAAGATGGCACCATGATCTAAGTGCCTCACAAACATGCTTTAGGTATCTGCAGTGGCCAGCCCAAAGGTTCAGGAACTGTTACTTTGATCAAGATATCCAAAATGAATTTTTTCCAGGCCAGTGCTATCCCATGAAAGTAAACTTTGTGAGTATAAATTGTTTAGAGGATTTGAACATTGGAAATCATTCATTTTTTCATAGCCCGATTATAACAGTCCATGGGTTGCTGTCCTATTACTCTATTCTGTGATTCCATACATCTTAGAGTCAGAAAAGTGCCATATAACATTGAGAGAAGCAGAAAAGAAATATATGCTTGCTTGTCCTCGGGCTTGAATTCAGAGCTTAGGCACTGCTCCTGAGCTTTTGTGTTTAAGGCTAGAGCTCTACCACTTGAGCCTCAATGCCTTTTCTTTTTTCTTTTTTGCTAGTTGGAAATGGGAGACTCACTGGGTTTCCTGATGTCGTTAATTTTGAACTGCAATCTTCAAACCTCAGCCTCCTGAATAGCTAATATTACAGACAGACATGAGACATCAGTGTCTGACTTAGCTTTCATATTGTATACATTTGTTTTATTATTTCTAATGAGTTCTACCTGATTGGTGGAATGACAAACAACAACAAAAACAACTAAAACTACACTAATTTTGATGCATTTTGGTGTAAAATATAGCCCAGTGGGTAAAGTGTCTCTTTGGACTGCTGGTCTAATTCCTCCTTAGATCGTATTTTCTTTCAAAATAGCTCTCAGAAAGAAAAGGATTTTTTTTTTTGCAGCTTTGGGAAGAAAAAAAATCTCCCTATAATTCTCCTTGGATAAATGATGACTTGTTTCCACTGAGATCTCATTTAGCCAGATATATTCTTTGGGCATTCTACAAATGATGAAGTTATAGTGTGTTTCATTGCTTGGTCATAGCCCAGAGGCCTCTCTGTTAACTGGTCTCTTCTTGGTTCTTATTGTTTCTATAGATCTCTCTGAATTTCTGTCATTTTCTCTGAAGAGTAGCTTATGGGAACACCTTGGCTCCTGCAAGGACCTGTGGCTCTCCAGGGTCTACGGCACATAGGAAATGAAGCACTACTTAGAAGTCCTTTCTTAAACTGACCATGAGTTTGTATTCTTGTAATCATGTGGGTAACTTCCTCTTTCTATTTTGCCTACCAGGCTGGTGACACATTCTGAGCATACATATTGATAGTCTGTGCCTTTTTCTAATAGAACTGCTAGAGGAAGGAGAAAGTTTTTTTTTTAATTTACCACCTTTTCTTAAAATGGACTTTGTTGTCTATTTCAATGAAGCACACATGGTTAAGGAATATGTGACAGAAGGAAGCATACATTAGAAAGCATTTCAAGTAGAGTGCTCTAAGACTGACTATGTAATAGAATCTGGTAGCACAGATGAGAGGCGTGAGGTGGTGTAAAATATGGCCATGGAAAATCTGAAGATATCCTTCGAAACAAGATCCATTCATGAATCTTTAAAATTGGCTCCTGGAGGAATAATGTCACTTCTCTTTGTTCTTTTGTGTTTCTTATATCTTTACTGGCAAATAAAAGGCTCACTTCTCCAGCATCATTGAGCAGAGTGTCTAAGAAAATAAATTTATATCAATTGAGAAAGTGCTTATGGAGCCTACTGTGTGATCTTCATTCTCATTAGTGCCATGGAGGAGAAAATAAGGATCCAAGGTATCCTTATTATCCATCAATAGGATTCCATTCTTGGGAAGAGATGACACATATCTGTACAGCAGCTGACCAATGAGCCAGGTAAAGTATGGATATTGGGGTAAATGGCATGGCAAGAAAGGTAAATGCTTTAAGAAACAAAGAGTGGGAGACCCTTCTAAGCTTGGAGGCTGTTGCACTCTGGCAGAGAAATAGAGAAGTAAGAGAAGTAGGAACAAGAACCAAGACTTTAAAGTATGACTGAGTTGAACTGCACTGTTCAATATGGTGGCCTCTAGCTATGTGTGGCGACTGAGCACTTAAAATGGGGTAGGCCCAACTGAAATGTGCTGTAAATGTAATATACCTGGCACATGTTAAAATTTTAATATAATAAAAGATGGTAAAAGACATAATAATTTTCAATATTGATGATATATTGAAAAGATATTATTTTGGACAGATTGGATCATGCTTTGTTTCAAAATAGAATGTTCCTGGTTTTACTTTATTTTTAAATGTGTTTGCTAGAAAATTCACTATCACACTTGTAGCTTGTATTTGATTTCTTTTGGGCACCACTGATGGGAACAAAGTGCCAGCAAAGAGACTTACTGAAAAGATAGGCCTATGTCACCAGAAACACTCTTCTTCTCAGGAACAACCATTTTTTATGTAAGGAGAAAAAAAATCTAAAACATTTACAGGAGAGCATTTGTTCATTCAGTAGCAAAGCAACCAAAGATTCAGTAACATTTGTAAGCAGGTCTATGTTATATTAACCCTGCAACAACTGTATTATACAGACAAAGGTAAGAGGTATATGGGTAAGAAAACCTGCATGTATAAGAACTTACAAACCCTTGCTTTAACTGTGAAGCTCCTTTGGGGTCTTTGATTATAATACTAGAGCAACAGCTGGGGATCAGGAAGGGAATAGGAAATAGAAAACTGGCTATGATGGGCAGAGCCTTTAATGTCAGGCCCAGATGTTGGGAGTTTATTTCCTATGAAGTGATGCTCACTAAATATTATATTGGAAATGAACTATACAACTTTGAGGATAGGAAGGTTTGGAGAGGAAAAAAAAACCCTGGGAGAAATAGGGAGGGGGTGACACTATTCAAAAAGAAATTTACTAAATACCTGACTTATGTAACTTCCCATCACTTTTACAATAAAAATAAAAATAAAAAAAAGAAGCATGAAGGGGTGGTTGTGGCTTCTGCCTACAATCCTAGCTACTCAGGAGGCTGAGATCTGAGGATTGCAGTTTCAAAGCCAGCCTTGGTAGGAAAGTCCAAGAGACCCTTATCTCCAATTACCTATCAGAAAAGCCAGAAGTGAAGCTGTGGCTCAAGTGGTAAGAGTGGTAGCCTTGAGCAGAAAAGGCTCAGAAATAGTGCCAAGGCCTCAAGTTCAATTCCCAGGACCAACACACGCACACACACACATGCACACGCACACACACACACACAAACCACACACACACCACACACTCTTTCGCCCTTTCTTTTGTCCACCTAGCATAGCTTTCTGAGATGCTATTGTCTTGATGCTAAATTTTGTTCTTCTTACAGCTTACAGGAGCCCTTGACTCCTCGAAGAAGCAATTGAAAGAAATTCTAAGAGACAAGGCCAGACCTTTGTGGGTGTCCTCAGCTCTCATTTAGAGCCACTGTCTAGTACACAGTCAAGGCTGCTAGCTGAGAACCTTTTTTTGGTGCTTTGGTGACAGCTGCAGAGCCACTGTTATCTGGTAGCCAGCGTTGCTGCTGGCCCCTTATTTTCTAAGTATCTTGAAATCCCTTTCCCAAACACCTTAATTCTGCTTAATGCCTAGCCTCTTCCTGGAAGATTCAGGTAAAAGATAACCATGACAAATTATTCAAAGCTGCCTGCTGTTGAGGCTGCTATCTGGGAAGCTGTCTTCACCATAGAAAAACATGTCAATTCAGGATGTCATCTGAGGTTGGTGATAATTATAGTCATAAGGCCCAAACCAGAAAGGTTAAAAGGAGATGTTATAACTTGAGTAACCTTGCTACTGCTTGGGACTTAGAGATTTTTTATTTGTTGGGCCTCCTCAAGACTTTCTCCTGAGATTTGGTCCTGTAAGTCACACTGACAGATTTATCCCGGGCTCCTGTCATCGATGGCTGTTTTTTCACTAAGCAGGTGGAAGGAAAAAGCTGAGGAAGGTAACTGCCAGCTGAGAGGTCATTTGTGCATCAGCACCATGAAGTGGATATAAATTACATGTATTCCACAGGACCTTAGTTAGCTATCGTTTCTGGTTTGCCCTACACTTTCCCCTTGTGACAGCATTTACTGTTGGCATTAGCATTATAGCTGGCAGTGGTAATCTGAGATCAAGACCTTGACCATATGGTATGCATAGGCTATCAGGACTCGTCTCACAAATGTGATGGTGAGGGCAGCGGGCTTAGTCACACCTGCTAAAACAGGCAGACAAAGTCTCACCACACATCAAGCTTACATGAAGCATTTCCAGGAACATGTACATTGGGAGACACACCAACCCTACCATCCATGGCCCAGGGAGGGTTCATTTCTTTGTTCAATTATATCAAGGGAGATTTTTGTAGGCAAAGAAGGAATAAAGGTAGCTGGTGGAAAAAGCATACAATTTTAGTCCTAGAAGAATTTTTTTTAAGAATTTGGGCCCAATGTTTATTAACCATTTCATACTTACCATTTATTTAGCTCTAATATCACTAGGAACTGAGCAACATGTTTATACTCATAATGGATCTCCCTTTTCCTGAGGGACTTCCAAGACCCGTGGATGTCCAAAACCTTGGGTAGTTACTCATATAACTCTACAAGTGCAGTTTAACCTGTGATAAGGTTTAATTTGTAGTTTGGTCACAGCAGGAGTTGAATAGCAAGTAATAATAAAACAGAGCAATCACAACAGTGTGCTGTAATCGAAGTTACGTCATTCATTCTCTCTTTGCATTGGCTTGCTGAGTTCTGGAGCCACATGGTGCCATCAATCAGAACATGTTTTCTGTTCACATCTTCCACCACAAATTTATGACTTTTCCATCTTAACTGAGCACTTAGCACTCACTATAGCTGTAACTGTAATTTACAGCGACTCAGGTGTAATGGAGAAGTTAGCATGATTTTTATTTCCCTTCACAATTTTCACAAATAGGAATATCATTCTTACTATAGGACTCAACAACTTCCATATAGACTTTTTTTCTTTCCATATAAGTTGTTTATTTTTGCCTCTTAAAAGAAAAACACAATTGCCAGCAATACCACCTTTGTACGTTATGGCCATTATTACATAAAATAAAGGTTACTTCATAACAAACACTGTGATACCAGGCTGGTCAACATGATAAGTGAGATAGGTACTAAGTGAATAACAGATGGGTAGCTGATACAGTGTGGATACAACAGAGAAGTGTGCAATTCATGTCCTGGAAGGAGGGAACAGAGTTCACCACACATCTCAGAAAGGCATGCAGTCTAAGAAAGAAACTTCCTTTCTCAATTCTTCCAAATTTAATATTTTTGGGTCACAGTTGGCCACAGATAATGAAACCCTAGAGTACAAAACTATGGAGTAGGGTTCTTATGGCGAAAAGCAAACAAGAACAAGAAAAGGGTAGAAAGAACTGGAAAGGTCCATAGGAAGGAACTTGACTCTTTCTTTTTTCTCTGTGTTCAATTCCTGCATATGGATGTTGTCTGACCTAAAGGCAGATATGGGCATACAGAAGATAAGCTAAATGCTTTTATATTCCTGAAAGGAAGAATTAATGTGTCAAATTTTCAAAAGGCTGAGTTTTTCCTTGTATTGATAATGGGCTTCCTAGGCAGTCAACCTGTGTGTTGCACATAAGCTCCACCTCCAGAAAGTCTCCTTACTTAATTATTGGAACATAACAACTTTTGAACACGGGACTTCACATTCTCATGTGAACAATCATGCAGTCCATCCAGGCTGCAACCCAGTTAGGGAAATATGTGTTTGTAGTGGGAGTGGTTTGGGACAGTTACCTTTGTAAGGGAGTTACAACCCACTGTGGTTCTTAACTTGGTTATTAAACTTGCCCAAACGTATAAAATCTATATTTAAATCAGAGTAAAAAAAAATCTACACTCTCCGAGAAGCATGTGGTTATACCGGATTTGGCATCTCACTTTTATGAGTTATAAGCATAGTCATTTCCCAGTGCCTGTGCTATTTTTGGCAGATAGATCCTAAGACTCCACTGTGTGCCCTTTCTTAACCAGCACTTGCCTCACTGGTATTAGGTTGTCATGGGTCACAGCCAGCACTTCATCTGTCATTTGCCCCCTGGGTATGGAATGACACTTCTTAAACAAGAATGAGTCAGGAGTTTCAAGATGGTATAACATCCTTCTAGCAGATGATATTTAAAATAAATAAGCAAATTATTCCAAGAAATTTCAAGTCATGATGTGCAGCACTATTTTTTTCAAGGTAATTGTTGAAAAAAAATGTTGGCATAATAACAAATTCATTTATTCATATAATCTTTATTAAAGTCATAATAAAATATACATTGAGTTTTTGGAAGAAGACATTAGAAAATAAATGGTCCACAACACAATTAAAAATATTGGCAGGATTATCCACGTCAAGTGTAAGAAAGTTTAATGAAGAAAAATCATATTAAAATGAGAAAAACATATGTAGCTGGGTTTGTTTTCAAAAGGGATAATGCAATTCCTAATCTGATTTGTCAAGGAATGTAAAAGACTAGGAGTTTACTTTGTCTTGTAATTGAAAGTGAGGCTGGGACCAATTAGGCTGTGCCATCTGTGGTTATTGTTTGTAAACATACTGGGAGCACTGGCTTGGTCAGATCATTTTGATCTGACACCTGCTCTCTTAGCTTTCTTAGATTGGATCAGAATCAGGGCTGTCAATTCAGGCGACTGTGCAATGTGTTCAGGGGTCTTATGCTTTCTTCATTGTAGACACTGAAAACTCAAGAATCTACCAAATAAAAATGATGAGAGATTAGAGGTTACCCTGAGTAGAGACTGTGTTGAACCTGGAGAGCCATGCCCAGTTCACCGAGGCAATCAATTCAACAATGACCAGAGAGAATATTTTCAGAGAAGTTCCCACATTTTACAAAGGGTAAGTCTCATTCATTGAGATATTTTGACATTTGGGTTAGTGAATCAAAAGATTTTGAAAATATAAAGCCAGGTACGGTAGTACATACCTATAATCTGAGCACTCAGGAGGTTGAGGCAGGGGATTGACTGGACTACAATGCAATATCTTGTCTCAAAAAAAAGAAGGAAAAATAAAGAAAAATACACTTAGCTATCCAAAGCACAAACATATATTACTGAATGTTACACTGAGAATGACTCTCACCTTGAATAAATATCCTTACATGGGCTACGGCATGGATAAAGAAGGCAGAGAGGAAGGAAGGAAGGAAGGCATCTTAGATTTGAAGACAATATTCATAAGCTAGAATAAAGCAATTCCTTTTACATTAGGTTATGGGACATGTCCTTTCTTCATTCTAACTGAGTTGACATTGATCTCACCTGATTCTTTCTTCATGAATTCTTTTAATTTTTTTTTTGGGAGGGTGGGGGAATCATGGGGACTGAACTTAGCCTGGGCGCTGTCCCTTACCTCTTCAGCTCAAGGCTAGTGCTCTACCCCTAGAGCCACAATGCCACTTCTGGTTTTTCTGCCTATGTGGTGCTGAGGAATCGAACCCAGGGCCTCATGCATGCAGGGCAAGCACTATACCACTGAGCCACCTTCCCAGCCCCTTCTTCTAATTTTTAACTAAAATATAGGAGTGAAAACCCTTTCAACTTTGCTTCTATTGAATATTCAACAGTAAAGTAATGCTGGATGTGGTGGTTCGTGCATGTAATCTAAGAGGACAAGGCAGGGCAACATGGCAAGTTTAGAGTTAACCTAGAGTATATAGTGAGAAGCTGTCTCAAGAAACAACACAAAACAAAAATGCAAACACAAAATAATTGTAGTAGGGATAGGCATTTCTGGCTGAGATGTGTGTAACAAAGAACACACCTAAAGAAATTAGCTACTAATTGACCCACTTGAGCAAAACATAGAAAATAAAAGATCTTTTAATTCAGAAAATAAAACATTTTAAAGCCATTCTCGTGTGTCTTTATATGAAATTATAATCATTCTTTTTTGAATATTTAAATGATCTTTAGTAGCTGTACAAGGAAGTTGCCCTTTAACAAAGTAGTTTATGAACTACTCATCAATGTCACCCCTTTCAACAATTTCACCCACCCCTTCCAACCCCACCCCTTCCCTCAGGTTCCTTAATGTTTACATTAGCATTGAATTTTTTTTTTTACCATTTAACAAACAAGTTTATGTATACAATGTGTCTTGGTTTGTGTCATCCCTTCAACATCTTCACCCCTCCCCCTTCGACCCACTCCTTCCCTTATTTTTCTCAGTTTTGTGGTACATACAATGCATTGTTGCCTACATTTTCCTCATTTCCCCTTCATTTTTCCCCCTCTCTCCTTGGCCCCACCCCCACTCTTGCAAGGTACTTTCTTTAGTACTCATGTTTTTTTTTGGTTGGGCTTTGACTTAGTCTTTTTAAAAAATTATACCATTTGAGCTCTCTATAGAGTCTATCACATTCCAGTTAATTCATTTGTAACTGCATACTACCACCCAGTGTATTTACTTAGGGATTTATAGGCACATTCTAGCTACCACAAATGAGGGAAACCATGCAACCTGTTTCTCTCCATCTGGCTTACTTCACTTAATATAATTTTTTCCAAGTCTTTCTATTTCCAAAGAAATAGTTCAATATCATTCTTTCTGATGGATGAATGGAATTCCATTGTGAATATATACCACATTTTCTTGATCCATTTGTCCATTGAGGGGCATCTGGGCTGATTGCATATCTCAGCTATGGTAAATAATGCTGACATTAACATGGTTGTGCTGGTAGCTTTAGTGTAGCCTTTACTCATTCTTATTTAAAATGTATAGTTTTAGCTACTGTTAAATGACTAGAATATAAGAGTACCTTGTGTCCTCTAGCAAATTTCATAGGGTACCCATTGCGTTAGTCAGTTTTTTTTTCAGTTTTTGTTTTGCTTTGTTTTGGAAACACTGGGTTTGAATTTGGAGACTTGAGCTTGCGAGGCAGGCATAGCAGTGCTGAATCAACCTTTCTGCGTATTGGTCACTCTTGAGATAGGGTCTTACTTCCTGTCCATGCTCACTCCTGGACTATGGTTTTTCCCATTTTAAGCTACTCATCACAGTTGGGATGATTGGCATGTGCCAACACACTCAACTTCTTTACATTGAGATGGAGTAGAACCTGGAAACTCCATTCTCTTAGATTCCCAAGTAGCCAGGATGACAGATAAAAGCCAGTTTCTGTTATTATTCTGCTTTTGCAATAACACTGAAGAGAACTCACTCATGAAGAGAAAATGGTTTGTTTTGGTTTATGGTTTCGGAGGGTTCATCCCATGATTATATGGCCTCCTTTAGGGGCCTGTATTGAGGCAGTTTCTCACAGTAAGATGTGTGGAAGGGAAAGCCTCTTCATATTATGGAAAAGTGTAAAAGACAAAAGGAGTTGGGTCCCACTATCACTCAGACAGACTTCACTAAGTTGCCTTTACTTTTCAAGGTGAGACCTAAGACCAGTGCCTTTAAGGTTGGGCCTAGGCCTCTAACAGATGGATCTTTAGGGGACCTTTCCAATTTAACTGAATCTGATAATACCTATCCTTTATTCCTCCAAGGAACCTAAATTATTTTGATAGAAGTGTGTGTGTGAGTGTGAGTGTGTGTGTGGGAGAGAGAAGGAGGGAGATAGAGAAAGATGGTGTGTGTGTGTGTGTGTGTGTGTGTGTGTGTGTGTGTGTGTATGATCTACCCCCAAAGAGTTGATATTCTGATATTTCTAGGCTCATTGCTATGGCAAAGTCACTATAATTCACTCTCAGTAATGTTAATCAAAAAAAAATTAGCCTCAAATTTTCCTCTTCCTTTTTATGCTTGCTCTTTTGGCTTTGTGTCATCTCTCTTTTCTCTCTCCAGCTTGGTTTTATTATTTCCTAGAACCCTCTCCAAAGCCAAGTATAGATCTGCTAATAATTTGCTTCTTCCTCTCTGATTTTATACCCCTATTGTGAAGCATTCTGGGCCTTTTTGGTCATACTTTCCCCTTTCTCCCTAACTGCTTTCTTTTCAGTGATGTACCTCAACCTTTCTTTACTTCTTATACTTACATTTGCTCTTCCATTTCAATTCCATCCTATTCTTGGAATTCCTCCCTTTGTTTTGAAGTTATTTTTCTTTTTCATCCAGACCAGGGTACTTGCTTGTTTCTTGGCTCTATAGTCTCCCATGAAAAATTAGCTATAATGTCTCCCATATCTTTTTCTTTTAGTCTTTGCCTTTCTATTCTCCTTTCTTCTAGCTCCTTTTCTCAGCTGTTTTCAAAATGAATTTAAAACAGCTTTGAAAGGTGTTCACAATATAACAATATTAAAGAAATAAATTTAAAAAGCAAGACACAGAAGACTCAGAATTTTTAAAAAATGTGAATGAGGAATGAGGTTAGCAGACTTAGAGTTTGGCATACATAGGGAGTTAGCCATAGAGTTTGTCTCACCCAGACTGCCTTCACCTCCTCACTGCTTATCTTGGTGATTTTTCTTCCCTGGAAGCACATCAGAGAAGACCTCCCAGAGCTAGAGGTCTGGGAGGGCAAAAGGCACTGCGATCACTTAACCACGTTGGAGCCATAGCTAAAGGCCAGGATGAGAACAGCTGGCCTTTGAGAGATTACAAATACCAGCCATTTTATTACTGACACATGGCCCTTACTGACAGCTGCTTGTCAAACGGAAAATGCCAGTGGTGAGGAATGAGCTGGGTGTCACCTCTCCACCACAGTTAGGTCTCACCCCACAGTAACCCAAGGGTGGATCATGCATCATCCCCAATTGATATCCTGTTACCTCTGCAGGATGGTGCCAGCCTCTCCCATTCTAGTTGTCCAGAAATCCTGTGGGAAGGTTGCTAAGATCCCTTCTATCAAGTTTTGATTTTCTTTAGAATTTCTTCTCTTTCCTCCTTCTTTGAAAAATTTTGCCCATTTCTGGCATCTACCACCCCTCTCCACCTCCCCTCCACTTCTCCTCCACTTCCCCTCCACCTTCACCCACTGTGGACACTCAGGCAGAGAATTCATTTAGTGTGTGTGTGTGTGTGTGTGTGTGTGTGTGTGTGTGTGTGTGTGTGTGTGTTGCTACCTCCTCTGGAAATAAATTTATCTCACCATTTTTCTGATCTCTTGTTCCTATGTACTTAAAAACTCTTATTTATTTCAACCTTTTCCTAATTTATCTTAGGTTCATTCTCTACCTTTGCTGGTCTTATCATTTTTCATATACTCTCTTGATTTTGCTCAGTAAGTTGAGAGCCCTCCTCCACTTGATATTTCATACCTTGCTATAAATGCTTTCCTTGTCTTTGACTGATCTTTCTGCCACCAACTTCCTCGCCTCTCCATCCTGTCCTGTGTTTTTGGTATTTATTACCATACACTTCCTATTGGCTGGCAATCACTTATCTTCCTTTTCCATTTGTGCTTCTCTTTTTCATTCTATTGCTTTATTCCACTGTCACTTCTACCGTAATTCTTCAGCCACCCAAGACTCTTCTGACTCAGAGTGATTTGCTACTGCCTCTGCCTCAGACCCAGTTATGACACAAGAATCAGACCCACCCATCTCTTCTTTCTTTCTCTTTGTAGAAAACAGCCAAGTTAATTCCACTTCCGATCTATTGTGTAAGAAATCATTCTCCAACCATATGGGATAACTTATGGCTGCAAATAAAAATCTCCCATTGTTTTGTTCCTCACAAGTTTTCACTCTCTTAGCACAGCCTGGCTAAGCCCAAGATGTAGGGAGCATGTATTTTCATGAAAATTCACTTTTTGCCTTAAACTATGACTTGAACTTATAGATGCTTAATTTTTCAATTGCATGTTAGAATCTGTCCTAAGTTTTCTTCCACTCCTCTTACTCTAATCTTTGTTTTTCAAAAACTGCAACCATGAGTTCTGAAATAAATTTGTTTTCTTTGATTCATGGGATAGAGAAGTTTTCCTAAATAAACGTTGGTTTTACTCTCTTCCTGACTTTAACTTATGAATAAAAACTCACATTAAAATAACAAGTTGTATTTGACATAAGTTGATTCTGTTTCTGGGGTTTAGTGTGAGCATGTGTATGCTATTTTCCACACTGTTTCCAAAGAAAATACTTGACATTTCCCTCAACACAGCCATTCATGTGCAAAGCCCAAGCAAAAACAGTTGTAGGTGCCATCTGGGGTTCCATAGACAAAACCATTTTCTCTCAGAGATATGGAACTGCTTTGTAACAAGATGTAAACCCTGACTATGTGCTGATGGATATGGGCTGCTTGTTAAACTCCAAAACTCCATTATTCATTCCTTCTATTTTCATCCATCATTCAAAAGCCTTCGTAAGGATGCTTACTCATCAGGAATAATGCGAGGCTGTATAATGAAAGCAATAATAAGATAAAGCCGGCATATGATCATTTTGCCCCCATCACATGTCCTTATAGAATGTCTCCAAGGATATCTTCCATAGGCTTTTATTCACTCTTAACTTTACAACTGTTGATATTTGTAAAAAGAGATTTCCTGAACTGTGATTTGCTGTGTTGTAGTTACAGCATCCCTTACTTAAAAGGAGTCTATTCTAGTCTATTCCACTGAAGTTGTCTTATGGTGAATGGTTGAAACTTTGGTGTCTTTGTTTTAGTGATACCATGAGAGTGAGACCATGTGACCTTAGAAAGCAATTATAAGGAAGGGTAGGGAACAATTCAAGCAGATTTACATAAGAACTATCGGTTGGCCTATCATCTATCTAACTATCACCTACTATCTATTTATTTATTTTACTTATACTGAGGTTTGAACATAGGGTCTCACACTTGATAGGCAGTCAAACACTTAACCCTGTTTGAGCCATGGATCCAGCAATTTCTGCTTTCATTATTTTTTTGATAAGGTCTTGTGGTTTAGCCCCAGGGTGGCCTTGAATTGTGATTCTCCCAATCTCTGCCTTCCCAGTGGAAAAGGGGTCAAGTGTCAACCACTGCACCCAGCTCTGCTGAACATTTTAAAACTTTGCTTGGTAGATTTCTAATGGTCAGTACTTTGAAAGCTCTGTTCTCTGAACTTTTCATGAGTGTGTAACTTAAAATCCCTACGATGATACCTTACCTTTCCTAATATCTTATAGGGTGTTCTAGGAGGTAAGCCTATTTTTGATGGTCATTACTTTCCTTTTTTTTCTCAGTAATATACCTTCAAAACTATTATCAGAGAATCTTGGATCATTTATTCTCTTTTTGCCTTTTTAATCAATATTATTTTGCAATTTTTTATTGTTATTACTTGATTGCATAAATTTCACAGTATTGTGGGATGGTGATAATTAGTTAAAGTCACAAACACATTCTAACCTTCATGAGGGCAAATTGTCTTTATAGTAGTCTATAAAGTTTATGAGTTCTATAAGCTTCGACAATACAATTATTTCTTCCACATCGGGTGATATGTATGTTTCTTTCCTTTTGCTTAAAGGATGTCTTAAATGTACATAATACTATGACATTACTTCCAATATGAGAATCATCATCTAAAAGTTGCCTTTGTGTTGTGTGACCCATTTTAAGAATCAGAAGACACGTTCCCCGCCAAAAAAATCACTAAGAAAATTTCCCATACTTATTGCAATCTGTGAATATTATTAGTACCTTTTTTTTTTTTACAGGAAATACTTTGTATTTCACAATCCAATATTGACCTGGTATGAAAATCTCCCTTGAAGAAGTAATATGGATTTGAACTTAGCTAAAGTTTAAATGACTGATGATGGATTCCTTCTTTATTTTTTTAGTGATATGAGGATTTGAACTCTGTGCTTTTTGAATGCTAGGCACACATTCTACCACTTGAGCCAGACCACAGACCTTCTGATACAGGCCAGCTATCTAAGGAGATTTCAGGTGTGGCTGTGTGATCTCCTGCAATATAAAAGTGAGCAAAATAGAAAGGGGAACTTCTGGGAGCTGAGAGACCCCCAAACAAATTCTGTCATCTTTACAATTATGTCCCTGCATTTTTTTAAACCTCTTTCATTTTTGTGTCACAGCTACATTTAAAAAGATTGAATTTGCTTTTTCAAGCGCCTGATTGTTCAGATAACATACTGTGGAAGCTGCTGAACTTATTTTGACTTAAGTTGAGACAAGGTCTCAAGCAGACTGTTGGCAGGATGTTGGGCCAATGTTATAGGAGAATGATCAGAAAATAACCCAGGCTACTTCATTCCCTTGAGCTCGTATGATGTCAGATAACCCTATCCTAGTGGCTTCTGTCCCTGTCCATCAGCACAGACATTTCAGGGAAGGTTGATGAATTAGCAAAGGATTTTCCTTCTTACCTCTAAAAGTGAGTTGGTTTTATTGTTGCTATAGCTTATTTCTCTTTTAAGTAAACCAATTATCACCAAATAATGGTCACTTAAGAGAAAACTCCCAAACCTGACGTATAAAACTAAACATTTCTTATTCATCATATACCTGTGGTCAGCCAGTATGCCTTTTACTAGGGTTGGTTATATATGTAGTTGGTTCAAAGTCTACTTCACATATCTCCTGTCACTTTGGGACCTAATCGTATAGACAAGTTATGTGCTTGTCTTGCAACTGCCCTTGATGAGTCTAATAGGCCAAAGCAGGTCACAAAGTCAACACCTAAGTTAAGACATGCTGTATTTTGCCTACCAGGAGTTCATGGTATATGGAATATTTCATTCTGCCAAAGGCCATTGAACAGTTAGTACCAACAGTTACATCTACTATAGCTTCTGATAAAATGAGGTAAAAGGATAGGACATCTTCAAAGCCTAAGGTAGTTAAATAGCTGATTGGACTTGCAAGGCAAGTCATTAATGAGTCTAACACATCTTTTCATAGTTGATTATAAAATAATAGGATATTTTATATTATTCCAAACTCATATTAATCTTATTTCAGTCCCAAGGCAAATACAAAACACACAATATGTGTGTATGTGTTTTCTTTTAATGATTTATGAGTAAAACATTATGCTAAGTACATTTCTGATCATGATCTTATTTAATTTGCACACATGTTCTCATAAAAATGATATTATTCCCTTTTGAGTAAGCTTATGTAACTTAGTCACATAAATAGCAAGATGCCAAAGTGAACCTTCATCTAATGGCTTTAGGGATTTCTTTCTTATCTACTGTGCCATGTACCACATTCTAATCCTAGAAAACCACCAGCAATCCTATGAAGTGGATATTTCCATTTTCATTTCACAGATTTTATACATAGAAATATGCAAATAAATGGAAAAATAAGATGAAACACGCAGCTGACGTGGTACACAAGGTCTGCATTAGAATCTGGGTGAGCTGCTCTCGGGAGTCAGGTGGGATGCCTGGAATTCTTTTAAAAAAAGCATTTAGCCTTGCTGGATTCTAGTCCCTTCTTCTGCTTCTTTCTCTCTGGTCCTTCAGTCATCACTGAGAACTGGATGCTGAAGAAATTTCTCAGGAGGAATGTGCTATGATGAAATCACATGGCTGCCCTCCCCATCTCTCTGCCAATTGGGGTTTATTTCTGTTCAGCCACAGATTTGGCAGGATCTCCTGTTGACAGTTATATGCTGAATCCATTTTAGGTTGTTCCCCAAGCTGGGCCCACGAAAGGAAAAGATACTTTCTCAGTATGAGGTGAACAGTCTACAGAGCTCGAGAGAAGGAAACGTTAGGCTCTAACTCCCAGCCTCTCTCAAGGGTGGAGCTGCATTGAAATGATTCAGGCTGGCCCAAGTTTGTGTTACTATATGAAATGACTTCCCAGAGTAATTTTGAAAGGCAAAAGAGTCACAGGAAATATTGGACCACTGAATAAATTGGAAGGACTCATGGCTTTTCCTACTGAATTTGATTATTGGGGTTTTAGATCCAATTGTGTATTGATACCCTAAATGCATTTCAGTTATACCTCCTTCTTCATCCCTTTTCAAAAATCAGGGAATCCCAAAGACTACCTTAATATGGTAAACATTGGAGAAATTAGAGAACACTTCATTAATATCCCCAGAAGCCCAGGGGCAGGTAATAACAGCTCCTTTGCAACTTGCCAAGGTGTGGTTCTGAATACCAAGCCATACCTGCCCTATTGTCTAAAACCAAAGGAAAGGAACCAAGATTGAGGCTGAGATTGGGAAGGACAAATGTGAGTTATCACTCCCTTCCTAAAAGGATCATGGCACGAATGTGTACCATGGCCACCAAACCAGTGATTTGATGTGAGAGGTTAAACAAAACAGACTCAGGAGATGAATGGAGATTTGGCTGCTGTACTGAAAACTTAAACAGTTCATGTGTAAAGTTTAATATGAAAGAGAATAAAGGATTAAGTGAGGAAGCAGTAACAAATGTGGATTCTTACATTGATGTTCAAGCAATATTTTATGATTTGTTAAATGGGTGAGGGTAGATGGAAGAAGAGAAATCCAAACAAGATGAAAACAAGGATAAGCAGGAGTAGTGAGGGAATCTCTAAACCCATCAGAACTTACTGTATTGTGTCTACCACACTTAGGGGGTGAGGGGGCAAGTCACTTAACCTTCTGGAGCCTTCACCTTTTCTTGGCAACAATGGGCTTAAGGCAGAGTCTTGATTGCTTATTGTAGAAAGTTGATGTAAAGATTACATGAGATAAAATAGACAAAGGCATTTTTATAACCTTAGAAAGTACTATCTCAATATCAGGTTTATTATTCTTTCTGAATCCTACCATTCTCCTGCCTTCTCTTCTAAAAGAACAGAAAATGGTTGGCCTGGGATAATGTTCACAGTTTGGAAGGAGGAGTAAGTTGTTGCCTTTGCACCCTTCGCTGCTAACATCTGTCACCCTGGTTCTGACAGCTGCGTCGAAGTTTCCACTACGAAAGTAACAAAAGTTGGGTCAGCCTCCAATTCCTACTCTCCGTGCCCTAAACCTTATTAAAAAATTAACATCTCCTCTCGTTCCATATGCTTGGAAAGAGGCCATGACACAAAGCTCTCGACAATCTTTTTATCCTATTTTTCATCTGGTTTGGTTTTTTCCCTCCCTTATCCTAATATTAGCAAATTATAGACCATAACCAGAACATCAATATAAGAAGCCACATTTGCAACCCCTTCCCCATGTAATACTTTATTCCAGCTCATACTAAATGTTGAGCTAAACAAATTGTTTCATTCCTCAGTACCCCATCCAAGAAAATTTCCCATTCAGTAATATTAATAATAACATATTTATTAAACATTGACTTAAAATTGCACTAAGTGCCAAGAGGCTGTAGTTGCTATTTTGTTGAAAAATATCGTGTTTCCTGTGATGCTTTACATAGCTGTCATCTCTGTGATATGATACATCCATGATTTATTGACCTACTAAAAGTGCTGTCATTGACTTGTCATAATAAACTTTTCTTAAAGTATGAAAGCCTAGCACATTGAGCAATAGCTCAGACCAGCAGAGAGGTTGGATCTGGTGGTGGGTTTGGATTTGTGGACTGCAGTTTTTCTTCTTTACCTTAAAAAAATCAGTGCTCTTTCTTGGCCACTCTTCTATTTGTCATCCTCCCTACCCCATACTCTTTGTGACCACATAGGCTGGCAAGTTAGGCTGGCATGTAAATACTCCAGCTTTAGTCCATAGGTTAGAGCTACATCTGGGAAGACTTCCTAGCTTCAGCAAAGAAAATGCAAATGTGATCTTTGACCAACCAATGTTCCTCTGTGAGCAGATGTTGTATCCACTGGGGTCAAATCGAGTGTGTGTGAAGACAAATGGAAGGCTGGTGGTTATGGCTTCTGTCTCCCTTTGAATGATCTGTTCCCTTGCCCCTACCATTCCTGTTGACCGAGACTCTTGGCTCTGGTAGTGAAGAAGGCTGACCATGTGATGGGATAACTGCTGTTCATTATTTGAATGTTCATATCTGGCTTTCATCTTCCCAGGCTCATTTGGCATTTTTAATAGAAAACTCGTGAAATTCTCCCACCTGACGTGCATTATATAGAGACTTAAGGAAGCAGGGTTAATGAATTCATTTTTTGTGAAATAGACAAAAGTCTAAGTCTGTATTCATGAAAAATAAGAGTGAGGTAAGGTTGGAAGGAAGGTAAGGAAATAGGCAGGGACAGAAGGGATGAAGGGAAAGGCAAAGAGAAGTTAGAAATTAAAAGTCAACTGATGTATCACAATCTTACACAAAGAAATGCAATGATGCATTTAAGGGTATAAAGTTTTAGAAATATATGTATACAATCATGCATGCCTCAAACTGTAACAGACGAATTATCCAAATTGCCTTTGAGACTTGAATGCTGACTTTTGTATCCTATCCCATATTATATGAGCTATTAGCCTTCTTGTTTCTGTTTTGCAAAGACTACATTTACATAAAGGGATTGAGAGAGAAATGGATAAAATCTGGAAAACGTTTAAATGATTATTTTTCTGGTACTGAAGCTTAAACTCTACTGGGACTTGAACTCTAGGCTTGAATCCCTTGCTTGGCTTTTTCCTTAGAACTGGCACTCTGCCACTTGAGCCACACCTTCACTTCCTGCCTACTTTTTGCTGGTTAATTGGAGATAAGAGTCTCTAGGATTTGTCTGCATAGACTGGCTTTGAACCAAGATCCTCTCAGATCTTAGCCTCCTGAGTAGAGAGGATTATGTGCACTAGTCGTTGGCGCCTGGCTTAGTGAATTGTTTTTAATTGAAACAAAATAAATTTTGAGAAGAAAAAGCAATGCTTATCTTGAGCAATATTAATATAATCCTTTGTCTCCGCAGATTTTGTGTCTACAGATTGAAGCAATTTCAGACTTAAAAATGTTCAGAGAAGTTATGTCGACATTAAATATGTATATAATTTTTTGTCTGTTGTAGGGCCTGAACTCTGGACCTGGGCACTGTCCCTGAGCTCTTCAGCTCAAGGCTAGCACTCTACCACTTGAGCCACAGCTCCATTTCCAGCTTCTTCTTCTTCTTTTTTTACTTATGTGGTGCTGCAGAATTAAACCCACGGCCTCATGCATGCAAGGCACTACCACTACACCTTCCCAGTCCATATGTATATAATTTTTAACTTGTCATTTCTTTTGTATAGAACACCTATTTATATAACACTTACGTTGTGTTAGGTATTCCAAATAATCCAGTGATGATTTACACATTTCCCACATATAGGGAAGGACATGCGTTGGTTACATGTAAATACTATGCCATTTTGTATAAGGAACTTGAGCATCTATTGATGTAGGTATAGATCTAGGGCCTTGGAACCAATCAACCATGGGCACTGAGGGCCACTGTACATATTTTTGCCTTTCCATTATGTATTAAAGTCATTTGTGTCAAGTTAGGGGCATATGTATTAAAACCCATCTAAATGCATAAAAAGAATTTTGAAAGCTTACAAAATGTTTATGCTTGATTCATCTCAGAAGGTAAAGGTCTAAACAAGGCCCCAATTTTTTTTAAATGGGTATAACTGGAACTAAGAATGTTCAACTCAAAGTAGCTTACTGCCAGGTAAAGCATTACAGTTTGGAATAGGGGAAAAATAAACTGTGTAACAAAAATGCTTATGTGGGCACTGGTGGCTTAGGCTTGTAATCTCAACTACTAGAAAGGTAAGATCTGAAGAATCATGGGTCAAAGCCAACTTGGAAAGAAAAGTCCATAAAATTCCATCTCCAATTCATCAGTGTAAAAGAAAGGGCTGAAGGTTGAAGATGTGGACTAACTGGTAGACTGCTAGCTGTTAGCTGTGAGGAAGAAAGCTAAGCAAGAAGCATGGGGCCCTGAGTTGAAGCCCTAGTACAGGCATACACGTGCGCATGCGCGCGCATGCACACATACACATACAAATTGTGCTTTTATTTCAGAAAACAAAAGTGCACTGAAATAAGAATTCTATTTTTCTTTTTCTCTTTTATTTTTGGTCATGGGGTTTGTACTCTGGGCTTGGGTGCTGTCCCTGAGCTCTTCAGCTCAAGGCGAGCACTCCACCACTTGAGTAACAGTGCCACTTCTGGTTTTCTGGTGGTTTATTGGAAATAAGAGTCTCATGTACTTTTCTGCCCAGGCTGACTTTGGACCAGGATCCTCAGATCTTAGCCTCCTGAATAGCTAGGATCACAGGTGTGATCCACCAGCGCCTGGCAGAATTCTGTACACACACACACACACACAAACACACACATACACACACACACACACATTTGCTCTCCTTACTCAGCTAGTTTGCTAGTTTTTTCATGAGTAATGCTTAGAGGCTTTAGTACCACTGGATCAAATCTATTGATGATTGATTCCATTATTTTCTCCTAGAGTAACTCTTATTTCATGGGATTATTCAGTCAAAGATTTAAGAAAGCTTTTTTGGGCAATGGGAGTGGGCTATATAGCTCTATAAGTACACAATGTAATATTTAAGGTACCCATTATTGAAAATATGTTAGTTATGGTTATCTTAGGGCTACTTTGGATTTTAGCCTCATGAAAATAGTCCTTGACCACTCTGGCAGTCAGCAGTCCTTACAACAGCTGATTATAGGCAAAGCACCAGACACAATGCAGAGACTTTCAAGCAGAACTGTTATGTTCACATCATCCTTCTGGTCTGTTGAGCACAACTAAAACAGCAGTAAGCAAGTCTTAGGGTCTTCATGATGTTTACAATCTAGCAGAAATGACTCATAAAATACAGAAGACCTTTTCTAACCTCAAACTTCTTGGAAACTAGACAGGAATGAACAAGAACACATTAGAAACAGCAAATATAACATCAGAGGTAATGAAACTTTCTATGCTTCCATGCACTTCCTTTAAGAGTATTAAGACTTTCTGATAGACTGGTGCTTTATGCTACAGATTATGCAGATGATGAAATTAATCTGATAATATGAACTTCAACCGAGTGTCCACAATTTCCAAGAACTGATTGAAAAGTAATAATAATAATACTTTTAGTATCAATTAATCCAAAAGTTGTTTGGCTTTCATAACAGCAAATTAATTGACTGACTTTTACAGAAAGGACTTGGGTGTTGATGACATACCTGTAATCCTAGCTACTGAAGAGGCTGAGATCTGAAGATTGCAGTTTGAAGCCAGCCTGGCAGAAAATTCCATGAGACCCTTATCTACAATTAATCACACAAAAGCCAGAAATGGTGCTGGGGCTCAAGTGGTACAGCATTTAGCCTTGAGCAAAAGAGCTCAGGGACAGGTGCTCAGGCCCCAAGTACAAGCCTCGACATGGGAACAAAAAAAGGAGGTAAAATATTTTAGACCTTGAAAAATGAATGATGTTAGGAAGACAAGAAGAGCAGAATTAGAGGAAAAGGAACAACAGAGGACAGAGTAAGTGTGTATCTGCATCCTTTCATCTAAACAGATCAGATTCAAGATCCCAATGGGCATGCTACAGAGATAACCATCCCCTGCTCTTTGTTGGTTGCCTATATTCTTCTTACTACTGTCAGAATGAGAGACACATGGCCTATGACACATATTATCATTGGCAATATTCATGGTGGTGATACCATGACTCATTACTCGTACTGGAAACCAATGTCTTGCTGACAGGACTCTTTCTTAGAGCTGAAATACAGGGTATCCTATGGGTCTTAAGTTGCTCTTCTTTGGAAAAACTGGTGAGAAACCAGTGCTGGAACAATGAGTCACAGGAAGCCTGGCATAAAGTCCAGAAATGTGGCCTAGATCATTCAAGAAGCCAATTGATGGGGTTTCGATAAAGCACAATCCAATCTTAATGCTGTACTGTTTGTGTATCAAGGTTTGTGAGAGTCTCTTTTTTCCTTAGGAAAAAGTGAGGCAGGAAATGGCCATATAGGAGAAAAGATGTCAATTCTTTTTAAAAAATAAATTTCCTACGAGTTTTCAAATGGTAGAAAGGATTTATAGTCCAAATGGAAAGAGAAACATGAATGGTTTAAAGAAAGTCAGTCAAATGCTTTGTTTGCTGTTATGGAAACCAAACAACTTCTGGATTGAATGATACTAGCATTATGTGTGTATATATATTTTCCCAACTAATTGTTAGAAACTGGATACACAGCTGAAGTTTATACTGTCAGATTAATTCTATCACCTGCATAAGCTGTAGGAAAAAGAATCAAGTCCATCAGAAAATCTTAATGTTCTGAAAGGAGATACCTGGAATCTACACAAACAATCACAGAGAAAAAAAGCTTCTCATTAAAAAAGTAAAGTAAAGCTGTGCTGTGTAAACTACAAATTCAACACCCTGCAGACTGGCCTTATGAAGGATGAGCATATACACCCTTCAGGGAGGTCTGGTGTGTCTCTCCAACAAAGAGTGAACTATTGTTCTTGCTGTATGCTTGCTGCATACTCAATACAGCAAGAAAAGCAGAAAGAAGGAAAGAGTCATTAAACATAGATGATGGGATAAACTAAAATGGGAAAAAGGGGAAAATCCTCCTTATAGAAGAAGTCCAAATAATATTAGCACATGTGTTCTGTCCTGTTTATGCATCCTTCTTCTTGAGTGGGAATGGAGCACAGTGATTTGCTTCCAAATGAAATAGATTGAGAAAGGAAAGCAGCAACTGATTGGAATAGCCTGGAAGACACCACCATGGTTGATTTCTTATACTGAACAGGTATATCATGGTAATGTTGAAATTCAGGGAAATTGGGAAAAGGGTATAACTTTTCTTTAAATTGGAAATTATTTTAAATGATTAATACATTTTTCATTTTCCTTTCTTCTCAACCCTAGATTCCATAAATCTAAGATTTATGCCTTTTCATAATTTTCATGCTTATTGACAGTTGAAACTGTAAAAACTGGACAGTAGAAATTCCTATGTCTAAAGGATCTGTAGTGTTTTATTTGCCTGTCAGTTTCTCTTGGAGGCCATGAAGGTCCCTGAAAATTCATAAAGAGTTACTCTTATTTATAAAGTCACGAGGGAAAAAAGTTTTTAAATCTAAAAAATTGATAAAACTCCCAAAGAGTAGATTCAATGGAATATAACTAGTTAGAGTCTTAAGTATAGGTACATTTGGGAAGCATGTCACCCACTGCATTTTGAAGAACTGTCAACCTCATCAAGTTCTGTTATAGATTTCTATACCCTGATCACACTATCTGATGGTGTTTGGGCAAAGGACAAAGGATCAAAAGTATGCTTTCTTATTTTCCAAGTCTTTTCTTTTATTTCAGGTTACTGTGATGTGTTCTTAGCTTAAGCTCAGTGTTCACCAATCACTTGCTAAACACTGGAGCTGAAAGAGGGCTCTGCCCTAATGCCATTATGTTCAAGAGCCATGATTGATTGTGTTATAGTATGTTTTTGAAACCTAATTACTGTCTGAGTGAGTATCTGAACTCATTAATCTTTAGTCCTGTAAATAAGTAAAATTGACTAAATAACTGGATTTCTCTAATGATAGCTTAGGTTATCTTTGGACCTACTGCCTTGCCCTACTCTCTTCGGAGCAGCAAATTATTTAGCTTAATGGTAATTGCTCCCCAGTTTTGAAATCAATTTATAAAAGTCGGCTTATAAAATAATTTTTCATGTTGCTCAGTCCCTATTCTATCTTTGTGGTATAATGAGTACATCCTGTGGTGTTCTCACAAACCGTTGTATTTGCTGATGACCCTCCTTTGTGGAGAAGGTCACGTCACTTAAGGAAATAAGGAGCATGGGATAGAGGTTAGCTCTGTTTTTTACCTTATCAAGCTCTATCTTAGTCCTCACCAAAACAGAAAAGAACTTCAGTTAGCATGGCCTATTCCATCTATTCCATGTAAGATACTAGTTAGTAGTGATGGTATTCTTCTCTATTCCCCAATAACCCACACTAGCATAATTAGGATGTGGGATTTTATTGTACATTCTTCTCTTATTTTTTACCCATATGTTTTCCACCTGGTTATCATTTTATTATCTGTTAGAATTGTTCCCCAGACAGTTCTCTTGAGGAAATAGATTAGGTAATGTTCATAGGTGTCAAGGGACTTCTACTTCTAACAAAGATGGAGTAAAATGGAACATTCTCTCTGTGTGTGTGAAAAATGTTTCTTAAAACTAAGAAAACCAGTTTTGAGACATTGGGCATCAAGTGTCAAGGGACAGTGATCCCAGGAAGATGAGAACACATGAGCCAACTCCTATGACAACTTCAAGATAACATCCAGGGACATTGAAAAAAAGAAGACACTTGAATGAGGAAATGGAGTGGAGACTCTGGGGATAGCTATCAGTGAAATCATAAGTCCCAGGGCAGAGGGTGAGAGAGATCATAGAGAAAGATAATTCATCTGAAGAAGGTCTCCTTCGAATATTCAGTTGGATACTGATCTGCACACACATGTGGATAAATGACTCAGAGAGGAAAGGATTAGAGGGAACACTACCTGGCATTGTCATAAAGCACTTTACCCCTGACTTGCCAGATAGGAAGACATTGCAATTCATGCGACATTAGATAGAGTCCTTAGAAGAGTCTTGGTTCAGCAGTGGGGAATAAATAGCCCTTAGACCTAAGGCTACCTGTCAAAGCTTATATGCAAGCCAACAATGAATCAAACTTCCAAACTACCTTAACTATACCTTAGGACACACTTCAAGAATATTTATAGGAATTGAAAAATATCTAGCATACAGCCAGGTAAAATTCACCATACCTAGCATCCAATAAAAAATGACTAAGCATACAAAATACTAAAATAAAATGAACAAACAACAACAATAATAAAACCCTCAGAAATACATGGCCTATACCAGGTGTGGTGAAACCAACCCAGAATAATGGTATTAGAATTAAAAAACAGAGACACTAGTGTGTATATGTATGTAAATACCACAATGAACCCCCTCATATTCCAATGTATGCTAATTCAAAAACAAAATAACTTTTAAAAAGCAAATCAGGGTACTAAAATTAATTATCGTAACTGCAACTTCCACATGACCTCTGAACCTAGAGATAAGACTGTACATAGAATATATTCTAAAAAAAGATTATTTTTTATAGTGTAAACACAATGTCAGAAGTAAAAAGAAACGTGATGAGCTGGGTACCAGTGGGTCATGCCTGTAATCCTAGTTACTCAAGAGGCTGAGATGTGAGGATCAAGGTTCAAAGCCAGCCCTGGTAGAAATGTTTGTGAGACCCTTATCTCCAATTCACCACCAAAAGGCTAGAAGTGAAACTGTAGCTCAAATGGTAGAGTCCTAATCTTGAGCCATAAACACTTAGAGACAGAGATTGCTCAACAGGAAGATTCATACTAGAAACCATCCAAAAGTAACAGAGTAAAAAAAGATCCAGAAAAAAACCTGTCAGTGAACTGCAAAAGAATTCAAATTGGCCTCATTATATGTTAGTGGAATCTTCAAAAGGAAAGTGGTATGTGATATAAAAGTATTAAAGAAATGATGGCTTAGTAATTTAATGAAAAGTATAAATCCCTGGATACAAGAAGCTCAGTGATCTCTAATGTCAACAAACAGACAGACAGACAGACAGACAGACAGACACACACACACACACTCACACACACACACACACACACACACACACACACACAGCCCCCAAAACATTAAAATGCCAACACTCACAATCAAAGTGCTCACAATCATTAATAAAGAAAAATCGTTAAAACAGGCATAGAACAAAAGCAGGGACAAAGATAACGCTGATGGCAGATTTCTTTTTAGAAATAAGGAAGATAATGGAACACTGTCTTAAAAAAACTATGTATTTAAAAATATCTTTAAGTAGTTGTACAAAGAAGATGCCATTCAACAAAACAGTTTAAAATATGATGCATCTTAATGTCACCCCATTCAACATTTTCATCCATCTTTCTCAACGTACCCTTCCCCTCACTTTAAAAAATGTTGTAGGATATACAGTGAATTCAGAATTCTATACCCAGTGAAAATATCTATTTAAGTAAAAAAAGATTCAGACATATAAAAACTAAGTGCATTTGTCATAACTAAGTGCATTTGTCCTAAGGAGACCTATGCTACCAAGGATATTCTTTACAGACTAGCCTTTAGATATGGAACCTGATACCAGATAGTGGTGGAGAGCTAACAAGACCTAATGAAAAGAATAGGAAACATTAATTACATGAGTGAATATATGGAGTTGTTTTTATTACTAGCTAAATTTCTTTAAGAGATTGTGTATTTTTACAAGTAATAGAATTCATGGTATATACCACAAAATTAAGAAAAGTAAGGGAAAGTAAGGGTCAAAGGGGGGTAAGAATGGGGAAGAGGGTGATAGTGATCCATACCACCTCCTTCATACAACTACTTAAAGATAATATACATTTCAAAAAGCTCATTGTGTAAACTGGAAAAAGTACTAATAATAATGAAATATGGGATTAATGTCACACATAATAGTGATATATGACACGCAGTAGAAGATAGGCTAGAAGGGGAGGAGGGGAGGCATATTCCATCCATGGATGAATATAATCAAAGAAGAGTGGTTCAAGTTGAATAACTATTCAGGAAATATCCTTAAAATTGTGTAAGAACTCAACCATTTCTATCCACTGTCCAAGGACCAGTGTGGTAGGAGATGTAGTGAAAAAGGAGATGTTATAAGATTGATGCGGCCACAGAGAGGAGTGGGTATCATATCACTCAGAGCTTTGAAACTGTGGTTAGGATCTGACTTCATTCCAAACACTGTAGGAAAATAGTGAAGACTTTTCAGCAAAGTATGACAATCTGGTTTACATTAACAAGCTTTTTGGAGCATGGAGGATGGATGGCCAGGGAAGCTATCGGGGGGATCTAGCTGTGAGATGGTGGTAATAAGAATATGCTCAGTGGAGACAAGAGAAAGGCAACAACTACATTAAAGTTATATGCAGGTAGCAAAATTGATAAGCCTTGGTGACACGTTGGCTGTGAGAACCAGCGGACAGTGGAAAGGGGCTTTGTCCCATTTGAGATTCTCCCCCAGTTCTTCCAGAGTCCTAAATTTTCCTTGTATTAAATGCTGCCACAAATGGGTTGAACACCTATAATGAATGACATATTGATATAAAGGAAGGAAGAAAGGAGAGAGAGAAAGAAAGAAAAAGAAAGAAAGGAAGGAAGGAAGGAAGGAAGGAAGGAAGGAAGGAAGGAAGGAAAGAAAGAAAGGTAAACAAAAAAAGAAACAATAAGAAACGCAAAGACAATGACAGCTGGCAATGAACAAAACATGCCAGGAAGTGCCACCACCAAGTGCCACCACCAAGTACTGTAGGAATTCAGAGGAATGAGACGTAAGTGGAGCTCTGATGTAGACTTAAAGGAGTGTGCTTTGATTGAGAAGGAAAGACAGTATTGTGTGAAGAGATGGAGGAGAAGAAGCATGACGATGAGAATGTATAGAAAACGTTCATGAAATACCAAGTAGCCAGGACACTTCTTAGTAAATAAACTATGTAGAGAGCTCAATTTGAAAAGGTAGCTGTGGGTGGTGTTGGGTGGTTAGATTGATCAGAAGGACAGATGTATCATCCTCATGGAGCTATTGATGAAGAATGGAGAATTGATACTACCTATTTCCTTCACCTTTGCTATCATTTTAAGCACAAGTTAGAGGTTGTAGGATTTCATGCCAACCATGTGAATGTAAACTAAGTCACAGTGAAAGCAGAATTTGAAATAGGTTTGTTTTTTGGCTTGCCTTACTATTTCATAGAAGTGAAGCTTCCTCAGTGTCTGATTTCTCTTCTTCTCCTCCTTTACCTTTTTAAGTAACAGTGTACTAGAGTTCTCTTGGTGAACTTTCTCATTCCTTATGAAAACAGAGATATGCGCGGCAGTCATTCTAACCACTGAGATTTTTTCTGAAATAAGTAACAGACTCTATTCATCAAAGGTCAATTCAAGTGAATGACTCATGAAGTAGATTTTAAGAAGATGGTTTCTACTTTGCCTATGTTATGTCTAGGGAGAGAGCCCACAGGGGAACTATCCACTGGAATTCCACTGGTTGGTACTATACTCCAAACTGGACATTGCCAATCTTAGATCCCAACCTCAGGACTGGAGGTCTGAAATCCATAATTTATGAGCTCAATAACAAATTACTTCCAACTGAGCCTTCCACAGTGAAACATTCACCTCTTTCCATGTGTTTCCAGCTGTGCAGTAAGAAGAAATGAATCATTTTTGAAAAATTAACAACAGAATCAAGTCCTGCAGGCTATGTCCAAATGAAGGACAGTTGGAGTCCACGCACTTCCTCTTCCTCTCTGCTTATATCCCACCCCTGGCTGCTGGAGCTGGTCTGGGCTCTAAGTGCTTTTGTCACCTATGCCATTTGGCTAGTGTGCTATTCATTCATCATGCTTGGGCTGCACACACACACACACACACACACACCACATACACACACACCACATATTTCACAATTCCTGGACAACTCAATCCAATCCAATAATTCCTACTCTGAATTTTAGAAAAGAGTCAGATTCATTTATTTGGAAAACATTCATAGTTCAAAAGTTAATTTGGTATTTTTTTGTTTTTAATATTCACATTGGCTTGATGATAGTAGATGGAGGTGATACAGTATTTTACCTTTCAAAATTAAGCAATGGCTGGGTGTCAGTGGCTCACACCTATAATCCTGGCTACTCAGGAGATTGGGCTATAAGGATTGCAATTTATAAGCCAGCCCACATAGGAAAGTTATTTCTAATTAATCAACAAAACCCAGAAGTAGTGTTGTGGGACTCAAGTGGTAGAGCACTAGCCTTGAGCAAAAAAGCTCAGGGATAGTGTTCCAGACCTGAGTTCAAACCTCAGCACCAACCATAGGAATAATAGAAATCAAAAGTAAGTAATGGTATTAGCTCTGGAACAAATGAGTCAATGTCTTTCCACAAGTTTTTGTACACTTTCTGTGTAGTCCTCTTGCTTTCTAGTAAGGAATATCTTTCCAGAGACAGTGCATTTCTGATATTTGATTCATATTGTCTCTTTTGGCTTCTAAATAGAATTTATTTTGTATATATTTTTATTGTAAAAATACTGTACAGAGGGGTTACAGTTACATGAGTAATGAGTACAGGTTCCTATCGAGCATTGTTACCTCCTCCTTTGTTTTTATCCTACCATCCCTGCCCTTCCCACCTCTCCAACTCTACCCTCCCCCACCCCACAAATTGTAAAGTACATTTCAACATAGAGTCTTGTACATCATATTATCTTTCATATTAAAATTTCAAGAGAGTCCACGGTATACCTAATCCATTACATCATACAAACCACTGCTTTTCAGAAGAAGATTTGTCCATTAGTAATTATAAATCCCCCTTCTAAAATCTAAATGTGCCCTAAAAATGAGGACAGCGTTACTGTCTGGGCACTAGTGAGACCCAATGTCCTACACCAAGAGATGTGCATCAATTGTGGACCTTGCTCTGCTTTGGGATTCCCCAGCCCTGCTCATTTACTAACCCAACTATATTGCTTAAGGTTTTCTGCTTCTCCCCATCTATTCTTATTCTTACACTCAGTCCTACAGGCCCACTCAAAACAACCCACCTCTTTGTGATATAATTGTTATGCTACGTGACTTTATTGCTTTTTACCCCTGTTTTGAAGCTTTTCTTTTAGTCTCTCCATTTACTGTCTTAGACTATTGATTGTATCTTATGTCTATCCATCCCTCCGTCCATCCATTCATCTAATTTCTCAACTAAATACAAGTAGATGATGACTAATGATATTTAAACAATTAATCCTCCTGCTAGGAAGCTGATCCAATCTCCACTTCTGGCTTTTTGGTTTTTCATTTGAGATAAGAGTCTCAAGGACTTTTCTGCCTGGGTTGGCTTCAAACTGTGATCCATTTACTTTTGATGACATATCCATTTATTGAGTCATTATTTCTGTATCATTAAGCAAACATCTATTGAGTGTCTCTATCCTAGGTACCGGAGATATAGTAGTGAGTCAGACAATCCTTGCCTACTCTCTCTCTCTCTCTCTTTCTCTCTGGAAGCATATATTTTAGTGTTTATTTAGTATGTGTTTTATTAGTTTACCAAAAGTAAACAAATAAGCAAAGAAAAACATGTTATATCATAACAAGTGACAGGTATAATATCAAAAAATGGGTGGTGGAGAGGAGGATGTGACTTTAGCTGGGGTGGTGAGCAAAACCTCTCTGAGGATGTAGCAGTGCCCTGTGATCTGATTATGTGCTTCCTGTAGTCACAGAGGAATCTAGAAGAGTGTTGCAAGCAGGCTGAAGATCAAGTGACAAAGATCAAATCAAAATGAGTCTGATTTAGGAGAGGAGATAAATGTTGTGGTTGGAGGAGAGTCCAAGAGGGAGTGGGGCAAAAGTAATGAGAGATGAGTCTGCTGAGGTAGGTGGGCCATTGCAGGCCATATGAAGGGCCTGCCTGTCATTCTCAGAGAAGGAGGAAGTCTGGGAGGGCTGCATGCAGAGAATGGTATTGATGACACACAATTGAAGTAGAGCACCCTTGCTTACAGGGAGAAATTTCTTCTTTTATTTGTTTTTAATTTGCTTTGGTTTTTACTTTTTTACTGATGTGTACTGTGCACAAAGTGCACGAATCTTCATTGTCTGTTTACATATTCTTTTTTGTCTCTCATGGGGCTTGAACTCAGGGCCTGGGTGCTGTCCCTAAGCTAGCTCTCTACCACTTTGAGCCACAGCTACACTTCTGGTTTTCTGGTGGTTAAGTGGAAATAAGAGTCTCATAGACTTTGCTGCCCAGGGTGTCTTTGAGCCATGATCCTCAGATCTCAGCCTTCTGAGTAGCTAGGATTACAGGTGTGAAACACCAGCTCCCAGCTCATTTGCATGAAGGTTTAAAATTCTAGATAGTCATGAAACCAACACTAGGATTGGGATTGAGATATGGCACAATTCCAGCGTAGCTGAAGGCTCTGTCCTGCCCAATCAGCACACCACTACTATCAAGTTGCCCTCTGTCATCTCAGATTAGTATCTCCTACTTTTGAATAAAAAGTAAGTGAATTATAATATACTCTTCAGTGTTTGGGAGGGGTGCTATGTGATTGATACTGTCCTGTGTAACTATTTCACATTGTCCTCCCTAGTGTGGATGGACTCTAGGGCCAACCTCAGGCTATAAGATGAATAAAGCTATCCTTGTAATGCCTTTTGAAGGATGTGTACACTCACTGAGTGTGGCTATCTAATCAGAGTGGGTTTGCTAAGACTTAGGGTTTATAAATTTAGTAGATACCATGAAGTAATTTTTTCCAGAGTGGTTATACCAGTTCACACTCTGCCTAAAAATGCTAAAGAACTTTTATTCCTTCCCTGTTTACAAACACTTGGTATTACCATTCCTTTTAATTCTAGCCATTCTGGTATGAATATAAAGGCGCGGTTTTCACTGTGGGTTTGTCTTTTGTGAGGGAAGCTGTCAAGAAGTTTTCAAATATCATTTATAAAACATTTCATGTTCTAAGGTAATTAGAAAACTAGCTCAAAGGTTCGTATGAGTATGGAGTTGCTTATGTGGTTTGACGTGAAAAGTTTGGATTCTAGACTGCCTGGTGTGTATCCCTTCTTTCTAACATCACATCATTTTTTCCCTTTGCAATAATTTGCCCCTGTGCCCTGCATGTTGTGTATACATTTTTCTAATTTGGGGAGGAGAAGGGAAATAACAAAATGCTGAAATAAGGATACAGATGACCCATTGTAACAATGAGATGTACAAGGCACTATGTTGAAAACAAACTTTACAACTTTGGGGAGGGGGAGGGACAGGGGAGGAGGAGGGAGAGGGGAGGGGGAGGGGGGAAGAAAGGGAAGAAAAGGATGGTAGGGAAAAGTAAAGAGGTGTAACAATGCTCCGTAGAAAATGGACTCATTATCTTGCTCGGGTAACTGTAACCCTTCTGTACAGTATCTTTACAATAAAAATACATATTAAGAAGAAAAAAAGAATGCATTCTGGTATGACATCATGAGCTCATTGCTTTTTAAGAATGTAATATTTCATCTTTTATAGGGTGACCCCTCATGGCATAGAAGGGAAAATAGGAGACTTAGAACTTGAAAGAGAAAATTTAGGTCAGCCTCCGGCTTAATGCAGTTTCCATTCTTGAAGCCAAAAGGCTAGTCTAGCCAATACACAAAGGGAGTTGCTGAAAGGAGAGAGGACTCTTGGTTCCTTACATGTTCATTACACCCCTGCATCGGGGTGTCGGAGATTTTGCCCCAACAATGAAATTAACAGTGTTCTGCTTTATTTCCTGTTTTGGAAAACTGTCCTGGATCTTTTTAAAAGACTAATTGTATATTTTTTAAAAATCAGGTTGACAATTCATCATATCATAATTAAACTAATTAAAATACTATTATTTTCCAATAGCAATAATGAGGTCTTCCACTTGGCAAGAAACATGTGAGACACATACACACACACACACACAAAAACACACACACACACACACACACACACACACATATATGTATATATATATATAATTACCATTTGTTAAAAGATGAGAAAAGTCTGATGACAAACAACTCTATTCAGTTGCCTTTTGGTTAAGATTTATGCATTAATCTGTTTATACAGTGTTCCCTCCAGTCTGGCAAACTTCTGAAGTTTTCCAATTTTCTACCATGTCTCTCTTGCTCTTCCCGTCCCCCATCTCTTCCTTGGAGAATTCCTGGCGTCTGAGTTAAAATAGGTGGAAACCTTCTATGCTTTCAGCTGAGGTTCCCCAGCTTGGTTGGAATGCTTGTCTGGTTGTAATAGAGCCTGCTTTTTGGCCAGCAACTCTTAAAATAGCTCCTTGGTTTATAAAGCAAAATAAATAAATAAAAAATAGAAGCTCGAGCAGCTGGGGCTTGCTTACAGGGTGCTTCTGATGGCTTGCTTTGGGGGGCACTGTTGCTCCAGCTTGAGAGCTCCAGCAGGGGCTATGTTGAATAATGACTCTCTGTTGCACAATTTTCTATCTGTACTCCTTGTCAAGTAATCATTACAAATGTTTTGTGCAGGAACGAGCTGGCTCTAAGCAAAGGTCTGCCTTTCTCAAGAAGCAAGGGCCTGAGGGGTGGGGATGGCTCTGTCCGTGGTAAAAATTTCCCCTTTGACAGTGTAATTAAGTGCTAATTAACTAAATGAGTGTAAATGTTGAAGGCTGAGATAAATATCTACATTTCCTTAATCTATTTTGCCCCTCTAAAATTTGATAAAGGAAATTTGGATTTAATGGAGGATATATGTCTTTTTTTTTTTTTTTAAAGATTGCAAATCTGTTTAGAAAGGACTCGGATCCACTGGTTGGGATTTCTACAGGAAAAGTTAGCAGCATATAAATATCGAAGAGGCACAATAAAATGCGGATGCGATACTGCAGTAATTATGTTAAGGAGGCTTAGTGGAGCTACCTTTTGGAAACATCTGGTTTGTTTCTGTTCTTTCCACATCCTGCAGATGTTGCTGAACCTATGAAATATACTGACAGGAGAATACATTAGCCCGTGAAGTCATTCCAATGAATAAAGCGAAGGGTAGCCTCTTAAACTTTCTACAAAATCTAGTTAGAAAAGAATTCTGCTTTCAGAGCAGCCAGAGATTAGGCCAGTAATTGAGAGGGGCCCAGGGCCTTCTAAAAGTGTCAGTAGTGATCTGTTCTTGCCAGAGGGGGAAAAGAGACACTTTGTGGAGGGGCAGCCAGAGTCATAAATGGGAATCTTTGTCATTCAAGCACTTTCACATTACCTTCGGAGGTTAGTGCTTAGAAATGGGGCTGAAAAGGGGGTGAGGGAATCCTGCTGCTTCCTGGTTGGCAGTGGAGTGAAGCAGAGTGCAAAGGCTGTTGAGCCTGGAGCCCAGCTGTTCTGTCTTTCTTCCTGGCCCTCTGAGCCAAAGTGGGATCCAAAGGCAGGTAGATCACACATGCTCACAGGGTGGCAGCAAGCTCCTGCCTTGGGAAGGGGATGCCATTTGTGGCCTGGGGCTGATGACAGCTGCATGATGTCCTGGCAGTGCTGTGTCAACACCCTCCGCAGGCAGGAAGTGACAGGGGCAGGCACACATATGCTAAGCCTTAGGAGAGCACACAAGACAGCCCAAGTGGTGGGCATGGGGAGTTGGAATTTATTAAGTAGGGGGTTAGTTGCCTATGAGATTAACACCCTGAAATAAATGCAAAGTTAAGAAATCTTTTGGCTTCCAGCCTACTTGACAGGAAGACTAGGAACCTGGAATGATCAGAAGGACAAAGCCTTAAGGGGTCAATGCCACAATTAGTTGCTCGTCGGTGAGGATCTCTAAATCTCCCTATAATGAGTATCACTCCTTGGGTTTCACATGGAACCACCAGGCTGGCCAATACTAATTTAAATCAGTCAGGGGAAGCGAGTGTTTCTCTGGTTCAGCTCTAAGTTGTTGACCTCACCTTGTTGACATCCAGTCCTGTCTGCTTTCCTCTCTTCTGGGGTAAAAGGAAAAAGTCTTTGTCGTATCTCATAAAAGAACTTTTCCTGCCTTTTCTAAAAGGATCCCTTACTTCAGGTCACGTAGAGAGGAAATTTATGCTGCTGGCCATCCAGTCCTTTTATTTTAGCCCCAAGTTTGTGTATGGTCCCACCCAGCCTCTAGCTTCTGACTGTAACATTTATCCCTGCCCCTGTTTATGGGATATCTCTGACTGAAATTATATAAGAGTTCTGGCTCCTCAGAGTGTGTTTAGATTCTACCCCAGTCTTCCAACCAGGGTTACACTGCCCTTCTTTCCTTAGCGAGTGGCTAATTTCTGTTTTAATTCTTTCAGCCATTATTTAATTATGCTTGATTGGCAGATTAACTCAGTTCCACTAGTTTTCACTCCCTATTTGGAATTTAAGGAATAGGGATTCTAACTCCACTGCCATTATCATTGAAATTTTTAACATTTACACCATCTTTTTTTTAGTTTGAGTGACAGGGATTCCCATCTGTTGATCTTCATAGCAATAATGATACAGGCAAGACAGCAATTAGGATGTTGTAGGCAATGAGGCTGAGGTACCTAGAAAGAAAAGCTATTAATGCATGGTCATACAGCCAGTGAAACAGATTCAGTTCATTTTTGAATCCATGTTTAGGCTTTTCCTGAACATGGCAATCCTTAACTACTAAAATAACACAATGAGAACTTAAAAAATGTAATTCACAGAATAGGAAAATGTTCTGGTAGGGCAGTGTAGACAGGCCAAGATTGGGAGAAAGTCGGTCAAACAGATGTGTGTCAAGGATGACAGACCAAAATAGAGACATGGAGTTCAGATCTTTTCTTGAAAATGTGCTCTGCAAAATTTCAATAGGCATACTGTTACAGAAAGAGTTCCATGACCAAAGAGGCTTGGTAAATATTAAAGTCACAAAAGTTTCAATATTGTTTACAATATTCTCAGAGCCCTTGACGTAGATGAGTATTTCCAAAGATGGGAATAAAGGGTTTCTAGGAACATTTGACACAGAAGTACTCATGACTAATGTCTCTCATGAGAACACCATCTGGGGACAAGCGCTGTCATTTACTATCTGAGACACTAGGAAGAGAGGTCTGAACGCTGCTCAGACATCAGGAAGAGACCTAGAAAGGCATGTTTCTCATGTGTTAGAATGACTGAATCAAGAATTTCACCATCCAGTTTAAGAGTTGTTATCTTAGGTCCTAAAAGAAATCAAATGGGCATCATAGCATTTCAGATACAAGGTTTTATTGGAAGAGAACCTGGCAAGGCTGAGGGAGGGGATGGCACAGTGAAAAGAGTGCAGAAAGATGATGAAATATTGTGTTCTGGCTCCTTTAGCTGTGGGGCAGTGTGGCACTGGGTAAGTCACTCTACCATCTGGACTTGGGTTCCTTCGACTGTAAAATGAGCACAGTGAAGTCAATGGCTCTTTACAGAGCAAGATTTAATGACTATATAAGTAAGAGTTTTATCTTATGGACAGTAAGAATGAGTGGGTATTCAACCTGGGGACAGCTTAGACAGTTGATTTTGTTTTTCTTTTCTTTTTTTTAATTGGCAGGCTATGAGATGTCAGTTAAGCAATGTTGGAGGAAAGAAAGGGAATCCTAGCAGTGTCTGAGTGGTTTGCTTCTAGAGACTAGCACTACCAGGAACATACTGTGTGACCTGTTACATGAGGGTCACATTTTATTCAAACATGGACCAGCACTGTATTGGAAAGTCTATTGGCAAATAATATACTCATCTAAATAAATCAAATTGTTTCTGAAAAATGCTAGAAGATCAAGCCTTTTTTGCTCTGAACACTCAGCCTTTTCTTCCTGTACTTGGGTGTTCAATGACTGGAAAAATGTGTGTGGATGCAAAAGTGGGCAATGCCAGGTACTTTTGAGTTCTCTCTCTCTCTCTCTCTCTCTCTCTCTCCCATCAATCATGGGGCTCAAACTCAGGGCCTAGGCACTGTCCCTCAGTTCTTCCAAGGCTCCACCACTTTGAGCCACAGCTCTACTACTTTGGAGTTCTTTAAGCAGATCAAGGCACACCATTCCACTGGCTTTCTTTCCTAAGGATCTGAACTGTTCAGTAGCTATGAATGAATTTCTTCATTGGAAGAAGTCTCTTTCTAGGGAGTCTTCCTGTGAGACTGAATCACCTTATATTTCCCATTCTCCTGTGTGTACCTTGCTCATGTGTATGGGTGTGTGTGGGGATGGGGGCTTTATAGAAAATGTGGAGTGAATGAGTTCTCTATAGAAACTACAGAAACTTCCCAAGGCCAAGGTAAACTGGCCTGCTCCAGGTTTACTGTTTTTCTTCTTTAGGCCACATCATTTTTCTCTTTTTAATTTGTCACCACTGTCCATCCCCTTACATTTCCTTGTCACTATGCATCAGTTCTCTTCCTCTTTTCCCCTGTCATTAAATTGTTTTTTCCTTCTAATCACTCTAGGAAATCACATGCAAAAATAACAAACATAGCTTGGCATGGTGGTGCATGCCTGTAATCCCAGCACCCTGGAGTCAGTGGCAGGATAAGGGAATTTCAGGCCAGCTGGGACTAAAAATAAACAGAAACAGAAAACCAATATCTGGCAATGTTCTGTAGTCAGGTTCATGGTCTGCTCTAACTCCCTCGGTAGTAGCCAGTGAAAGAGCCTCCTGCTGTGTGACTATAAAACCTGAATATAGCAAGCAGACCCCAATGGCCCTGTCTATGCATAAGATAGATTTAGAGAAAACAATCCATCAGGGGAAAATTAGTGTGTAAATCTTCCTGGTCTCATAGAAGGGATACTGGTAACCTATGGACTGTGGGCCAAATAGATTCTTTAGGGTTTATTTTTATATTTTGTTTTAAAAATAAAATCTTAATGACATACAAGCCCATTTGTTTATGTGTTGTCTATAGCCATCTCAAATGACAATGGCTGAGTTGAATAGCTGACAATCTTGACTTTCTGGCCCTTCACAAATTTCTGAGATATTTCTCAATATCCAAGAAGATAGGGACAGTAATATCTCTCTCCCCAAAGAAAATCCATTCAGTTCTCTTGACTGCCTATCAAAAAATTTCTTCCCAAATCCAGCCTAACTCCTACCTACTCATTTCCCTTTTTTGAATCAAATGTTTTTGTCTAGCTATATCTATTCTCTCTCTCTCTCTCATATTGAATACTCTACTCTGACCCTGCTCATTCTAATTTTCAGATTTTTCTGCTGTTTCTTATAACCTGAGATCCTGTGTCTGCAGCCACAGGTTCTTCCTTAGAAGTAGAGGCAAGGTTGTGCATCTGGGTAAAAAAAATCGTAGAATTTGTTCCCGTTATAGTTATATAATTAGTTTTTTTTTAATTCTAGTTATACTGCTGAGCTGAGACTCATTCACTAACCTTTATGAAATCCTCACATTTCACAGAATCTGAAAGTCTGCATGGTTTCCTCATATCCTACTTGGAGTGTCAGACATAATGACCCTTTCTGTGCACACAAATGCCAAGTAGGAAGTTATTCTTCTTGGGCTTCCTATGAGGAGACACTCAAAGCTTCTCCCAGTCACAATATCTTTAGCAAAGCTGGTCTTTCGTTGCTTAGTGGTCATGTTTGCTACATTTTGTTCTTGCATTTATATCTCCATTTTGTTCTCTCTATCTCTCTCCCTCGCTGTATAGTTTCTTTTGAAAAAATTTCCCTATTTTCAAAAGTGAATTTTGTTCATTATGCAAAATGAAATTTTTGTTAAAATACAAAATTTTATAAATACCACAACCACATATTGATTTTCCTATATGCAGAGATAACCAGTATTAACATTTGGATAAGTAACTTTTAAAACTGTTATTCTAGAAATATGCATGTAAAATTTGTTTGCACAAACATGCATACAAAATTATTAAATCAAATTTTGGTTTCCAGGATACAGGATATATTTAGTTTCATCCTTCTCTTTATATACAGTTGGATTCTGTGTCTTGCTTGTAGGGTTGTATTTCTGCATTCTGTCTCATAGTGGAGTATTTTTTCCCATAGACAGAAACTAGGTTTTTCTAATCAGAGCAAGTTTTTTGAGTGGAGGAGTCATTTCTCCTTTTTCTTTTTTTTTGTACCCCCTTCTTCCCTCACCTGCACTCTCAGTCCAGCAAGCAGACAGTGTCATCTGGAAGCTCGAGTTGCATAACTGATAAATTTGTCCTGGGAAGAACTGAATGGGATGATGTGGGACACACCCATAGGAGGAAATCCCTGTGCCTGGTCTTTCTCTCTTGTTCTTGCCACACAGAGAAAGTCACAGCTTGAAATGAGTCGTGAATGGTTCTTTGGCGGGGCGCACAGCAATATACCTGCTGAGTTATGGGCTTGATGAATCATTTGCCTGGTTATCTTGCAAGTCATGCTGAACTGAACACCACTTTTCAAGCTGAATGGGTCCAAACCACAGCTCTTTCCTTAAGTTAGTGTTTTCTCTGTAAACAGCCATCCTTATCTCTTTGCAGAAATCTGCCTTATGAAAACACTATTCAAAGAATATTTCTCCACTACTCCTGTCTTTTCTAATAGGAACTGTATTATATTGCCAAGTAAATTAGATTTGGCTACTTGTCTTATTTATACAACAAAACCAGGCAAAGATATCAACCACATGATAAATTAATAACAAAGCTGAAAGTACTGCCAGATATTTCCTTTGAGGGACAAACCAAGCAAAACTTTTCCAAACTTGTTCTTATCGATTTCTTTGAATGCTTTGGCAAGTCTCGGTGACCTCCCTATTTAATTGGCCTGATAGTTTTGGTTTTGCTTTTAATTTATTTTCTTTGCATAAATGAATGTCCTTTTGTTCAAGCATCTGTATTTCTCCTCTTCTGTTTGAGTCTTCCTTATGGACTCCCTCCCCTCATTTTTTTTTTAAGATGAGGAGCTGGAAAGGTCACTGGAATTTACAAAAAACATAATCATAACAACATGAAACCAGAGGCCCAGTTTGGCTCTGAGGGGCTCTGTTTGGGTATATCACATTGCATTGCATGATGTAAGGGCTTCATGTGGGTTAATCAAAATGCAACATCAACCCTTACTCAAGACACCTGTTAGACTGCCGTTTGCCCAGGAGGCTGAGTCTGCCTTATGCTGCTGGGTCTGTAATGCATTTGCCTGATAATAATTCCTTCCATTTGGAGGAGTATCTTCTACTGTTCAAGAGTCTTTTGCCTCTATTATTTCATTTGATCTTTAATTCAGCCATGGGAAACATTTCATTTCCCATTATATAGATGAAGAAACCCAGAAGAAATTGACACACTGGTCTCTCCCTCACTCCTGTCCTCCATTTCTTTTTCTCCACTATTGTAAAGAGCTCACTGAAAACCAAGCATGATACTGTTTTTTTTTTTTGCGGGGGAGGGGGGTCCAGTCGTGGGACTTGAACTCTGGGCCTGGGCGCTGTCCCTCAGCTTTTCAGCTCAAGGCTAGCGTTCTACCACTTGAGCCACAGTGCCACTTTCGGCTTTTTTCTTTTTGCTTATGTGGTGCTGAGGATTCGAACCCAGAGCCTCATCCATGCAAGGCAAGCGCTCTACCACTGAGCCACCTTCCCAGCCCCTGATACTGGTTTTTCTACATAAAACCAGGAAGCATGTTTTCCTATAGTTCAAAAAGGAAATACAATCATAGTAACATGCTACTTATGGCTTAATTAAGAGTAAAATTTTTGCCAGTCGCCAGTGGCTCACACCTGTAATCCTCACTACTCGGGAGGCTGAGATCTGAGGATCGCGGTTCAAAGCCATCCTGGCAGGAAAGTCCATGAGACTCTTATCTCCAATAAACCACCAGAAAACTGGAAGTGGTGCTGTGGCTCCAGTGGTAGAGAGCTCATCTTGAGCTGAAGAGCTGAGGGACAGTGCTCAGGCCCAGAGTTCAAGCCCCATGACCAACAAAAAACAAACAAAAACAAAAACCAAGAGTTGAATTTTCACAGGATGCCTCAGGCACTTTGAAGAATATGATGCTTAAGGCTAGCCCAAGAAAAATGTTTGTAAGATTCTATCTCAACCAATAGCTGCTCATGATATGTGCACCTGTGATCCCAGCTGCAGTGGGAAATGTCAATAGGAGGACCGTGGTCTAGTCTGACCTGAGCCAGAATTGAGATCCTATCTAGAAAATAACTAGTACAAAAAGTGCAGGAGGAATGCTCAAGTGGTAGAGTGCCTGTGTAGCAAATTTTAACACCACTACTGTTCTAAAAAAAAAGTTAAATTCTTATATCCTACAATATTTAAATCTAAATCTCAATTGGTTCATACAAGTTTTATCATATTTTGCTCTCAATGAAGTTATCCAATAGATCTTCCTTTATCTAGTATCAAATTCTGTTTCCCTGTCCTTTCATCTCTCCAAATTCAAACTTTTATAATTTCACAGGTGTGTACAGCATGGACTTTGTTCTGCTAAGGACATATTCTTTACAGAGAGATCCAAAAGTCTTGGCAGCAGGTCTCATCCAGAGCTACAGTCTGTTTAGAACCATGTTCCTTGAGTTTCCATTTCAGACATTCTGTATGCATTATTTATACTCCCTGAAGTAGGTTGTAACAGGCATCATTGGGATTAAACTAAAAATGAGCCACAAACTGAGCTGGGTGTCAGTGGCTCATGCCTGTAAATCCTAGCTATCCAGGAGGCTGAGCACCTGAAGAAAGAGGTTTGATGCCAGTTTGGGCAGAAATGTCTGTGAGACTCCACCTTTTATAAACCAGCTAAAAGCTGGGCTGGAGTTGTGGCTCATGTAGTAGAATGCTAGCACTTGAGAAAACTCTATATTACTTATACCAGTTTCATCAAGTATAACTCCCTTTACCCATCTTCTAGCCTCTAACACATTCTTGTTTAAATGTTCATCCTTCTTTTCAGCCATTTGATTTAAAAAAAATTCAGGAAAAGGTCAAGGGAAGAATGTTAAGGAGGCTGAAGCTCCTTTTCCCTTCCCCTCCAGTGTTAACGCAGTTGAAACAAATTTGAATTATTGCATGATCCCTTACATAGGAGGGCATCCTCCCAGTGACCATCTTATAAGACTTTAAAGACCCACATTTTCTCAGACTGAGGATGGTAACAGCTGTTTCCCCCCCATATAAATGACTTTATCAGAAATATATTTTCTGAGACACTCATTCTATGCCATGTGTGTATAGATACAGATACATATAGATGTATAGATAGATACATAGATACAGATATATGGAGAGATCAATACATACAGATATAAATAGATAGATGATAGATGCACATATAATCAGAGACTCTTATGTTACTTTTTCTGTTCTCAAGGCAAGCAATGATGATATTTCCATTATTCCTAAAGACTGATGACTATAATAATGAGGGCAGTAGGAAGCAAGACCATACCAGATCAGAGTTGCCATAGAAGGCTTTGAATTCCAGCAGCAGTAATTTCCACCCCATTCAGCAACTTGAAAGTACAAATAGTGGATTCTAACTGTTGTGGCAGAGTCAGAAGCATGATGTCATGGGTAATAGAGTAGAAAGAGTATAGACTCAACATTAAAGCAGAGTGGACAACAATTCTGTGTTTGCTTCCAATTAAGGCATGATCTTGAGCAAGTTAGACAACTTTTCTGCACCTCCATTTACAGTTCTGTAAAATGGGGTGTGCCCTTAGATGGTGTTCATGAGGGTTACAAGAGACAAGTTAGCCAATCTGTCACTTCCATTAGAAGTGACAGAGTAGTATCCGGAGAACTATTGTAAGCTTCCTGAGAGGTACTCAGTAGACCTGAGACAGCACCATCTGCTCCTCATTCTTTTTATTTTTTTCTTATTATTTTTTGGTCTGTTATGGGTCTTGAACTCTGGGCCTAGGAGTGGTCCCTCAGCTGTTCAGCTCAAGGTGAGCATTCTACCACTTGAGCCACAGTGTCACTTCCAGTTTTCTGGTGGTTTTAATTGGAGATAAGAGTCTCATGGATTTTCCTACCCAGGCTGGCTTTGAAGCCCAATCCTCAGATCTCAGACTCCTGAGTAGCTAGGATTATAGGCATGAGCCACCGGCTCCCAACTTGCTCCTCCCCTTTATCCTACCTGCAGGATGTTTCTTTCTACATATTAGGCCAGGAATGTAGTAATGGATCCATTCTAGAGAAAGCATGAATAAACTACCACTTCATATTCCAAATCCAGGTCACTAAAAGTGTTTTATTTACCTATTTTTCTGCGGTTACTGGGGTTTGAACTCAGGCTTGTCAGCTTGCTTGTTTAGCCTGATCAGATAAGATTTACACTTGTGCCCAGCTTGAAACTTTTTTTGAAATACATATTTTGTTATTGTAAAGATACTGTACAGAGGGATTATAGTTACATGAGTAAGGTAATGAGTACCGATCATTGTTACCTCCTCCTTTGCTTTTTTCCTACCATCCTTTCCCATCCCACCTCCCCAACTCCTCTCTCCCTCACCCAAAGTTGTAAAGTTCATTTTCAACATAGTGTCTTGTACATCTCATTGTTACAATGGGTCGACCTGTATCCTTATTTCAGCTTTTTGTTATTACCCTTCCCCTTATGTGCACTAACTAGTCTAGAACAAGCAGAAGAGGTCAAAAGCTATGTACATATGACCATATAAGATGATGCTAAGTGAAATCCACTCCAAGATAGGAACACAAGAGGTTTTATATTTGTTCCTGTTGTTTTTTAAAGTACTTATAATGTACTATGTAATTTTTTTTGTTTCTCTTGTATGTTCTTCCCCCAAGGTATAACCCCTGTTTTCACTGTATTTGATTCTGGTAACCTGCATCTTATATATACATTTTTTTGAAACTGTTTTTGTTTTTGTTTTAATGGTTAAAAGAGGAACACTTTTCAACATGGAAAATTCTATGAAATCCAAGTTTCAGTGCCTATAAATAAATCTTCATTAAAATATAATCATGTATCTGTTTACATGCTGTCCAGGGCTGCTTTCCTGCACTAATGACAGACTGGTAGTTGCAATCAGATGTCTGTGAAAACCCAAAGGACTGGATAGCTGATCCTCTACTGAGATGTATGCCAAGCGTTGTTCTTCCGAATTCCTGGTCTAAGAATTATGATGAACCCATACTTCATGAACTTAATATAAATTAAATATGCATAAGAAACATTCAATGTTTCCTTCTTGGGTCTTGTAATTTGTAAGCGGAAATTTTGTGTTGAGTAACGTGACTTACCTTCTAAAATGACCTTCCAATGACCCTAAGCTCATATTGGTTGATATTTCTCACTGTGGGAAAATCACAAATAAATGGTATATTGGACCTATTGTGCTATTTGAATAAGTAAAGCTGGACCTAAAGTTTCAGTACTGGAGAAAAATGTGTTGGGAACTCTAAGTAAATGATTCATTGATCTATTGTAACAATGAGATGTACAAGACACTATTTCATTTGAAACATTTTAACAAACATTAAAAAATATTCAGTGAGGAAATAGACTGAAAAGTCTTGTGTCTAAACTTGAATTCAAGCTCTGAGCCATAGGAACAACAGTGTTTTCTTTTATCAGACTGAAACTTCTTTTTTCCAAACAGGCTACCCCTGCTCTTGCTCATGTGGAACCTGACTCCATTAAAGTCTGTCTGCCTTTCCTTGGGCTCAGATGAACTTCAATATAGTTACAAGCAAAGAATGAGACACTGCTGCCTTTGATATCTGCAGACTCACCCTTTCTTCTACCAGTGCTGGAACCATGTTATCTCCAGGTAAACCTATGCAGAATGTCTTTTACCAGTGGCTGACCTGGAGTTTTCAGGGCACTAAGTTACTGAAAAGATTTGTGAACAGACAGGGCGTGATAGGTAATCTGCGGATGTTATAAAGTCCCCTTAGCACCACTAAAAGTCATCAACAACATCCCAATTCTGCTTTCATCTACTATTTAACAGCTACTTATTAACATTCAAAGTATGTTAAGATTCGTGGAAACTCTAAGGTTAAATAATATTAAGCATGCCAAAGTTTTTATTTACTCATTGATGAAAATGTATAACAATAAGTGGTGCTCAAAATTTCCACTTACAAATTTATGAGCATTGAGTGTTTCTTATATGTATTTAATTTATATTAAGTTCATGAAGTATGGATTCATCATAATTCTTAGACCAGGAATTCAGAAGCAAGTGATCAGAACAATGCTTAGCATACATCTCAGTAGAGGATCAGCTATCCAGCCTTTTGGGTTTTCACAGACATCTGATTGCAACTACCAGTCTGTCGTTAGTACAGGAAAGCATACCTGGACAGCATGTAAACAAACACTTCTTTCCTTTTCTGCTCCCTCTTTTTTCTTGTTCTCATCTTCATCTTCTTTTCTTCTTTCTCTCTTTTCATATAATATGGTCACAAAACCAGCCACTTATGTGTTATGGAGCATAAGATCTCAACAGCATAGAATCTATAATCATCCTAAGTGCACTATGATGCTCTTGAACCTGGAGGAAAAATAAAAACCCAGGCTGGGAAAACCAGCACACCTTCCTAAAAAGAAAAAACGGAAGCTTCACTGAAAATCTGATCTAAGCACTAGGCAGGACAACCTTATTAATGAAGAGAAACTTGTGGATGAACAAGCAGAGGTAAGGAAACTGAGTATCTGGGCCCACAAGGATCAAAGTGTGGTGATAGGTAAGATATAAAATAGGATTGGTGCTGAGAGAAGTAGCTGGAGGAAAGTATGTTCTTTCTTAAATATCCTTCCAAGGAAGGCTTGTATATCACATATTTAATTGATGGCATTAATGAACTTAGTTTCCTAGAAAGATTATTAAGAACCAGGATGGAAAATAACAGGGAGGAATAAGAGTTGAGCTGTTTTGAAGTCTATTTGTAGTAACTCAGACAAGGGGAGCAAAGATGAAGGAAGCCTTCCAGTGGAAGTGACTTTTTCTTTCTGAGGGCTGAACCTTTTCCTTTGCATTTATCTCTTCCTTGCATTCTTATTTGGGGGTCTGTCTGTTCCTTTTGCTGGCTTGTGAACTCAGGAGAAAGAATTGTATGCTCATGTAGGAATTGGAGGTGATGTACAGCATTGAACAAAGCATAAATTGTCTAATAAACAAATTATTGAAACATTCTTCTTGTTCAAAAGTTTAGTTGTTCAATGAGCAATTTTTGAAACATCAGGGAATAGGTGTCATGCTAGAGTGGTGCCTATAATTATCTCAGAGCCAAAAGAACTGTCACCTTGCCACCTTTGCCACCATACCTTTCCAAGGCGCTTGCTTGGTGGAAACCCAACAACTATTTCAATAATCAATAAGGAAAAATGTTAGATTTCAAGTGTTTTGTCTCTTCCACCATTTCTAAAAGAATTTTTCCTTTCAGACACCTGCTTATTCTTGAACAAAGCAAACAAGGATGATGTCCTTATAATAATACAGAGGATGTTTCTTTGGGCTAGCTTACTTCACTTAATATAATTTTTCCAAGTCTTTCCATTTCCTAACAAATGGGGCAATGTCATTCTTTCTGATGGAGGCATAGAATTCCATTGTGTATATATACCATATTTTCTTGATCCATTCATCTACTGAGGGGCATCTGGGTTGGTTCCATATCTTAGCTATGGTAAATAATGCTGCAATAAACATAGTTGTGCTGGTAGCTTTAGTGTGGTCTTGTTTGTGATAATTTGGGTACTTTCACAGTAAAAAAATAATACAGAGGATGAATATCTAGGACTAGTCTCACTTCCATTAAAGTGACAATTTAAATAGAAAATTTCCAGTGGTATTACTTAAATTAGTAAACAAGCCTGGTACTTTGAAAGTGAGAGCTTCTACTTTCTCCCATTATTCATAAATGAAATTACCTACCTGAGAAAGAAAGGTTGCCTTGACTCCAAAGGGCTGGTGAGTTGAATTAGGTAGACATCTTCTATGATACTCCATAAGACTTACCCACTCTGTGAACAGCTGAGGGAAGCAATACTTATGTTTGCTTCCAGCTCAAAGATTCTAGAGAGTCACTTATTATTAAAAGACTACTATTTAAGCTGGGCACTAGTGACTCATGTCTGTTATCCTAGCTGATTGGAAAAATGAAATTGTTGGGGATCTGGCTTGAGCCCAGCCCAGGTGGAAAAATGTTTGTGAGATCTTTTCTCAATGAAGAGCTGAGTGCAGTGGTGAATATCTGTTCTCCTAGCTACTAGAAAGCCTAACCAAGGTAGATCAAGTTGTGCAGGAAGCGAGGCAGGCCCTATCATAGTAGAAGTGAAAATTAGCAATGGAGAAGTGGTTCAGCAGTAAGAGCACCTATATAGTGAATGTGAAGTGAGGAGTTCAAACCAAAAAAGTCTTTTATTTGACATTTGTATTCATATTGGTCATATGGTGGAATCTTTTCCAAGAATATGCTTAGCAAATGCTAATTGAAAGAGGAAAAGAAATAAAGAGGGCTAGATGTTATCCTGTCCTCAGAATTCAAATTTTCATGGGGAAGGCATATTTTTTCAAGTATCTTGAGTCGTGTAAGTGAATTTTCCTTGGCCCTTAGCAAAATAGATGAAATACTTCCTTTTCCTACAATAATCCTTACATAGCTTTTTCTTTTTTTCTTTTTTTTGGTGGAAGTGGAAAGATGACCATATAAAACAAGTTCCAAGAGGTATAGCTTTTGAAGTTCTCTAATATGTTTCTGAGGTGGATGTGATTTTACTTTGGTTTTGCTGTTTTAAACTATCACCTCATCCGCTATTTCAAAACTTAGAATCCAGGTCTAAAGTGGAAAGCAAACAAACAAAAAACCAAATGAGTTGGACTGAGACACAAGAACATGGGTCTAGTCTTAATTGTACTATTAATAGCCATGTCTGATTCCTTTGATGATCCAGATATGCTTCTCATTTTACCTAACAGGATCGTAGCCTGGAAAATTTGGGGTGATCCCTGATGTCCCTATAGATGATGACTTGGAAAACAATATCTTCTTTCAATACACATTTTTGACAGTCACTGTATGCTATTAGAGAAGCTTTCCAGAAATCCTGACTGCCTAGGATAAGAATTCAGTTTTAAACAGAGGAGGAGGCAACAATGCTAGATAAGAAATGTACTCATTACCTTGTCCATGTAACTGTAACCCTTCAGTATTTTCACAATATAAAACTTAATTTTAAAAAAAGAATTCACAGTTTTGAAGTTGCGCAGATGTATCATGTTTTGGGGGTGCTTTTAGAATTCATCCAGTTAAAGCCATATTAGCTATACTGCCCTCTTGAGAAAGTATTAGAATCTTTAGTAGGATAAACTGATGAGCCCAAGATGTAGATTTTTAATGTCATGGGAAAAATGCATTTTTTGTTGAATTCCTATAAAGGAAGGTATAAGCATTTCTTTCCCTTCAAGTGGTATATTTATGTTATTCACCTGAAACATGATTGATAACACACAAGTTAGGAGGTGATGTTTTATGGGAGACATATAAAGTAATCCCACATGGAGAGATATCCTATAACATAACCATTAAGGATGACTTGACCAGAATATTCTTTTTCTCTAGAGAAAACTACATCTTTTAATAACTGAATAATTCATCTATTTTGATTCTTCAGACTAGATTATGATGTGAAGTTACTGCGGTACTACAGGAAATCAAGTTTGATTTTGTAATATAGTCAAATGAGTACTTTAGAGTGCCATGTTTGAGATCAATAAGGAAGCAGTAACTACATTTACTGTCATATGATGATATTGATGTAAAAACATAATGGTCAAAATTATAAAATCAATTTCATAATTTAATCAGAAATGTTTATTGATACTGTTAAAGTTGAATTCAATAGCTTCTGGTATGTAGTTAATTTCCTACCTGTCAGAAAAATGTATTGCAATGTTCTTTCTTGAAAATGATTGGAGTTAATTCAGTAGAGAAAACAGCAAAGTTTCATGCTGACAGAGATTATCTTCTCTCTTCTAGCTCTTCTGGAAGGCAAATTCTGGGTGCTTTTTCTTCTGTTATTTTAAATAGTATAAAATCAGAGAATGTCCATCAGCTACCCCAGTGATTGGATGGCTATCCCCTAAAATACAAAAGAGATGTGTTCTTGGAATGAAGAGAGATTTTTAGATTTATGGTAAGACTATAGAGATGAGTAAGAGCACATGTACAAGGTATGTGACTACTCATACCCCCCTATGAAATACCTAGTTAAAAAAATAAATGAGAAGTAAGATTGAATGCTAGGGACTGGAATTCTTTGATGCTTTTACTTTGCCAGTAGCTACTAGTTTTGATCTTTATTCACAGTTGGTTGAAAGTATCTTAACTGAGGCAAAAATCACTTAAAGGAATGTCTGTAAATGTGACTTGTATGTTTGAAATAAAGTTCTTGTAGATTTTGAGAACTTATGCCACCCACACAAGTTAAATTTAAGAGGAATGCTGAATCCTGAAGGTTTAGCTGTCAGATATATGAAACATCTGTGTTTTAACAATGACACAACTCTGAAATCCTGTATGATTCTTTTGGAAATCATCATTTTCTTGTTCAATATAAAACAGTGGCTTCCCATTGCGCTGTGGAGTCAAATTTCCTTATAGTGACATATAAGAGATTTTACTCTGCCCTACTTCTTGTGTTTCTATCATACTCCAGATTAGTTTAGCATTTCCTTCAAACGGTTCATGCCCTTTCTTTTTTATTTCTTTTGTCAGCAGTTGGTCTTTATCATAACCTTTTGTATTTATTCATATTCTACCTTTTACTTGCATCTCCTTTCAGTGTATGTGTCATGTATATATATATCTTGAACTAAACTACAAGACCCTTGAAGATTGGTTGAGTGTAGTTACTCCAAGAGTGTTTGCTCAACTGGATGTTTTGCAAAAAATGTTAGGATTAGGATTCCACAGGCAGAATTTTGGAATGCAACCATATTAAGCTGGGGTATAACTTTATGTCTTTTAAGAATTCATAAGGGAAAATTATTCTTAATTAGTATGGTAGAATTTCTGTTCAGAATGGAATTGTGCATCATATCGCACAAATCAGGGAAGTTAGGCCCAGAAAATTCTCAGAGGTATTTAGCATCAATGTTCCTGACTTTCCTCCAATTTTCAAAGCTGCCAATGATTTTTCCAACTGGTAGAACAAGAAACTCAAAAGATAAACCAGTGTAGAATGAAACACGAGACTTAGGACTTTCAGGAGGGAAAAATAATTTTTATAGGAACCAAGCTGTTTTAGAAATGGGTAATTTACATCACAGGGAAGGGTAAATGCTTCTGTTCTTGGAAATGTATTAAAATAAGATTTATTATTTGTTGGAACAGACCTATCAAAGTTAATTAAATTTCATTACCTATGTTTTAACATGAAAGAAAAGCTAATTGAAGTAAAACATAAATAAACATTACAACTGAGTATTAGGTACCAGCTTCTATATACTTCTGTTATCTGCTGTTAACTGAATTACATTTTCATTCATGAACAGAGCCTCTAATAATTGAGAAGTCACTTGAATGATGAAGATCTGTATGTGCATGAACTGAAATTCTGTTTTGTTTTCATATATATGTGTTATATATACATATATTAGTTTTATATATGTAACTCACATTATATACATACGGTATGAGTTTTATGCATATACATATAACACACATATATAACATCTTAAAGGAATGGAAAACTGATGCTTTGTCATAGTAAGTTCTCAAGCTATCAGACTTTGTGCAAACTCTATATGGAGTGCTTGATTTTCTCTTTACCCATGAGAAAACACAGAATTAAAAAAAATAGGTCCTGAGCCAGACGCTGGTGGTTCATGCCTGTAATCTTAGCTACTCAGGAGGCTGAGATCTGAAGATCATGGTTCAAAGCCAGCTGGGGCAGGAGAGACCGTGAGACTCCTATCTCCAATAAACCACCAGAAAACCGGAAGTGGCGCTCTAGCTCAAGTGGTAGAGTGCTGGCCTTGAGCTGAAGAGCTGAGGGGCAGTGCCCAAGCCCAGAGTTCAAGCCCTATGACTGACAAAAAAAAATAAAAATAAAATAGGTCCTGTTTTTTAGCACCTTTTAAAATTAAAACAAAATTTATCTGCTTCATCTCAGGTCAGTGTTATAGTTTTTCCATTGTATATCCACTCCAATAAAAAGTAGATGTGGCTGAAAAAAAAGAAAATATGGGAGAACTACTAATTATTTTCTGAGTTGGTTATTTTCATCTATGTCTTATTCTTCTAACACCAGTTAATCTCCCCACTCTCCTTTTATGTATCAGGTAAAACTGAAGACCCCTGTGTCATGAAACTCCTAGTTTTGCACACTGACCAGGGGTGCAATTGTCTGTCATAACTTTGCTGTTACCTGAAAACATGAAGGCTGTGTAATAAATACAGAATCTTTAACTGAAGAATTTATACACATACATATCTACATATATATATATATATATGTTTGCCTATCAAATTTTTAATAGTTTTAAATAGAAGAAAATAATCTTTTTTTGTTTTCATTAGCACTTTTGACCATATGTCCTATATAAAAATTTTAATTTCTGCATCAGTCATCTGGTTCTTTGCCTTCTAAGGATATTCAAGTTCTTTATCCTCTTTGGAGGATAAAGACTATACCAGGTTACAGAAGCCCCTGTAGCCTTTGAAAAAGTTTCTTTACAAAGATGTTCAGGGCTTTATCTCCTATTAGTTGAGAGTGAATGAGGTTGGCTCATGCTTGAAATTCTAGCTACTCAGGAGGCTGAGATCTGAGGATCACAGTTCAAAGCCAGCCAGGACAGGAAAGTCCACAAAACTCATCTCCAATTAACCACCAGAAACCTAGAAGTGGTGTTGTGGCTCACAGGGGTAGAGTACTAGTCTTGAGCGAAAGAACTCAGGCACAGTGCCCAGACCCTGAGTTCAAGCCCCATGACAGACAAGAAAAAAGTAAATCAAGAGGTCTTCCTGCCCCGATTTGTCCAGGAAAACAGAAGCTTATGACAAGATGCCCATCCAAAGGTAATAAGCCCTCCCTACCTACAGAAACCCTACGTCCCTTGCTTCATACTGTAGTTTCAAATGTTCAAGACCTTCTAGGCTCAATTCTACAAATTCTCAACAATGACCAGATGAAATCCTTTGACAGTGACTGGACAGATTATAATTCTATTCACCAGTCTTCCTCTAGGGGAATAGAATTATAATCTGTCCAGTCATTGTCAAAGGCCCAATGGACCTAGGTGGACCCATGGGCTACCTCTGGTCAATGGAGAATAAAGAGATTCCTGGTCTCTAAAGTCTATTACAAGTCTGTCTACTTTCTAGCATTCCTTTTTTCTCAGTAGACTTGGAAGATTCAATGAAAGTTACAAATTGTAACTGCTTAGCAGACATAGCTTCTTTGTCTTGCCTAGAGATGATCTGGCTGACCTACAACAGTAGAAAATTACCTGTTAAAGAGCCTGCAGCAGCAGCATCAACATCGGTATCATCATTCAGACCGGCATAATCACTTGACTGGTACATACTAGTATATTGTGAAGACTATCCATTTGCCAAATTAGGAATCTTACCCTTAAAGAGATTCAATAATTTTTTCAAAGCCCCATGGCAAACCCAAGTCTGCCTTACCAGGCCTAAACTAATTCAACTTGCCATCTGCTTTCTTCTCTGATGTCACTATGGCTTTCAAAGCAGGAAATGTGTTGGGTAAATTAGGAAGGTCCACCAACTGAAGAGCAAAGTGGAGTAAGATACATCTGATAGACATCAAGCAGAAGAGAAGAAAACTATAAGAGACCTTTGGCTCTGTTCCTAGGTGGGATGTATCAGCTTTCAAGTTTAATAAACTCCAGTTAAGGGATCAACTACATCTTTATCACTTTTACTAATACCTAGCCTGCTAAACACCAAGGTCTACTTCTCATTCATCTGGAAAACCCAAAATGGCATCATGAAAGGTAGAGTTGAAAGAGATGTAGAACTAGTTCTTGAACTTGATGGACTGCGTAAGGGCAAGAAAAGAGGGCAAGGACAGTAACCCCCCATTCAAGAATATTTAGCTTGAGTGTGAATCTCCCACTGAGTAAGTTCAGGGAGCACTCTCGCCTTACTGAGATGAAGGAAACATAAAGACAAGATCATTTAAAATCTGTTCTTTAAACCTTATAACTTTCCTTAAGAATCAGACTTAAACTGGTATATCAGAGCAAATAAATAAAATTGGACATGTAGGGGTGGGGAACATTTAGCCTGAGGATTACTTAAAGCCCTAGAAATCATTAGCTGCATGACAGGACAGATACATATGCTTCTCATGACTGCCTGTAGCCATCTGCCTGTATTGATAATTTTGTATGACCTACAAATGATATCATAAATTTCCAAATGGCTTTTGTTAAACAAGGCTCCCCACCTCTGCATCGATACTAGATTTGTTTATTTGTTGCTTTTGATTCAGGGTGTCAGCTTCTATTCAGACTTCTGCTACCTATTTCTTCTCCAGCTCTCTTGCCCATAGGCCATTGTTTGGTCTTTTGTCCTATTTTAAGGATTGCTTTGCATTCTTTTAGGTTTCAGCCTTTTACCTAACCTTTAGCTTTCTTAAGCCTTTCATTCTTGCGGGCGGGGGTGGGGGGAGAAGGGGGAATATTCTTTCTGTAGCTTGGTTCCAGGCATTGCCTCCTCTCCCTTTATAACCTGCATAAAAACAGAAGACAGAGGGGAAAATTAGAATCTATGCTTCATCCTCCTGTGAACACCACTCACCTTTCAAATGTCTGTGGCCTTCTAACAGGTTCAGAGGTAAGCTCTTCCTTATTCACCACAACCTATATCATTTGTCACCAACTTAGAACAAAGGGCTGTACATGTCAGATTTTGTCAACCATGTAGAACGGGCTCAACCAGAAGCTGGTGGCTTTCTCCTCGACCTTCCATGTTGAGCTCACTCTTTGCTGATGGTGGTATTCGGAACTCACTGGGACACCAGATGTTTCAGCAGCCTTTCCTTAATGCACAGTTTCAATGATCAGAAAGCTGAGTGGCTGTATTTGCATAAGAAACTGTTTTCTATGGCAGTGCTGGGAATATTAACTGGGGATGTTCCATGGAGCTCTAGAGACTGGAGTCCTTAGCAGTGATTTAGGAAGACCTGTTGCAAATGACTACAGCTAAATTAGCAAGCTGTGCAGTGGACAGCCTTGATGCCAGCTTTCACAGTATCATCCAAGTCAGCTCACACTCATAGCCCTAAATTTTTTTCTCAGCACTACAGGGATGGATTAAAAAGAGGATGATGCTGGATACTGGTGACTCATGCCTGTAATCCTAGATATTCAGGAGTCTGAAGATCAAAGTTCAAAGCCAGCCAAGGCAGAAAAAGCCTGTGAGACTCTTCGCTCCAATTAGTCAGCAAAAAGATCAGGAGTGGAGCTACAACTCAAGTTGTAGAGCATCAGCCTTGAGTAAAAATGTCAAGTGAAAGCTTGAGGCCCTGAGTTCAAACCCTAGTTCAGAAAAGAGAGAGCAGGAGAGAGAGGAAAGGAAAGAAAGGGAGGGAGGGAGAGGGAGGAAGGATAAGCTTATGGCTTATTTGTGAATGGCTTCCTCATCATAAAGTGACATATAAACAAGGTGAGAGTAAGACTGACTGAACTAAACACTTTTTGTATCTTTGAAGGCCCCCTCCATTAGAGTAAATAAAAATGCATCTTGATTTTCTATTTAATATCACTTTCTAAAACGGACAATAGACCAAATATGAATGCTTCAATAGTCTCTTAAGATGGATACAAAGATAGAGATAAACTACACTTTTCTTTTGGTCAAGGAAGTACTCTGTTGCTTCTTTGTATGAATAATGCACTGTGCATATTCTACCCCAGAGTTTTGGATAGTCCCCAAATCTCTGGTGATTGATGGCATCTAATGCTACCGCTTATTTTCCCTTTTAGCCTCTGTACACGTGTTCGTGTCTACGTTCTTGTTAGGAGTCTTTATTTTCATAGAGGAATCCAAAGTGATTAAAAGAATTATTCAGACTAAATTTTTATAGTCAACATGATTGGATTGACAAGTACCAGACAGCCTGAAAATATCAACTCTAATGACTCATCTGGCTGTACGTAATTATGCCATAATCTGAGAATTTGTTTCATTCAGGCCTTGAGCATGAATGCTGTAGAAAGACACAGGGATACACAGATCATAAGCAAATACAGACAAAGCAAAGCAGAGCAGGGCAAAACACTGCTCAGGCTCCCAACAATGAGGAATTCTTTTGAAGGATTTGAGACAATGTGGAGAAACAGTTACCAAAGCCACAGGAATGCCAGGCCTAAAGCCCTGGCTACAGAGTCTGAGTTTAAAGAGATGATGATGGATTACTCAATTCTTTCTTAAGACCCTGTTCAGAATCCCGTGGTGAATGAAGCTCTGGTCAACACGTTTTTCACGAGGCTGCAGTAGTAACTGAGAAGGAGCAAAAAAGAGAGGAAATAAAGTAGAAACTAGAATTGGAGAGAGTACGCTATGAAGATGGGCTCCATTCTTTAATCTTTTAAAGATATTTTCCAGGTGTATCGACTGAGCTGTGTAACATTTCCAAACATGCAGATAAATCTCCCCATCTATCATGATGTCACCAATGACCCTGAAGATCTGCTGTCCGTGGTTCATGAAGAAAACATTTCACGGATGCTTTATTATTTTCTGAGAAGAACTGTAAACTCAGGATTTTGGAATTGGGGATTTTTTTTCTCATTTATGGACAGGCTTAAGTGCAAGTGGGTTTGGATTGAACCTTTTGTATGAGAATGTTTGAATATAAAACTACAAGGTCCTTTATTAAATTTAATATCGTGGGTTGCGTGCTGAACAGTCTGCATTCCTTCCCATTATTTAAATTCATCAAATAGTCACTCTGGAATTATTTCTAACAATTGGGATGACTTCATTTGTGTTTGTTTTCCCTTTCTATTAATCCATGACAAACTGTGAAATTTGCCATTTTTACCATAACCAGGCCATGAAATTTGTCATCTCTCTCTGTAATTTACATGGAGCCTTGGCTATAGCTACATTTCAGGCAGGATGATTGCTTTCTGTCTGATGCAGGGGACAGAACAAAGGAGGGATAGACATAGAATAGAACACAAACAAATTCAGAACAGACGTGAGGAGGACTTTCTGCTTCCCTTCCCCCTTTAATATAGGAAAATCCACTGATATGTAGCGATACCTAGCAGAGAAAAAGGCAGAGGGGACAAACTAAGGTGCCACTTGTCAAATCCAAGAAACAATGGGGTCACACTCCAGGGAATGGGGAGTACTTAAAAGCAGGCATGTCCTGACAAACTGGAATGAGTTGGAGGGAGGGATGTGGCAGGAAATCATATTGAGTAATGTGGTCAGGAGTCATTTGGAAGTGGAGTTTCAGAGGCAAGCCACCATAACAGTATGAGCTTTAAAGCTTGTTCACAGGGTGGAAAATTTCCTCTTCTCTTTCTACTCCCCTTTCTCCAAAATTGAACTTCAATTAGGATCTTCCATGTCACATGCATGAAAAGTCTTCTGAACAATTTGTGGTGAAAATTAATTTGGACATTTTGCAAGAAAGAATTTGTATCTGTTTTAATAATCTTATTCTTGCTTAAGAGAAAGCAAGAAAGTGAGAAAGAGAGAGAAAGAAAGAGAGAAAAAGAAAGAAAGAAAGAAAGAAGGAAGAAAGAAAGAAAGAGAAAGAGAGGAGTTTCACTATAAGTATGGTTATCTTTGAACTGTGGACTGTAAGAGTAAAGTTCTCAAACTTGTGGCAGCAGCTAACCAGTCACTAAAAAGGCTCAAGTAGACAAAGCATTTTTTCCACTGTGGATATATACAGTTTCTCTGGAGGAGGAGAAACATGGCTTTGTTTGAGGGTTGATATAAAACTAGGAGAGAGGAGGGAGGTGATGATCTAATCAGTATCGAATTCTTTCTGAGTGGAAGAGAGGTGGGAGAGCATTTAGGCCCACCTAATTGTATGAGCCTCGGGAGACTGTAGAAAGGAGAGATTCCGCGGGGTCTGTCCTAGTGCATTTGGCACTTTTCTTAAGTGAGAGGACTCTGGTTTTCTGGTGTGCATAGTGATTTATTGAAAGTGGATTGTCATGAATGTGAAGGAGGAGCTGGGGGGGGCGTCGCATGGAAAGTGAGCAGGGGTATGAAAATAGAGGGTGATGGGAGAGTGAATATGATCAAAATACATTATAGGCATGTGTGAAAATAGAACCATGAAACCATTAAAATTGCAAAACTAAACAGCAGAGAGAAGATATATGGAAGACTCATGCAGTGGTTGGACAGGATCAAAGTATTTATATGGATGCATGGAAATATCACCACGAAACCCCTTTGTACAATTAACATGCACTGCTTTTTTAAAAAAGTTAAATATATACCACTTGCCATCCATTCTGCTTCCAGGTAGTTATCTAAAAGAAATGAAAACATATGCCATTCAAAGACATAAATACAAATACAAATATCCCCAAAGTAGGGGAAAATATCTAAATATCTATCAAGTAAACAAAAAATAAAAATGAAGTGGATTTCCCTTTTTTTTATTTAGACATAAAATAAGAAGTAGTTGTGGAGCAGGGAGCTGAGGTAACTGCTTTAAGAAACAGGCTTCTCTCTGCCTTGGTGGGTAAGACTTGCATAGACAGCATGACACCTTAAATTCACATTGACTCCTACCTCACTGAGAAAACCAAGAGGTTCTGATTACCTCATTTTTGTCATTGTCATATAAACATCCTACATTTGAGTAATTTTTATTCCTGTCTTACCTGTAGAAAACATACTTCCTTAACAAAAACAGATACTGGCTTTAATATCTGTTTTGGAAAATACAGAGAGGAAAAAGTATTAAAGAGAAACTGTGCAAAAGTTTTTTATGCCCTAGTAATAATTATTGTTAAAATGCTGACTCTTTCTATCCACAGCTTTCCCATGTCCATATATATTATTGTGGCATTCTTATGGTGTTTGTATTTTAATTTTTAATAAACATAATAACTGTATATGTTTGTGGGGTATAGTGTGATTTTCAATACATGTATACAATGTGCAATGTTCAGATCAGGGTAATTGGCATGCGTCATTCACCTGAAACATTTCTCATTGCTTTTTAGTGCTGGGAATAATGATCACGAGAATTTGGGAAGGGTGGCCAGGAGAGGTAGATGGGGAAAAAAGATTTTTGATAAGGACAAGGTAAAGTTACACAGAAGGAATAACTTCGAACGTTATATAGTATAGTAGGGTAACTAATTGACAACCATTAGTTAAATATGTAAAATAGCTATTATGTCATTTTCAGAAAAATGAATGGAACTAGGGATCACTGTGTTAAGCATAATAAGCCAGACTCAGAAAGGCAAATACTTCATGCTTTTTCTCATATGCAGAATCTAGACCTAAAGAAAGAACTGAATGTGAATATAACAGGCATCTATTTGTCAATGAATTCTGACCAAGAGAGGAAAAGCTCAAGGAAAGGCAGGAGTCTAGGATCCTTATACATTGTGTTCATATATGAAAAAGTCATTCACACAACACATTTTTAAATAGCAAGAGATATAATAAAAGGAGGATGAAAGAGGGATATAACAAGTTAATACAGGGGATGAAATATGCATGTGTGGAAATATCACAATAAAACGGCTCAAATTGTACTTCTAATAAGTGTTAATACAAAAATTTCCCCAAAGATTAGAATAGGGGAAAGATTAGTTATGTATACATGCCCCAAAATGCCATGACTCTTGCTGTCTAGTTTTTAAAAAGCAGAGGATTTTTCTTTGGTTTTGTGGTGTTGGGTATTGAATGTCGGGCTTCAAACATTCTAGAGAAGTGCTCTACCTCTGACCCATACACACAGCTCTGCACAGAAGATTTTGAGTAACCCATATGTCATACATAGTTAAGTCTGAATTACACATGGAAATAGCAGCTCTTTTGTGTAGCTCTGTAGTCTCTTCAAAAGTGTGCTTTTTGATAGCTTTAGCTTATCATCTCATTAAGTAAATGGATCAGTATTTCCCCTAGGTTCACCCTGAGTACAATGTTTCTTTTCCATTGCATTTTTTTATGACAACAAATACCTTAAGGTTGAACTTTGCTTTCTTTTTGTTTTTTTTTTTTGGTCCGGTCGTGGGGCCTGAACTCTGGGCCTGGGTGCTGTCCCTCAGCTCTTCAGCTCAAGGCTAGCACTCTACCACTTGAGCCACAGCACCACTTCCGGCTTTTTTCTTTTTGCTTATGTGGTGCTGAGGAATCGAACCCAGGGCCTCAGGCATGCAAGGCAAGCGCTCTACCACTGAGCCAACTTCCCATCCCCATTGAACTTTGCTTTCTCAACACTGGGAATTAAGCTCAGAGCCTCATGAATACCGGGCAAGTGCTTTTCTATGTAGCCATACCCCAGTCTTATAGTGATCATCTTTGTGTACATGTAGTTTCTTAAATAATGAGTTTTTAAATCAAAATTTACAATATTTTGTTATAGATTTTTTGCAAATTGCATTCCAGAATGGGTGTACCAATTTGTATTTATGAAAGCTTATTCATTTTACCCTAGTTTATACTATTTTAAAGCAAAACTCTTACATTGGTAATTTGATAAGCTGAAAGATGAATATGAATGTGGCGTTTAGTTTTTTCTTCTGAGAGCAGGTCTCTAATTGTTTAATACTCCATTTATATTTTTCAAGAACTCTTAGAATTTTCTTTACATAGGTCTCGCATATGTATTGCTAGAATTCCCCTTAAGGGTCTTTTATGGATTTTGCTTTTATAAATGTCAAAATATTCTCATTATATCTTGTAACTGGTGTAAAAATGCTGTTTATTTTCACCTGGTCAAATCACAGCTAACGTCTGTTACTAAAATGTCTTATTGATTTCAATGTTGAAGTTTTAGCATGTAATTTGGATTATTCCCCATGGAAGAAAATCTCAAAAACACTTTTGGCTATTAGAGCCGGATGACTCTACAGGTCGTGTTATCAACGATCCATCAGTGAACTTCAGCACCAAGCTCCCAACACCGTGAAAGGAGAGCCTTACAATATTTCTACCCCATCTCCCTAGAGACTCTTAAGAAATAGATTAGATAGTGTAGTATAAAGGACTGATTTAACATTTGCACGAATTATAGTGATAAAATAACAGTAACCATGTAGTGGAGGTCCAGGCACTCTAGGAGTGCTTTAAGTGAACTCTCTCATTTTATTCTCACACCAGTCATTGGAAATACAGCCATTCAAAATTATAGGCAAGTATATCTTAGTGTCTATGTGCTTCTTACTCCATCAGAAGGTCCTTCTGTCAAGTCCTTGCTTGGAGCAAAACGGGTATTTACCAAATGATGTACTAAAGTTCTCTATTTGTTTTGGTTACCATGAAGATTAGGATATTATTCATGATTGAAATCATTGATCTAGGATTTTACTGCAGAGACAGCCTTCTTATAGAGACGCCTATAAAACAATATGAAATAATAAGGAAAACCCAACTATTTAAAAGGTTTCATTTACTATATGTGAATGCCTGCTAATAAAAGTTGAATTGCTAAGTATATTTTAAACCCCAATTATCTGCCCACTGATGACGTTCAACAAAGAACAAGATGATTTCTACCCAGAGTTTGCAAAGGCACATATTCTTTGTGGGACTCAGGTCACCTGATCTAACCTCCTATATGAAGTCTCCCCACCTCCACCCCAGACAGTCTGTTGGAACAGCATTTTGATAGAAAACCCTTCCTTTCTGAAGTGTGGCTTCTTGAATCTTCTATTCACCTACATTCAAGGTTTGTTGGATTTTTTTTGGAGTCATGCTGAATAGAATACATTCTTTAAATATTTAAATACAAGTGCCAACTGTGAGATGCATTCATCTTTTTCAATAAAGTCTGTTTTCTGGTCCCCTATTGACTCAAGCTTCTATCATCCTCTGAATGTGGTTTTCTTTGGTAATGTCCCTCTTAAAATAGAGCACTAACCTGAGTGGCTAGAAGGTAACTGTGCCGAGAGGAGAGGATGTATTGTCATTTGATTCATATATCAAATTTCTGTTGGTCATCAAAGATTTGATGATCAGGTTTTTTTTTTTTAATCCGGTCATGTGGGTTGAACTCTGGGCCTGGGCGCTGTCCCTCAGCTCTTCAGCTCAAGGCTAGTGCTTTACCACTTGAGCCACAGCGCCACTCCGGCTTTTTTTCTGCTTATGTGGTGCTGAGGAATCGAATCCATGGCCTCATGCATGCGAGGCAAGCGCTCTACCACTGAGCCAACTTCCCAGCCCGATGATCAGGTTTTTAAATAACAATTATCCTATAGGGTTGAATGTCTCAATTCTCATGTTCTATCCTGCTCCAAATTTTGCTTCTCTGTTAATCTTTTCTTTCTTAGTACAGCCCCTAGGTTTGTCCAATTGCTCTAGTCAACACCTACATATCATCCTTCACTTTTACTTGGGTACCTTCCATTATCAGTTCAGTGTAAGTCACTTCATCTCTCTCTCCTGGGATGATGGAGTAGCATTTGGACTTGTCTCAGAAATTCTTCTCTGGCATCCGATTAACACAGCAGCAAAAGTAGGGTACTTAATTTGTAGGTCAGATTATAGTATTTTCCTACTCAAAAGTCTTCATGTTTTCAAATGCACACTGAGACAAAATCTAATCTTTATTATGACCTACAAGGTCCTCCACTATCTGGTCCTTCTGTATCCATCTCTCTATTCTTTCAATCCCTTTCTTCCTCTGCCTCTCTCTCTCACACACACTCTCTCTTTTTCAGACACATCTTGCTTATAGTCCAGGCCAGCCTAGAACTGATCATCTTCCTATCTCCACTTCCAGAGTGCTGGAATTACAGCTATGCCTGGTTTCTTGTTACTCTTCACTTCTTTTATCTGGTACAGCCATCTCTTTGTTTTCTCTCCCTCTCCCTTCCTCCTCCCTCCTTCCTTTCTTTTCTTTCCTTCTCTTTTTGTTTCCTTCTTTCCTTCCTTCCTTCCTCCTTCCTTTCTTTTCTTTTTCTTTCTTTGTTACTTTCTTCTCTATCTCTCTTGCTTTTCCTTTCTCTCTTTCTCATTCTTTCTCTCTTTCCTTCCTTCCCTTTCCTCTCCCTTTCCTCTCCCTTCCTTCTTTCCCTTCCCTCTCCATCCCTCCCTCCCTTACTCTCCCTCCCTCCTTCCCTCTTTCCCTTTCTCTCTTCCCTTCCCTCCCCCTCTCTTTCTCTTTCTGTCTTTTCTTTCTTGCTTTCTTTCTTTCTTTTTTTCTTTCTTTCTTGCTTTCTTGCTTGCTTGCTTCCTTCCTTCCTACCTTCCTTCCTTCCTTTCTTTTCTTTCTTCTCTGTGTGCATTTGTCAGTACTAGGGCTTGAACTCCACGATTAGGTATTGTTCCTTAGCTTTCTTAAGCTCAGTACTAGCACTCTATGAATTGAGAACTACATACATTTCTGGCATTTTTGAAGTTACAAATAAAATTTTCATGGATTTTTCTTTATGGGCTAGGCTAGCTTCTAAGCACAATGCTCAGATCTTAGATTTCTGAGTTGCTAGATTATAGGCATATGCCACCAGCACTCAGTGATTTTTTTAAAAAATTACATTTTGTTGTGTATTAATGATATACAATGTGATATTATGGGATATGTAGATAATAAAAAGCTATTAAAGAAGTACATTTACATATTCTTCTCTGTGTTGAATACATCAGTGTGTGTGTGTGTGTGTGTGTGTGTGTGTGTGTGTGTGTGTGTGTGTGACTGAAGTTTAAATTCATAGTTCATCCTGGCTAAGCAGGTGGTCTACTGCCTGAGCCACACTTCAATCTTCTAAACCTCCTTCTTTACTCAAGGCCCTTTGCATGCTATTTCCTACACCCGGATGTTCTTCTCTCTATCCTTGACTATTCTTTCTTTCCTCAACTTTAATTAAAGTCCAAATGTCACCTACCCAGGAAGTCCATACTTGATTATTTTATCTCACCTTCTCATAGTCACATTCTATTTCTTCACTCTGCTTTGTTTTTTCTTCTTGCCACCTGCCAGGACTTCCACTCTGTGTCTATTTGTCTGTTTAATTTCAGTCTCTAGCATTAGCATGTCAGTTCTATTAGGGTAAGAAACTTATGTGTCTTGTTTTCTGCATAACAGTGCCCAAAACAATGGCAAACATAATGTAAATACTTCCTAGCAGTAATAAGTTCCTAACAAAATAATTGTTAATGAATGAATGGCTGGATGACGTACTACACTGAGTTTGTAGTCAGATGAACCCAATGGTCTTCCTTTTCCCCTTAAATTGCCTCTATGCCTTGAAGTTTTCTAAAGATTTCAGTAATTTGATCTTGAGTGAACAATTCCTTTTGAGCCACAGTGCTTATTTGTTCCTTCTAGCTTTCTGGTCATATATTCTTCCCTTGACTTAGGCTCTACTTTCTATTACCTAAACGTCTCCAAACTTTTTTATTCTGTATTCTGAGTGTCTTTTTCATTCACAGATCACATTAAATCGTAGAAGTACTACTTCATTCTGATTCACATGAACAGATTTAAGCCAATCAACTGCTCAAGGCCTTGTCTTTCTAATCATCTGTGTTTTAAAATTACCAATTAAGAAAGGCCCAGTTCTCTGTGCATTTCCCCTCCGTTTCACCTCTTTCTTGATCCACCCCATTTGAGAAAATAGGCTTAATGTATGAGTATAGTATGAGAAGAGTGAAATATATTTACAATTAAATAATAGTGACACAGATAGAAAGTGAAATGATTGAGAGTTTGTACCATTTGAAATGTTTTGTGCAGGATTCATCCAAAGTTTAAACACACTGGCTTATACCTGTAATCCTAGCTACTCAGGAGGCTGAGATCTGAGACTATTGATTTGAGGCTAGCCTGGGCAGGAAAGTTCATGGGACTCATCTCCAATAAACCACCAAAAAAGCAGGCAGAAGTGGAGTGTGGTTCAGCTGTTAAGAGTGCTAGCTTTTAGCCTTGAGCACAAATTCTCAGGGAACAGTGCTCAGGCCCTGAGTTCAAGCCTAGGACTGTCACCAAAAATAAATAAATACATATATAAATAAATAAGCAAATGGATTTTGGGGAACAGCGTCATGTTACTGATAACTTTTAGGTCTTTCGCAAGACTTACGATATTAAATCAGTTACATTGCATATTTTAGCTATTCATGCTTTTTATCATCAGCCATACTGACCTCAAGATCAATGTGAGGTCAAGGATAGAGTGATAAGTGTTCAGTGCTTTTAGGTCAGCAGACAACCTTGAATGTATTCTTGGAGGGGGAGGTTGATATCATCAAAGTCATGCCAGATATCTTGAAATTTATGGTTTGCTGCTTCTCAATCCCAGAGACTCAGAAACAGTGGTCTCAAAATAAGTTCATATTTAGCAGGCAGAAGCCCTTAGTATGTATTTATGCTCATGCATGTGTGTGTGAGCTTGTGGGGTGCTTGTATACTAGTAGCACAGTAGTAGGTCTGTACTATAAGCTTTATGGTTTTTATTTTTTTTTATTTTTGCTGGTCCTGGGGCTTGAAGTCAGGGGCCTGGACACTGTCCTCGAGCCAATTTGTACTCAAGGCTAGCACTTTTCCATTTGAGCCACAGTGCCCTTTGCAGATTTTTCTGAATAGTTTATTGATAGTAAGAGACTCATGGACTTTTCTTCCCAGGCTGGCTTCAAATCACAATCCTCAGATCTCAGCCTCCTGAGTAGCTAGGATTACAAGTGTGAGCCACCAGCACCTGGCTGGGGCTTGATTTTTATTATCACTGAACTCATACTTTTATTTCTTGTTTTATTTATAGGTAAAGTCCTGTTAGTTTTCAAGGGCCTTGTAAAATTTATTATAATCGTTCTTAGCAACCTAGAAAAAACTAAGGTTTTTTTTAGTTGAAGTATTTGAATGAAGGGACTTTTTGATCTAGTGATATATTATATTGATTCAAGGCACAGGAAGATCATAAAAAGTCTATCTGTGGTAGACAAAAGTCTGAGAAACATCTTCTAACTCTCCTTCCTTCTTTCCTTCCTTCCTTCCTTCTTTCTTTCTCTCTTTCTCTCTTTCTTTTTCTCTCTTTCTCTCTTTCTTTCTTTCTTTCTTTCTCCATGAAAGTCTAAAGTTGGCTAATAGATGGTAAGTATTATAGAACATGAAAATTAAACCACATGGTGAAGTTTTGCTTTTTCCACAACTGTGCATTTGGGCTGACCTAACTCTCATTTCCTGTTTTCATTATGGTTGTTAGTCCCAATTCCTCCCACATCTGCACCCAGACATATCTCGTTCTGCAGCCTGTCTGCCCATGTGGGCTAGGTGGTGACCTCATTCTTGAGAAGAGGCCTGCAAGCTGTGCTCAAGATGGACAGCCCTGACAAACAACTGTGTGTGTGTGTGTGTGTGTGTGTGCCCCGGATGTACAGCTGGAGGGTTGCTATAGCTGAGCCTCATTCCTTGTGCTGGCAGTGGGGCTGCACAAAACATTTGCAGCATATGTTTGTCTGGATATTTTCAACGTTCATGAACAGCTCTGTTAGAAATATATAACCTTATATGAGGATGTCTGAGGCTTCCTGAAGTTATTCCTGTGATTTATAAAAGAGAAGAAATTTGATTAAACCAGCCTCCACAGAGTGATCAAAGGACCAAATGGTAATGCACTCATTTGTTGCCTTCATTATATACTTTGTTTCTTCTGTTTTGAGACTTTATATGTAGATAACATCACTCTCAGCTTTTGCCCTCCTTACCAATCAATCTATTGATATACATCGATCACATACTGTTTACAATATGATTTGGACTTTGTGGTGTGTGTGTGTGCACGTGCGCGCGCGTGTGTGTGCGTGCTCTCACAGCACAGGCATATGCACACTGTCCCTCAGCTTTTTTGCTCAAAGCTTGCACTCTACTACTTGAGCCACAGCATCACTACTGGCTTTTTGAAGATGCAAGTCTCACAGACTTTGGTGCCTGGGATTGATTTGAACAGATCTCAGACTCCTGAGTAGCTCAGATTGTAGGCTTGAGCCACTGATACCTAGCTGTGATTTGGACTTTTGATACTGGAAATAATAGTTATGAGAGCATGAACCTGAGGTTGGAGCAGTTTTCCTAGCCCAAATCTATGCCATGTTACAACTGCAGAGATCAATGTAACTGTCTCTAAGTTTACCTTATAGAGCTTACCCTTGAGCAATTAGAGGCCAGGAATTCACAATGTCCCAGGGAAGTGGCATAGACAAAATTTTTATCTTTCTCTGTGAGAATCTAATAATTAGGCTTCTCAGACTTGTAGTATAACAAGGTACCTCCAATTACTTAATTGGATAGCTTGTAAAACTCTCAGAGAACAATTCATCCCAATTCTCCTTAGCTTAGAAATCAACATTGATCATACAGCTTTTCTCAGGGAATACTCATGGTAATCATGAAGCCAAGCAGGGCTGCCATACTGCCCAGCACCAGGGGCCACAATTCCTAGCATCAGCATTATCTTCTATAATAGTGGGCCCCTAGGTTTATGCCGTACACAGTATCCCTCTGGACCTGATAAATCAGTCAATAAAATGTGAGTCATCATAGCCAGGAAGAGTTGGAAGCTGTTAGCAGTGAGCCACTCTCTGACCATTAGTACTGGTTGTCCTACGTCACAACTGTGACTACACTACAATTTTAGTGATTTTCCTATTCTTTCTTTCTCTCTTTCTTCCTTTCACAGTTGTGGGGCCTGAACTCTGGGCCTGGGCGCTGTCCCTGCACACTTCAGCTCAAGGGAATGCTTTACTGCTTGAGCCACAGTACCACTTCCAGTTTTCTAGTGGTTTATTGGAGAAAAGAGTCTCATAGACTTTCCTGCCTAGGCTGGCGTTGAACCAGGATCCTCAGATCTTAGCCTCCTGAGTAGCTAGGATTATAGGCATGAGCCACTGGCACCTGGGTTTATTTTTCTATTCTTTAAGAAACAACAAAGCAGGGGTTGGGAAGGTGACTCAGTGGTAGAGTGCTTGCTTTGCATGCATGAAGCCCTGGGTTTGATTCCTCAGCTCCATGTAAGCAGAAAAAGCTGGAAATGGTGCTGTGGCTCAAGTGGTAGAGCACTAGCCTTGAGCTGAAGAGCTGAAGGACAGCGCCCAGACCCAGAGATCAGGCCCTACGACCAGCAAAAAATAAAAATATTAAAAAAAGAAACAACAAAGCAAACTTCCAAACAGCTATCTATTCAGCAAACAGTTAATTAGGACTATGATCCATAAGCCAACTGAAGAAACTATAGACAATCTCCTGGAGCTTACATTATTATGGAGATACATAAACAGCTCAGAACAATGAATTGCTTACATAAACATAACTACTTTGAATCCTGTGATACAAACCACTCAGCTATTCATTTTCCTGACAATGTCTTTGTGGGTCACAGGAAAAGGCACACTGTGCAGGAATTTACAATTATTTTTCTATCATCTTTGTGGGTCACAGGAGAAGGCACACTATGCAGGAATTTACAATTATTTTTCTATCAGGTATTTTTTAGTAGTAGTAGTGGCAGTAGTACTAACAGTATTGTACTAGGGTTTGAACTCAGGACCTTACACTTGCTAGGCAGGTGCTCTACTTCTGGGCTACGATTCCATCTTTCATTTGCACTGATTATATTTTAGAGTGGGTCTCACTTGCTACCTGGGTGCACATCTGTACCGCTTTCCTCCCATTTTTCACTTTGTGCTATAGCTCAGAGGCTGGCACATACCATTTAGCTTCTTTTGCTGAGATATAGTCTCATGGACCTTACTGCCTGGGCTGGTTTATAGACACAATCCTCCGTAATCTCAGCCTCCCATGGAGCTCTGATGACAAGTGCCGGCTGCTGAGTCCAGCAACTGGTTGAGTCTCCTAAACCTTTCTTCCTTTTGTTCTCCCTCCCTCTCTCTCTTCCTTTCAATCTTTCTTCCTTCCTTCCTTCCTTCCTTCCTTCCTTCCTTCCTTCCTTCCTTCCTTCTTTCCTCCCTCCCTCCCTCCTTCCCTCCCTTCCTCCCTCTCTCTCTTTCTCTCTCTCTTTCTTTCTTTCTTTCCTTCTTTCTTTCTATTTTTCTCTTATTTTCCTTTCCTTTCCCTCTCTTCTTCCCTCCTTCTTTCCTCCCCCCTTTCTTTATCTTTTTCTTTGCTGGACTATCCTTGAACTGCAACCTTCCAAATATCAGCTTTACGTGTAGCTATAATTATATATAGGTGTCAGCTACCAGTGTTAGGCTTACAAATGCATATTAGTTCATGATGAGCACTTTTTTTCCTAAAATGAATTTGGAATCCAAAAAATATTTCACAAGAGAAATATGGACAGTAACTCTAGTGCCATTTTTCATGGTTCTGTTGACTTAAACAAAACTAAAGAAAAAAAAACCCAGAACACTTGAGTCATGATGAATATTTTAATTGTTGTATCTCAAATATATCTTAGTGGATTAAGATTTCTGGAAAAACATACCCAAGGTGACAACATGGAGACTACACTCTTTTTCCTTCTATCCCAGAGCCATTTGAGCTGTCAGGGACATTAAGGCTCATTAAGTAGATTCCTTTGCAGAATACTTGGATCATTACTCAGTCATGTGAGCCTCTCAGCCACAGTCTCCTATTTCATAGTTCTTAGAAAAAAATCTTCTCATTGATGTTGAGCTATTGCACTCTAGCTGAGAGTCTGAGGTCTTTAACTGAAAGGGAAACATAACATAATGTATTGGTTTTATGCTTGTGCTTTCCAGGGGAGGGCGTTGTTTTGTTTGTTAGTTTTGTTCTATTTTTACTTTTGTTGGTTTTACTTTTTTGGCTTTTCTCTTTTGTTATTGATGTTATTTTTAAGTGATAATACTGACAAAGTGAGTGTGAGGAAATCCACTCACCTGTGACTCCATTAAACCTCCCCTCAGCTGTTTATAACATAACACATCATTCTATCAGATGAGAAGTCTTTAACGTGTGAAAAGGAAGTCGTCCAGGGAGATTAACAAACAGAACTGGGTGAAATGCTACACTTGCTTTTGATGATGTGAGGGTTATCTTTTGCAAGCTATTGATATAATTTTTTCACTGTTTTCTTAAAGATTAGCCTTAGGGAACTTAATAATTAGGCATAAAATCTCTGGCATGGTATTTAATCAATCATGTTTTAGTTTTCAGCCATGGGTGGGCTGCACTCAGCTGTTAGAAGGCAGAGGGGCTGAATTGCCTTCCTTCTTACTGTGTGGGCTAATTCTTCAGATGACCAGGATCTTCCACTAAGAGTTACATCTTTGAACAATCTGGTTACGTGGTTGGCATTGCTGTGTTTGTTTCAAATGCAAGCTGAGGTTCTTTGTGGGCAAACTAAATCCTTAAAAGAGGAAACGCTAACTAGACCTTGGTGGTCTATTGCCCTGGGAAAATCTAGGTGATTGTATAACTAACTTTCATAGCCACAGGAAAGTTGGGGAAGAAGAATGATGAAATTAGTGTAGGCTAGTAAGATAGCCAAGGTGGGGCATGTGTGCATGTGTGTGTGTGTGTGTGTGTGTGTGTGTGTGTGTGTATGTGTGTAGCCAAAGTGGTATGCGTTTGTTTGGATATCTGGGGGGGGGGGCTGGCAGAGGGAGAGAGAGAAACAGAGAGACAGAGAGTTTTAAAGGAACTGAGTCATGTAATTATAATGACCAGAAAGTCTAAAATATGAAGAGTGGGTTGGCTAACTAGACACCCAGAAAAGGCTAATGTAGTTCAAGTCTAAATGCCAACTGGTGGCAGAATTTCTTCTTTCCCAAGGAAGGTCAGTCTTTGCTTTATTAAGATATGTATAAAATATTGGACGAGGCACATTCATATTAGAGAGACCAATTGGCTTTTTTTCCAAGACCAATGTTTTAAAATGTTAATTTCATCCAAAAAAAATTCCTCATAAAAACATCCAGAACAATGGTTGACCTGGGTACCATGGCCCAGTTGAGCTGGCCATGCAAAATTAACTTTTACAATAGGTTAGTCAGAAACTTAAAGATAGCATATGAAATCCTAGTTACTAAAAAGGATAATAACAGTAGGAAATTGCACTCAAAATAATGAAAATAGAATAGCTAATATTATGTGGTACAATGCTCCAAGAATACTTGCACCTACACAGAACTCTGTGACATGACTACTATTCCGGAATTGATACATTGATATTTAGTTGGCTGTGGGAACTTGGCAAACCTTTCAGCCTCTCAGTATTTCAGTTCCTTCACTGGAAAAGTGGGAATAATAGTAGCGTTCACTGTAGAGGATTATTTGGAAGAGTAAATAACTGACCTCCCCATTAGAGTTTAGAGCACTGTTTGGCAGGCATATAGTTCTTAGAAGACAACTATTGCTGTTAGAGAGGATAGCAGAACAGAGAACAGAGAGATAGCAGGCCAACATGGTGCAAGTGACAGCCTGACACACCCTAGAAACCTAGAATGGAAAACTTGCGTCTTGAATGTTAATACCTAGCGTGTTTAAAGTTAATTAAATGGACGTATCTTTCTACTGAAGATTTAGGAACTCCAAATTCTACTGAACACTACATATTTCAGACTTCTTTAGCAAATAAAATGCAAGATTTTATCGAAGGAAAATGTAAGAAGTCTGATGCCTGTGTCCTCTTGCCTACCATTGCATTTACTTATGCTTTATGAGGATTTTTGTTTTGCCGGTCTTGGGGTTTGAACTTAGGTCTCTGAACCTCTTTGTGCTCAAGGGTAGTGCTCTACCACTTGAGCCAAAGCATTACTTCCAGCTTTTCCTGAGTAGTTGATTAGAGAAAAGAATCTCATGGGCTTTTTCTGCCCAGACTTGCTTCGAACCATGATCCTCAGTCTTCAGCCTCCAGAGGAGCTAGGAAGACAGGCATGAGCCACCAGTGCTTGGCTTCTGGGGATTTAAAAAGTGTTTTTGAAGTTTAGCAAAAGCTTATTTAGCAAAGCAGGGAGACATACAGGAGAAAAAAATACTAGCAATAAGATAGGTGTGGGATTACAGAAGCTCAACGTTATTGGATTTGTATTAAATAAAACCATCTTAGCTAAGAAATTTTCTCTAATTATAATAGCAGAACAAAGGGTGGGACAGCATCAAAGATGCCAGGCCTTGGTTGCCTGGGCAACCAATGAGGATTCAGGATGGGAAGTATGAGGGACTTCACAGACCTCAGCTTAACCACATTCACTTTATCATGTCTCAGGATGCAGGGATTATATTGCAGAAACACTTTTTGACTTCCAGTAATACAGGGATCTCTGTGCTGAAAAATCAATGTGTCTTCTGCTTCATACTATAGAATATCAACAGCAGCAGCCTAAAACATTCTTTAGTGTGCTCATTATGCTGTTAAAAGTCAGCTCCTGCTGACAGACCTTATATTTCCTATAATTCAGTCAAGGACATTTTGGAGATATGGTGGTTTTAGTCACAAGAGAACCATTGGTAAGATCTCTAGGTTTAAGTGACTTGTTGATTTAATAACATGAATTTCTTAGTATGTTTGTCTCCTCATTTGTGAAACTGAGCTCATTTCTTATTACAGTTTGCATGCTACCTTTAATTATTTGATTCCCTTTCCTTATTTGACCTTGCTTTTTGTTCAGTGCACTTATTTGTTAGTTTCTTTGCCCGAGGCTTTGGTGTATAAGAGATTTCAAGACTCTCACACAATTGTTTGCTGACCTGGGTAAAATCCTAAGAAAACTCTCCCCAGCCTGAAAATACATGATATCATAAGTACCACAGAGTTGTATTTGGTTTGCAGAGTCATTCTTTCAGCTTTGAAGTATGGGAAACCAATAAATACCATAACCAATTCTATGCTAAATAGGTGGAAATGATTTTCCAGCCTGCCATTAAAAAATTAAGAATTACTCAAACCATCAGAGAATCCAGCAAACTCTTAGATAACCAGGGTAATTTACTATTGTTTTGACTGCCTGACTTCAGCAGAAAGGTGAACTGGGACTATTCTTGACCACAGATGGCCCCACATAGTGTTTCATTGGCTTGGCTAATTTATAAATCTTACATCTTACACCTTCATAGATGCTGGTTATGCAACTGGGGTGGGAAAAGGATTTTTTTTACAGCTGATCTGCTAGAATCTTTATTTTTCCATTTACTAAATACAGTGTAGTTAAGAATATAAAAATGTGGCCAGCTGTCATTGTTTTGTAAAGCAGGGTAAAAAGGAGAAGCACTATTATAAGAATTATCAATGTAGCATGTATGTTTTTCCTTTCTTTCCTTTTTTGTCCAAAGGAAGCAGACCTCGTATCCTTCATGGTAGAGTCTAAGTTCAATTTCAATGACCGTATTTTAGGGTTTCTTTCAGCAAGTAATTCTCTTTCACTTACCCATTACTTACTTTGATGCTGGTTCTATGGGTCTCATAGATCAATTATTCCTATTAATCAACTGGAAGAGTAAATAAAATATAATGTCACTGTCCTGTCAGGGTCACTTTTGCCAGCTGGCATGGACTGTAAAAGGTGCAGTGTGTGCGCTCATGTCATAAATGGCTCTGCATGATGATATAGCTGTTGTTATTTGCAGAAAACTTTAGATTTTTGTTAGGTCAAGAAGCCTGTAATTCTTCAAGTGATCTCTGAACCTTATTTAATGCAGCAAAACCACAAAAGGAGCTGGGTTGAACTTTGGTGTCTGCAAGTTGGAAAGTAATAACTTTCTCCATCTCTTCTGTAAGTGACTTGGGCCATGTGATGAATGCAGACCCTTTCTTCACAAGGGTTTCCTGGTATTATACACTTGTAGCAAATAAGGTTAGAACCTTTAAAATATAGCATTTAGTAATGTGCTGGAAATAGCTTCTCCTCGATTCCTTTAAAGGTCACTGCATTTGCTTTCCAGGCATGGTGTTAGTTCAAGCCTCTCGCCGAGTGGAACTGAGAACATGCTTGCCTTTGTACCTTCAATTTTCCCAAGCTTGAGGATAAAATGGCAAGATTTTTCACATAAAATAAGTGCTGTGTGTGTGTGTGTGTGTGTGTGTGTGTGTGTGTGTGTGTGATCTTATGAGTTTAAACATATAAATACATTGTCAACATAATCTTCATGATGGTTGTATACATGCATACTGCCTTTCCAATTGGAAGGAGGGTGAGGTTTTTGCTCTCATCAGTCCAGAGTCCAACCTTATTGAAGTGAAATTGAGGCAACAGCAATGGAAGGAAAACTCTGGAAAACTCTATTATTTGTACTTTGCCTCTACACTCCATGGACTGTCCCTTTCACCAAACTAAAAAATGCTAACAAGACTAGCCATACCAAATTAACATCAGCCTGCAAGCTATGCTGCTGCACTACCATAAAACCTAAGCGACTGCTATAAAGAAAGAAAAAGAACAAACCTTGTCAATCATGCCATTACTATCTGAATCTACCGAGAGAGTGGATTGAAATAAGGTGATATTTCACACAACTGATACAAATAATATAAAAAGAAAAACAAGGACTTCTTTTGTAAAATGTATTTCCTTGTTTCTAGAAGCATCTTGATGATTGTTGGTAGCGCCAACAGTATCATTTTGTTGTTACTTGTTTGTTTTTGCCAGTCCTAAGGCTTGAACTCAGAACCCAGGCCTTGACTTTAAACTTCCCAGTCTTCAAATCTGGGAAGAAGAAGCTCTGTGGTTTAAAAGCCCTTCAGCTAAAGGAATTTAAAAAAATAGTAGTTCAAGCATACTAAAAAAGATTAAAAATAGCCCATGTCATGTCATTTGCAGGAAGATGAATGGAGCTAGAAAAAAGTATGTCAAGTGAAGTAAGTCAGGCTATAGAGATGAATGGCACATTTTCTCTCATATGTGGAAGCTAGATCTAAAATATAGACATAGGTATATAACATACAGGGTTTGATTGATACACAAACAACCTGGCCAAAGGATGGTATACTTCAGGGTCCTTCCCGAAGTATATGATGTAACTCTCTGAACAGCTAATGAGCTGTCTAACAAAATGAATACCAAGAAGCAGAAACATGTTCGGGGTGGGGGTGGGGGTCAAAGGAAGGATAATATGAATGGAGGGAGGAAAGGTGAGCAAATACACTCATTATGTTAAATGTGCATTATGTAAAAACTGAACTATGTAACTTAAAGTTGGAGATGAGATGGGGAAACATGGGGAAGAAAAATGGAAGGAGAAACCTTGGCCAAGAAGCACTGCATTCAGAACCTGACTTACAGAATTGTTCAACAACAACAACAACAACAACAACAACAGTCCATATCTGCTGATAACTTGCACTCAATGTTAGGGCCTTAGCTGATTCTCAACCTTTTTCTGCCCCTTTAAAAATTCTCCCTAGAAGGTAGGGGAGGGAAGGGATAGTGGAAGAATAACAATGGAAAAGGTAACAATGCTCAAAAAGAAATGGACTCATTACTTACTCGCGTAAATAACCCCTCTGTACGGCATCTTAACAATAAAATAAAAAATTTTTAAATTCTTCCTAGAATTACAAGGTTTTGATTCCTTTCCTTTGTCTAGAACTTTTCTTTTTCTGGAATCCCCACAGTAGCCATTGATTGTCTGGTTATTAACAACATTTCATTTGTGATTATATCTTTTGGTTATTAGCCAATTTTTAATGTACATAATTTGTTTCAACTAGAATATAATGATTTTAAAGGCAAAACTTTTAAAATGTCATGTCATTTGATGACTTATCTATATTATTATATTTTACAAATATTATATATTAATTTATTTTAATTTTACATGAAAATTGGAGAATTTATTCATAGCAACAATAGTCTTTATTTCTCCTTATTCTCCAACTCAAGCATGAACCCACACTTCATCACTGGAAGCAGATGTTAATAGTTTATTGAGTGGTCAATTATATTCTTCTCTAAGTTTGCACAAACTTATACGCCTTGCCTACCCTATAACCAGAATAGGCATCTGTGTTTCATTTCCCTTGTAATTAAAAAATGAGATTATATTCTAGGCCAGTTTCTGAATCTTGCTTTGTTTATATAACAATATTTTGTGCATTGTCAATACATAGATACCTTTGCACTATCCTTTCCACTTTCATTTTGCTGTCCCTAATGACTTTTCTGAAGGGTAGGAAAGAATAAGATATACAGAAAACATGATCTGTAAAAAAATATGACCTACAAAAAGTAAGTTATGTAGGAAATGAACTTTACAACTTGGGGAGGGAGGGGGGTCAAAGAGGATGGAAAGTGGGAAAAAACAAGGGAGAGGGTAACACTGTTTGAAAAGAAATGCACTTATTACCTTACTTATGCAACTGTAACCTCTCTGTACATCACCTTTGCAATAAAAAGGTAAGTACTCTAAAAGTTTTCTTATATATTTTAGGTGATAAGCAATAATTAAGAAGTAATTTTCTACAAGTAGGCCACATTTGGTTCCACATCAAGGATAAAATTAGTAGATAGATAGATAGATAGATAGATAGATAGATAGATCTATTAACCTTCAAACATCATTGATGTGTAGACCCAGATGTCACTTTGCCTAGAAATTTGGGGAAAAAGTACAAAAATGCAAACAGCAAAGGGAATCATGGGATTTTAGAATTGGAGGAGACTTAAGGTATATATAACCTAATGCCAGCCTCTCTCTCTCTCTCTTTCTTTCTTTCTTTCTTCAACTAATTCAGTAAGCATACACTGAGTGTCAAGTCCTCAGTAGTTACCATAGAAGATGCTCTCAGGGATAAAATATTGAAACACAACTGCAGTCTTCCTAGAAACAGAGTATTAAGTAAAGTTTTGGAAGACTCTTAAGACAATTGGAAAGTGGCAGTGGGGATTTGAAACAGACTACCTGGCTCCAACTTTGGGCTGTTTGAATTGTGCCATATGATCGATGGCAGTTTCCAAAGTAAAGAACAAAGAACAGGAAAGGCTAAGCTTCAGTGCACTCATTTGCAAAAAAAAAAAAAAGGTTAGCCAAGCAATGAATACAATACTAGTTGGATAGCTCCTGTCTATTGCAAGCTTGTTCATTTACTCTGAGAAATCTTAGTGTAAAAATCTAATTTCAACCCATTTTCTCAGAGGGTAAATTTTATTCCATTTCCTGTTCTCAGGGCTCTGTCATTAGCATATTAAACTAATGAGTGAATCAATTATTTAAAACTGGCAATATTTTTTATTATGGCTAATTAAGTGTTTAATCAGAACATTCTGGTCTTTAGTCCTTTGAAAATAGTATTCACTAGAGGATGAATGAACTGACTGTGAGGCTTTACTAAAAATCTCTTGTACTTAGATGACTCTGAAGGAGGTAGGAGCCCTCAAAAAGAAAGATGAACAGAGAGAAAGAAATGGTAGCCAGCCTGGCTCATAGCCAGTGAAGATGATGATTGTAGGTTTCTCCATACACAGTTGGCCACAAGGAAGTAAAACCACCATCCTTGCTTGGGGACATGGATTCTGAATTATCTGTTACACATTTAGTTGGAATTTAACAAGTAAAACACTCTTTGATTTTCTCTATATTCCACTGACATTTGATGATATCATTAAAGCTTTAGTTATTTAACCAATTACCCCAATATGTATAATATATTTCAAAGACCCTCTGAAAATTATTTAAGAAGTAATTATACTGAATTTCCAGGTAAATTGTTGATTATAGAAGTAGATAGTAAGCATACATATGTACCATATTTTTGTTACCATATTTTCTGTTATGCCAGCATGAGACCAAACCATTCTAAAAACTTAATCAGGCTAAAATGATGGAGTTCCTTCTAGAAAAACAGGAAACATCCAAGAACCATTTACACACAGGTAAGACAGGTGGAAGAAAGGAGTTAATTAACATGCTATCACTGGAGAGATAATGGGTAACATGACAAATTATGACACTTGCCCTCTCAAAACTTTCAGTGTGCCAAAAATATCCACAAAGTAGGAATTGTAATGTCACATGACAAATGCTAAGAGTATTTATCATGCTAATAGTGTAGCCTGAGTACTCCAGGAGCACAAGGGAAAGGGCACTTAGGGAACCTTCTGAGCAGAAACCATATAAACTAAAACCAACAGAACGAATAGAAGAAAACCACCTTTTCTAGCAGAAATTTCCAGCAACCCACTCACCCAAAACAATCATAAATGTATAGTTCGTTTTAAATTTTTGTATTCTTTAATGTAGGAACAACTAAGAAAGTTAGTCCCCCCCTCATACTAGAGAAAAGCAGAAACTAGGAGAGAAAACTAGAATATGGAATCTAATGTTTGCTCTAACTGCATTTGCCAAACTGTACTTAAGCTTCTGTCTCCATGACTCACAGAGAATAGGGGACAGAGAACAATTCAGTGTAGGTTTCTATAAAATGTCAATCATGAGGAATCATCAGGAATAACAAAGGTATACTCATAATGTAACGCATATACTCACAAAATAAGCATATCACATCTCTGTGTTTTTTCTAGAGAGTACAAGCAAATAATCTTAGCTCTAAGTAGAAAGAGACAAAGAATCCCTTGAGAAATAATCATCTAAAGCCTGACTCCAAATTCTGAATGCCACAATTTAGTTGATACAAAGAAACAAACAAACCCTGAAGATAAGGTATTTGCTGAAAGAATTTTTGCTCACAGATTCCTAGCAGGTACAAACACAAATCCCGTTTGGGAAACTTCACCTTTAATCCATAATATATAATACTCAAAGAAACAAGGCATGGTGGGTAAAAGCCAACAGATTGAAAATACAGTATATTCAGATCCCTACAAGCTTCATCTCTTCAACTTTAATCCATAATATATAATACTCAAAGAAACAAGGCATGGTGGGGAAAAGCCAACAGATTGAAAATACAGTATATTCAGATACCTACAAGCTTCATCTCTTGAAATTATTTAAATAACTGATTGCTTGGTCACAAGAAATAGGACAAAACTAAAAACTGTATTTGGAATGTGTAAACTGTAAAATGTGACCTAATCAATTTGACAGGAATTTCTAGCAATTAAAGATAGAGTAGTTAAAAATTTCACCAATTTTTCATCTAAATTACAGAAATCAGTTACAGAAGGGGAACTGAAGCAAACTCATATACTTGGGAAATAAAAAAACATGCTTCTGCCTGAAGAGTGGATAAATGAAAAACATACTAAAAATTAGACATTAGTTTTTTAAATTCTATCTTTATTACCTTTAAGTAGTTTCACTTATAATTCAACATTCAAGTTATGAGCACAATGCATCTAATTAAATTTAATGATATAATTTCTGACTTTCAATAAGTTTTGATCTACAAATACAGCAATTTTATTAGATTGAATCTGATATTAGAAATCAAGTAGAAGCCAAGCACCAGTGGCTCATGCCTGTAATCCAAGCTACTCAGGAGGCTAAGATCAGATGATCATGTTTTTTTAAAATTGTGAAAATACCATACAGAGGGGTTACAATTACATGGGCCAGGTAATGAGTGCATTTCTTATCAAGCAGATGATCATGGTTTGAAGTCAGCCTGGGTAGGAAAGTCCGTGAAACCCTTATCTCTAATTAAACAGGGAAAAAGCCAGAAGTAACACTGTGGCTCAAGTGGTAGAGTGCTAGCCTTGAGCAAATTTAGCTCAGGGACAGTGCCCAGGCCCCAGAGTTCAAGCCCCAGGACAGGCAAAAAAAGAAAAAGCAAGCAAGAAAGCAAAAAAGAAAGGAACTAGAATTCACACACACACACACACACACACACACACACACACACACACACACACGAAATGAACGATAATTAATAAAAATTCCATCATCAAAATGTGTGGTTCTGCAGCTAAAAGAGTACTGCTGGAACATTCCTAGTCTTTAAATTTTTTCATAGCACGCCGTGTGCATGTATGGAAATTTGCTTATATTACAAATGTAGGTTACTTCAAAGATAAAATAACAGGTTTTTTAAAGAGACCTGAAATTAATTCAGTGCTTCTTTTATGACAGAAGTTAAACTACTATAATATTAATTAATAAAACACTAAGCAAACATATGATAAAGATAATCAATAGTTCAAATGTTGGTCCTGAGTGAGTACTTTGACAAACTGCTAGGAAAGTAAGGGAGGAAAGTGTAAGTATAATGCTATTAACAATTAGGAGATAATATTTCTAACAATTATCAAGATAATTAAATTAAAATACCTACATAATAGTGTAATAAAACATATGTAAGATATTTAGGAGGATACTTCAAAATTCTGATGAAAGAAATCAAAGAACTAAATAAAAATAGTTGAGATTCATAGGTAGAAATAATCTATATTGTCAGGGTGTCATTTCTTCCAAACTTTCCATATAGATTTAATCTGATTCCAGTCAACATTTTTATGAATATCAGTAAGTTGATTTTAAATGAAGTTTATGTTAAAAGGTGAAAGAACCAGAATTACAAACATGATATTACAAAAGAAGAAAACTGTGAGCCTGACATTAATCTACTTCAAGAATTAGTATAAAAACATAGTATTCTGGGTACTGAATCAAAACAAATCAACATATAGAGTATACAATCAAAAGGTTGACCACATAATGAGAACTAACTGACAAAAGAGCAAAAGCAATACAAATGGATCAAAAATAGTTTCCAACAAATGGTAGAACAACTGTGAGTCATGTAAAAATATGAGCATGTCTCTAACTCAAAATAGACCACAGACTACATACAAAATGAAAAACTATAAAATTCTTGTAAGATAGCAGAAGAAAATCTAGAAGATCTTGAGAGATACTGGCAATGACCTTGGAGATACAACACAAAGGCATGATCTACAAAGGAAAGTATTGACAAGCCAAGCTTTACTAAAAGTAAAATTGTTTACTCTTTGAAAGATATTGCCAAGGGAATGAAAAGATCTATGACAGTCTGGAGAAAACATTTACAAAAGAACTGGTTTTCAAGATAAACAACTCACCAAACTCAGCAAGAAGAAAACAACTTGACTGCAAATGAGACCATAGACCTCACCGAAGACAACATACACATAGCTAATGAGTCTAAGAAAAGATGTTCTCGATCACATGCAATCAGTTACTCTTCAGTTTCTGACTGGAGAAACTGGTACATCCAAGTAATTGAATGTTATTCATTGTTCAGAAGAAACTAAGAAAAGACATGTACATTATTGAGTGTACATTATTGAGTGAGAGAAGCCAATCTGAAGTCTGCAATGTTTTTAATTCCAACTACATGACTTTGTAAATGAATGGAGACAATATGACAATTCCTGATTTCTTTTGATTAGGGAGTAAGGAAAGAACAGGTGAAATATAGAAAAAAATTAAATCTGTGTAACTATGACAAGCACAGTGCTGGATGTACATTGTTATACCTATGTTTAATTCTATACCATGTGTACTATCAAGAGTGGATCCAAATGTTGACTATGGACTCAGGGGAGTAATGATGTGCTAATTACATTCATTATCTGTAACAAATGAACCATTCTAGTGAAGAAATGGTTAATGGGAAGGCAATGAACATGGACAGACAGAAAGTGTGTTCAAAGTGTCTGTTTTGTCCACTCAGTTTTTCTGTGTGTGTAAAAATGTTATAAAAAGTATATTTTAAGAAAGCATAATTGGAGAGCAAGTAATGGAAGTGGTTTGAAAAAAACTATGCAATTTCCCCATAGAAAATTTGAAAATTAAAAAATCTGATAAGTACACATTTGAAATTAATAAAATTTATATATAAACAATATAAATAAACAATAGTACATATTTAATTTTTAATAAATATTTTTATTTTTTTCTTATTTTGTGGTTAGTTTTTTTTTTAATATTGTAAGGGTGATGTACAGAGGGAATTCAGGCACCCAAGTAAGGTAATGACTACATTTCTTGTTGAACATTGTTACCCTCTAACTCTTTTTCTCCCACTTTCCCTCCTCCCTCCCCCCCACTCACTTTCCCCCAAGTTGTAAAGTCTTGTGAGTATCATTGTTGCATTGGTTCACCCTTTGTCCTTTGCCTCACTATTTTGTTATTCCCCTTCCCTTCCTCAGATCAGATAAACATATAATATTTAATTTAAAAATAACACTTTCAAGTAAATACAATACTTTCAAGTAAATAGGTTTTAACAAACTAATTTTTATGCAAAAAGATGGCTAAAAGTGTTCAAGAACAGCTGATCAAATTGAGTTCCATTTTGTTTGGAGGTGTAAAATGGGGTATAAAACAATCACCAAGTCTGTTATTTCTAGTTCAGGGAAGTTTTAACCAAATGCAGAACCTTGCTTCTGCTTTGTAGAATTTAATAAACAAGTTCTGAATATCATAAAAACAAAGTCCAAGGGTAGCCAAGACACTGTTGAGGAACAGATGTGATTTAGGAAGAGACATATCCTTAAATACACGAGCACACATATGGATGCATGAATATGTATGTACACATGCATACACACACACAAACACACACAATGTTTTGTGGTATCAACCATAGATAGACAAATAGATTAGTGGATGAGAACCAAGGGAAGAAATAGATCCACTTATATGGAAATTGGGGCACTGCAAATAAATGCAGTAATTATGAATAATCCAATAAATAGTGCTAGGCATTCATTTTCCATATTGACAAATGAAATTGGATGCCTACCCATCCTCATACACAAAAATCAATGACAGGTAGATTAATGGCTAAAATAAGCATGATAAAAATAAATAATTTGGGCCATGTGGTGGCACATGGAGGTAGATTCAAGAGGATTCCAAAATCCAGGGAAGCTTGGGGACCTTAACAGGACTATTTCAAAATTTAAAAAAGTATGGAGTAGAACACTTACCTAACCTATAGAAGGCTCTGGATTCAAAGTAACACACACACACACACACACACACACACACACACACACACACACCAAAATTAAAACAAACAAAACAAAAGAACAAAGAACCCTAAATAAAGAAAGACAAAATTCACAGAGAATAGTTTGGGGCAAAACCAGCAGGTTGTCTCAGAGCGGGTGCAGAGTTTTCAGTTCCATGCACCACACCGCACTTTTCCAAAGCTCTTCTCTTTTCCATCAACACTGCTTCTTTTCATATCATTTTAGCTTTCCCCTCTTTAAACCATGTTGCATGCTGATGGTGCCTACATTCTGTCTCTGCTTTCTTTCTATCCTCTGGGAGATGCTCTGAATAAACACCTGCCTTTGTGGTATTTTTGCTTGTTATGCATCTCACTTAAGCCTGTCTAAATCTCTTTATATCTGCACCCTCTTCAGTCCTGCCATGTCAACCTGTCCCTTTCTCAGTTAGTGACAATTACATCCTTCTTGGTGCTCAGGCAGAAGACTATGGCCTCTCCCTGACTTCCCATCTCCAGTTCCCACATACCATTAGTAAATCCTTTTGGTGCTACTTTCAATAAAAGTGCCTATGCTGCCTACCGTGTTGATGCCTTGTATTGCTACTCACCGTATTATCCTGATTTTTAACATGACCACTTTTCTGTCCTTCCCTATTTTACCCTCCTCCCCTTTTGTGGTTTTCTATATCAAAGAAAATCTGTTTTCCTATGGTGGGTCACATGACCTACACCAACCCTTGCTGCTGAACAAATCTCTTCCCATTACTCTTCCCTAGCCTTCTTGATCTTTTTGAACAGGGCATGCATGCCACTTTTTCATGGTGTTAGGCTAACTGTTTCTTCTTGTCTGGTATATTCTTCTACACGATATCTACATGGCTCACTTGCTCAACTCCTTTGCTCAAACATTCCCTAGAAATTTAGCCTTTCCTTCCAGCAGTTTCAGTGGTACTCACTTCCCTCCAGCTCCCCCCCCCCGGCCCTGATTGTGGCACACAAGTACTGCTCATTCGTTTATGTATTTTTTTCTCTTTCCTCAACTAGAATGCATGATCCAACAAGACAGGGACTTTTTAATATACATTTTTTATTGTAAAGATACTGTACAAAGGGGTTATAGTTACACAAGTAAGGTAATGAGTGTATTTCCTATCGACATTGTTACCCCCTCCTTTATTTTTTCCCCTACCATCCCTTCCCTCCCCTCCTTTCCAACTCCTCCTCCCTTCCTCACACCCCTCTGAAGTTATGAAGTTGTAAAGTTCCTTTTCAACATAGTTTTTTTGTACATCTCATTGTTACAATACATCAACCTGTATCCTTATTTCAGCATGTTGTTATTTCCCTTCTCTTCCTCAAATTAGAAAAATGTATATACAAGATGCAGGGCACTGGAATCAAATACAGTGAAAACAGGGGTTATACCATGGGGGAAGAACATACAAAAGAAACAAAAAATCACATAGTACATTATCAGTACATTATGTCCCTGTCCTATGTCCCTAACTTGGAGTTCATTTTGCTTATATAGTCAGGCCCAAAGAAACACAGGTCCCATTGTTTCCCTTATTTGCAATAACTAGTATATGTCTAAGACAAGCAGAAAAGGTCAAAAGCTATGTACAGAAGACAGGGACTTTTGTATGTTACTCTGATGCTTAACACCATTCATAGCATATAGTACATGACTAGTAACATCTCTTGACTACAGGGAAAAGTATCATTTTGGGGAAACTAAAAGAAATAAAGCAAAGTTGTCTGAATGCAGCATACAATGGATGAGAGACTAGCATGAACAGTTAATACAGGAAGGAAGTCACTGTGTATGTATCTACCATTTTTGTCACATGAAGAATTATATAAGCCACACCACTTGCTCAACTGACCAAATGTCCATAGCTTTAATAAAAGAAAGTCAACTCTTATTGCACCCACAGATGGCACTAGTGGCCAGGTTGTTTTATGGTAAATCGGAAATATTGAGGTGAAATATTCTGGTGTGTGTGTGTGTGTGTGTGTGCACTTTGTTTGCAGTATTATCTTAGATACATAAACACATACAAATCAAATATATACACAGATAGATAAGTATATAAGTTGTAGAAATAAGCATGAGACAGTAGCAATACATTCCCTGGAACTCCTACATAAAACAAGTGTTTACAAATGGATTATTTGTAATCTTTTGAACTAATAAGCAAACCTGAACTCATCTATTTGTGCTGTCTATGCTGATTTCATTTCACTTATAATTTTTGTCTGGGCTACTGCAAACAATACTGTAAAAGCTAAATGCTGGCAGGACAAATTTTTTAGTTACTATCTATGAGACATTTACCCTGACTTGATTGGCTATGACAAGTAATGAAGTTGGTTGAGACATACTTAACAAAAGCACTGTTTGAAAAGCCCATGATGATAATCCTGTATAACACTTGGATGAACCATTTTTAAAGAGATAGCCACAGACTGTGTTTGAACTAGTGTCTTCTGATTTAGTCTCTGTCTAATAAATTCACACAAGAGGCTTAGTTGGTAATATTTTAATCATTTTTCTCATTTTGAGCTGATGAATAATATAAATAATATAACAACTAGTATATCCATTACCAGAAGATATTAAACTACCATAATATTTTCACACAAAAATCCATGCTCCAATGAGAAGATATTCCTGGTATATTTCTGCTACAACTGTTAGGTTTTTCAGAACTGCAGTTCTGCAGAAACAAGACTTAAACACATATGCAAGTTGGCATGCTAGCTCAAGATGTAATTGAAGACACATTTCTCCATGGATTGAAGTGTTTTGTTTAGAAATGCATTTCCCATTATACTTTTTTGCACATTTAATTTACTTTTGAGAAATGGTTCCTTTCATGGTTTCCATTTTTCTTTAAAAAAGTTATTTAATAGTGTGAGAGACAGTCTGATGTGGTTTGGGTGTGGCTAAACAAGTTTCGGCCCTTCAAATACTCATGTACTGGAGCAATCATATCCTCTTATACTGGAAACTGTTCGGTTTTTCTCACAAAAACTCACGTGACCTTGATTCTTCTATTTTGTCCTAAATCTGGGTCAATCAAGGGTATAAATTTCTGGGATTGGAGATGGGTCTTAAGAGGTAGAGTGACAGCCTGTCAAGTATGAGGCCTTGAGTCCCAACAGAAGAAGAAAGAAGAAGAAGAAGAAGAAGAAGAAGAAGAAGAAGAAGAAGAAGAAGAAGAAGAAGAAGAAGAAGAAGAAAAGGAGAAGGAGGAGGAGGAGGAGGGGAAGGAGGAGGGAGAGGGGGAGGGGGAAGGAGGGAGGAGAGGAGGAGGGGTAGGAGGGGGAGGAGGGGTGGGAGGAGGAGTGGGAGACTAGGAGGGGGAGGAAGTGGAGGGAGAGACTAGGATGAGTAGGAGGAAGATACAGAAAGACAAAAAGAAAGAAAGAAAAAGAAAGAAGGAAAGAAGGAAGGAAGGAAGGAAGGAAGGAAGGAAGAAAGGAAATGTGGTAGGGGAAGAAAAGAAAAGAAAAGAAGAAAAGGAAAGGAAAGAAAAGGAAAGAAAAGAAGAGTAAAAAGAATGTAAGTCCCAATCAGACTCGTGGTTTATATTTTGGAAGCGCCTTTCTCCATTAGTCCATGGCTTTTGCCACAAGCTGCAGACACTTTGCAGTCTCTCCTTCTGGGAGAGCCACATATGCTAGAGTAGAGATGAACTGGACATATACTAGAGAGAAGAGCCATTTAGCCAGGGGATGTCTGGTTTCATTGTTCAGCCCTATTCTGGTCAATACTGCTTTGCGTTGCTGGTGGAAATTCAAGCGTGAAGCCAATTTTTATGCTCTAGATGGCAAAAAAATGCAGCTAATTCCGAAGGGTTTCTCCGTCTTCCTCTGGCAGCTGGTATGTTTACACAGTGGGGATGAAAGGCCCGACATCTGTGTTTACATTTCTACATCGCAGGGTCCCCCAAACCCACAGTTAGGACTCATTTATATCCAAGCACCTCTGCCCCAGAATTACAACAGCAAAGTCTTTCAACTTCTCCTCGGAAAAGAGCTTTGATCTCCCTGTGCAGAATTCTGTCTGATGAGTTGTGATTGGAAGAGGAGAACTAGAAAGGTTTTAAACTTTGACAAGTCCCTTTACTCTCTCTACCCCCAACCATAGAAGAACATGACCCAGACCTATATACTGAAATTTCTTCCTAAAAAGTTCATTGAGTCACCCAAATCAAGTTAAAATAGACTCTGGTGTTAACAAAGCAAAAGAATGTGTATTTTTAATAAGCTTGCTAGTTGACTCTGATTTCTGATTCCAGGTAGATTATGAGTCAGCTACATTGTTAATTGAGATGTAAAAATCTCAGAACTCCATGAAACCCCAAATGAATGTGAATCGCTAAGTGTGAGTCTAAAAAGCTGTATTTCTCATAACTGCAGATAAATCTTAGGCATATCATTATTTAAGGCATTTATGCTGTCAAGAATCCAATATATGGCATACAAAATTAAGAAGAGTGAGGGGAGAGAGAGGTTGGGAAGGGAGGATTGAGATTGTTGAAATAGGTGGCATTGATCAAGATATATTGTATTCATAAACTACTTTGTTAAATGGCAACTCCTTTGTGCAACTACTTGAAGATAAAAACAAAAGCATAATGCTCTTAGAGTAACAAGAAGGTAGGTATAGTATTAGAATAGGGATATTTACATTGGTACAATCCATAGATCTTAGTAAGAATTCCCATTTGCATTTATACACCATGAATATTTGTGTGCATGAATTTAGTTCTATACAACTTTATTACATGTGCAGGCTTGAGTGTCTCTCTCTCTCTCACCAGTCAAGATACTGAAGAAAACAGTTCTATTGCTACAAGGATTTATATTTTTTTATCATACCTATATCTTTCCTGGCCATGCTCTAAACACTTAAAAATAAATAATCTGGCTTCTTTTTAAATTTTTGTTATTTCCATAATGTTACATGAGTGGAATTATATACTATGTAACTTTTGGGATTGGTTATTCTGGATTTTTTTTTAAACCGGTACTGCAGTTTGAACACAAGACTGCATGCTTTCTAAGCAGGCTTTCTACTACTTGAGCCATGCCTCTATCCCTTTTTGCTCTGGCTTTCATTGAGAGAGAGTCTTAGTTTCTTCCCAAGCTGCCCTGGACCATGATCTTCCTATTTACACTTTCCATTATAGTTAGGAAGACATCAATCAGCTACTGGTTGAGATGGGGTTTTGTGATTCTTTTGCCCAAGGTAACCACAAAATACTAACTGATCTCTGCTTTTTGAATAGCTAGGATCAGAGGCATGAACCACTGGTATGCAGCTGCAACTGGCTTTTCCTCATTCATCACCATTCTCTGGAGATTTATCGAGTTGCCATATGTATCAACAGTTATTTTATTTTTACTAGTGAGTAGTATTCCATAGAATGAATGTGCTATTATTCACTCATTGAAAGACTTCTAGGCTATTTCCAGTTTTAGGGCCAAATCTTCTAAAACCATTCATGTACACTATTTCTTGTAAAATATAACCACTGTACTTTAAAAAATATGCCTCAACACTCATCACTTTATTATTAGTAGGCGACTTCATTTATACCTATACCTATTTATTTATTATGTATCCTGATCAGTTAACATTCCCTTCATCACTCTGCCTCCTCTGAAAATTATTTCAGCAAGTTTTTAATACATGTAAATATAATAATTTGAGCTTACTTACCCTCATTTGTATGCTAATTTTATATCCTGCTATATTATCAGAACAACGAATGTTTTGGAGAAATTTTTAAGATACACTAGATATAGGATCATATCATATACAAATAGGATAACTTGATTTCTTTCTTCTCAATTCTCTTTTTTTTGCCCTATTGCTTTTTCTAGACTTCTTGTTACTGTATTGAATTGGAGTGAGTACCCTTGACTCATTACTGATTTTGGAGGAAACTGTTTCAGTTTTTTCCTGCTTAGTATGATGCTGGTCTTAGATTTGCATATGTAGACTTTATTATGTTGAGGTTCCTTCTATTCTTACTTTCTTTGGAGGTTTTATAATAAAAATGTTGAATATTATTCTGCACCAATTGAGATGAACATATGATTTTGTCCTTGATTCCATTTACTTGCTGAATTACATTTTTTACTTACATACATTGAATCATCCTTGAATAACTTGAATAAATGCAACTTAATCTAGAGGAGAATCTTTACATTGATGAATTTGGTTTAGAAGTATTTTATTGAAGATGTTTTCATCTATGTTTATTAAAGAGATTGGTCTATAATTTTTGTTATTGTGTCCTTATCCAGTTTTGGAATGTTGTATTAGATTCGCGGCATGAGTTTGATAGTGTTCCTTCTCTTCCTATGTAATAGAAGAGTTTGAGGAGTAATGGTGTTATGCTTCTTAAAAGGACTGTAGAATTGAGCAGTGAGCCTGTCAAATCCTAGACACATTTTGTTGGGGAGTTTTTACTATGATCTCAATGTCATTGCTTGTTACCTGTATTTAAATTGCTTATAGACTCTTATTTCAATTTGTTAGATCTTATGCACCCGGAAATATATTAACATGATCTAGATTTTTTTAATTTATTTGAATAAAAGTTTTCAGAGTATTCTCTTGTGATCTTCTAGATTTTTAAAATATATTTTGTGATATCCCCATTTTCATCTCTAATTCTATTTAAATCTTTTTCTTCATCTTTTAGTCATACTGGTTCAAGGTTTATCAATCTTTATTATTTTTTTCAAAGAGCCTAGTTTTTGTTGTTGTTGTTGTTGGTGGTGGTGGTCATGGGGCTTGAACTCTGGGCCTAGGCACTGTCCCTCAGCTCTTCAGCTCAAGGCTAGCACTCTACCACTTGAGCCACAGCACTACTTCCGGTTTTCTGGTGGTTTATTGGAGATAAGAATTTCAACGCTTTTCCTGCCCCGGCTGGTTTTGAACTGCGATCCTCAGATCTCAGCCTCCTGATTAGGTAGGATTACAGGTGTGAGCCACTGGTGCCTGGCCAAAGAGCCAAGTTTTTATTTCAGTGAATTCTTGTACAGTTTTTAGTGTCTTTTTTCCTGTCCTAATCTCTATTATTTCTTTCTGTCTGAGAATTTTTGGTTTGATTAGTTCTTATAGATTATTTATTTGAGATCTCTCTTTTTAAATGTATGTTTGATATAACATATGTAACTATAAACTTTCCTCCTAGCACTGCTGTTTCTGTTTTCCATAAGTTCTGGTAGGTTGGGTTTCATTTTCATTAGATGTTTGAGGCTAGTCACAAATATCATATCAAGTTCTATTTCACTTTAGCTAAACATATATCACTCTTTTCTGAGTGTGAAAACAATACCTGCGTATGCCAAGATTTCAGCATTTACTAGTAGGCAAATTATTTCTTGTTATATCCTTTGTCTTTTCAATAAAATTAAGAACTCTTTAAGGTATGAATGCATCACTACCATTTTTGCATCCTCTACAGCTTTAGACATGGCAGGAATTTTTTAGACAGGTAGGAATTTTTTTAATACAATTAAAGAAACAAATAAAGGGCTGGGAAGGTGGCTCAGTGGTAGAGTGCTTGTCTCCCATGCATGAGGCCCTGGGTTCAATTCCTCAGCACCATATAAGCAGAAAAAAGCTGTTTGAAGTGGTGCTGTGGCTCAAGTGGTAGGGAACTAGCCTTGAGCTGAAGAGCTGAGGGACAGTGCCCAGGCCCAGAGTTCAGGCCCCACAACTGACCAAAAACAAAAACAATAGAGTATATCATGCTAAGTCTTGTCTGGGTAAAAGAGCACACATACATACACTCACACACATGCATGCAATCATAATCCTTCAGGCCAGCACCAATGCATGTAACATAGAGAAAAATAGTTGCTGTGATTTTGGTGTCAGCCCCAAAGAGAATGTATAAAGACATGAACATGAGAAATCTGAGGTTTTGTGAAAGAGAGGTATTTTTAAACCAGTCCAAAAAGAAAGAAATGGGTTATGCAAAAGATAATGGAGGCAGGAAGAATGGAATGTTGTATGGTGAGTCTGTAAGGGAAAGAATTAGGGATGCAGACAGGTAAATTGTGACTGGATCTCATGAGTTGAGGGTTTTTGTTCCCCTACAGTTAATGTGTCCAAAGCCTCACCCATGAAGGGATGGCATTAGGAGATGGGGGCTTTGGGGTTATTTGATAATGATGATGGATCTATCACAAATAGGATTAGTGCTTTTGTTAAAGAGACCCAGAGTTCACTTACACCTTCTGTCTACCATGTGGGGATACAATAAAAAACCAGCAGGCTGCAGTTCCACAGTAAGACCTAACTGTACTGGCACTCTGGTCTCACCCTCTCAGCCTCCAGATATGTGAAAAATACATTCCTATTGCTCGCAAGCTACACAATTCACAGTACTTTTGTAACTGAAGCCTGAACTGAATGAGACACTGACTTTGGACAGTGTAAATTGCATATATGGGCTGGTTCTACCTTTTGTTACAATTAGTAACAAAAGCCAGCAGGAACAAATCATGTTGATGCGTTGTGACCTGTTAGACTGATCTCTAACTCTGTTAGTGAGGCCCTGTCATATTCTGGATGTATTTGCGCTTTGGGGAAATTTTAAGGAGCACCGAGATTCAGACCTGTGCAGAACCCCTGAGTTGTGTAGAGCCAATGCTACCTTTAATAAAGACTGTGGATGGGATCTTCGGATGTGTCTGATGCTTGAGTAGTTGTTGAAGAGAATTCCCTCCACCACAGAAAAGTACCAGGTGTGGGATGGGTTAGAGATGAGTATAAAATGATTGTAAGAAGAAGCACAGTCCCAAGCACAGGGTATTTCTTTCCTCCATCCCCACCCCACAAACATCTGGATAATTCTGCAATGAGAAACTTCTCTGAAGACACTTGTCACAATAGCTAAAAGAGCTTTCCTGTCAGGTATAGTATAAGAAGCTCTGCAGAAGTCAGTCTGTAGAGGGTCAGAGACTTCACAGAATTTAATCCTGGATCCATCACAGAATGGTCCATAGACTGAAAGACCACAGGAATAGTAGACTTCGAAACAATACTGTGAGCATTGCTGTTATATCACTTCTGAGAACCCTAAAATAATTTATTTGGAAGAAGACCTTGTCTGAAGCTCAGAGACTCAAACTTTGTGCTCTTGTTATAAAGGGAATCAGTGGATAATGGTAAGTAAATAAATAAAGGTAAGTAGTGGTATACCCTGGAAATTGAGTCCTAGAAAAGTCCAACATATATTGGAATTCTGCAAAAACTGAAGAGTGAATGTCAATCCCAATCATGCCTCAGATACCAGATGAGCTCATTTGAGACCAGGTGTAGGAGTTATTTTTGCAATACCAGCAGCAGAAAGAAGTTAATATTCATAGAGTTTTGATGATGATTCTGCCCCTTGCACAATTCTGTGCTTCATTTCCATTTTCAATTGTGAAGTAGAGGCATTTGTTAATATACCTAAAGAGCTTCATTTGTAATTGTAGATGTCTGCTGTAAGGAAATGCTCATAGCCTCAGGGTTCCACAGTAAAAAGCAAAATGTGTGTGATTCCTAAATACGTATGGAATTTCAAATACAAATTCACTGAGAGTATTAATGACTTTAATGAAGACAGACATCTAACTTAAAATCAACAAATCATTAGATTTGCAGTTAAAGTGTAAGCAATGCACTAATTAATACACTTGCTGATTATTTTCCTTGATAAAAACATGGGCTGTTAAGTTTAATGGTGCCTCAAAAATCAACTGAACAGTGAAAAAGGCAACCAGCCAATAGCTTAAAGTCATTTTACTGAAGAAAAGTACTTTCTTCTTATATTCTTCCATCAAAATAAGAGGGCTAAAGAATAATTCACTGCCTAGTATTTGCAAAGCTCCAGGTTTGATCCTCAACCAGGCAAAATGATAATAATTGGATGAATGGAGAATAGAAACAATTCTTCCTATTGTTTTATGTTGTCTATTGATCTATTTTGTTTATCTAGATGAAGCTGAATATTCTGAGTTTTAGACATATCCTAAAAGTACTCCAGTAAAATACTGTACAAAAAGTACACGATAATGTGATATTTGAAATGTAATTTCTTGATTTACATTCTCTTGGTAGAACCTCTTTAGATTCTGATTGTACTCTGCTAGAAACCTTATATTCTTTCAAAGTCTCATGCCTTCCTTTTGAGGGAGTTTTGCCATCTTAGCTTGCTTTATAGATGGGCTAAAAGTTATGTAAATTGTCAATGTCTCAGAGCTAGCAAATAGCAGAAGACATGTCTGTATAACCAAAATTTCCCCTTATTTCTCCTGTCCAAGCTCAAGATGTATCAAGATGTAACTCACCTACTGTAGACCTCTTTACCAAAAATTTTCCATGTTGTGACAGGAAAATGTTGAGGAACACAAAATATTTATTTTCATTCAGAGCTTCTTCTAGGACACGATTCACTCTGATATTTTTATTTGCATGAGTCTAATGTAGATGACCTAATAATTGCTTCTTTAAAAACTTAAACACCAAAGAATAATGCAATTAATGAAATGGATAAATTCATTGAACATTTTAAAAAGAAGTACAAGTGATCAATAAATATATCATAAATGTTTGGATTTTCAACTCCACAGAAGAAATGCAAATCATTAAGGAAAGAGGATGTGGTAGGGGGGACTTTTATAAACTACTAGTAGAAATGTAAATTAGTGAAGCCACTGTGGAAATCTATGTGAAGTTTCCTCAAAAAATGAAAACTAAAGCTACTCTTTGATCCTGTTCTACTGCTCCTGGGTCAAAGTGAGTGGAGTCAAAGTGAGCATATAATGGAGATATTTGCACATTCATGTTTTTAGCTGTACTATTCATAATAGCCAATTTATGGAATTAGTTTTGGTGTTCATAAACAGAAGAACAGGAAAAATGAAATGTGACATGTATAAGGAATAAAGAAATTAATTATATTAGTTACAGGAAAATAGATGGAACTGGAAATGTTCACATTAAGTAAAATAAAGCAGAATCAGAAAGAAAATACCATATGTTTTCTCTCACATGTGCAATCTAGAAATTAAAAGGTACTTGGATATAAATGGGAGATTATGAGCTACCGGGTAGGAGAAATCAGAGGGTGAAAGGATGAATATGATTAAACGACATTGAACTTCATTTTCATTATGTACAATCATATTGAAGTCCATTTTTAAAAAGTGCAAGAAAGTTTTTGAACTGGGAGGAAGATGAGAAAGAAAAATAAATGGAGCAAACATGAGCAAAATACATTATACACATATATGGAAACATCACAATGCAACTCCTAATTGATATGCTAATAAAATAGTTTTTTTAAACAAATAAGGCATATGGATAAAAAGAGACTCTTCTGAGACAAAAAACATATGAATAAATCTGAACTTTCTTCACTCTTTTCTATTGCCTAAACTTGTTTAAGACAGAAGCAGCTCATGATTAAACTAAAAACAAAAAACAGCCAAACATTTCAAATCCAGTGGTGAAAACTCTTTTCATCATGTTCACAGATACCATCAAAGTCTAAGAAATACTGCAGTTTATTAAGATGTGTGTTTGCAAACTTGATGTAAATGACAGGGTCTGAAACTGCAGTGTGACTCCATGCCAAAACTATAGACAATTCCTAAATTCCTTGATGTTGCTCCCAGAAAGAAGCCCTGCATGCAAAAGCATAATTCCCCATGACAACTTCCACAGAGGGTAGAGAAAAGTCAGTAATCTGGAGCTACCTCACCTTGGACAGCAGCTAGTAGACAGTACACTAAAGAGATTCATCACCATGATGAGCTGGGGTTTACCAATTAGATGTGAGAAAAAGAAAGACTTATTGAAATGACAAGGTATCATCAGTTGCAAAAGTTTAGTCTAACAAAACAATAGCACAATGGAAATCAATGCTCTATGAAACTTCAGCTACAGAGTATATATGGGTTTATCAAAATAATGGGAATGGACGTACATTATGCATACAGCTTCTTTTTTCTGTCTTTTTGAAAAATGTATTGGGAAAACTTAGAAACACGCCTCCAACCTAAAGTAGTTTATATTCCTTCTTGGCTAACCCAATCCATGGTGGTTCATTTATAGTCTTTTCCTGCCTGGTGGACAGCTGCCCTTGCCTGCTTTTCTTTGCTTCTGCATGTTTGCCATCCATGTTGACATCTGAATATTTCCTTTTTCAAAACATCCAGAGCAGCAGGGATCCAAGTAGTGCCGTCAGTTCCCTTTGCAAAGTTGTCAGTTGGGATCAAACAGTGGCTTTGCCCACTGTTGGCATATGGAATTGGTCATAGATAGCCCTATAGCCATGGGATTCTTGACTTCACCATTAGGTAAATTGAGCTAGAGGTTGATAGAGCTCAAAAATGTTATATTCTTTCTCCTGGAAACAGCCCCTGTGTACACCTTTCTTTGCCTTCCTAAACCCTGACTTCCTCAAGTTGAAAGATATAGGACAATCTATGCAATGTGGCCACTGTCACAACAGCCTGATCACCACTAGAAAGTTTGGTTTTATTTGTTCTTTTGTTTATCTCTGATTTTATTACTCATCTTCCATAGCTTAAAATATTAATTTTCAGCTTCATCTCTAACAAGTAGGCTAGCTTAGACATCAGTGGTATCAAGTCCATTCTACAGTATTGGCTTCTTTCCTTTCCCTCCCTCCTTTCCTTCCCTCTTTCCTTCCCTTCCATCTTTTCCTTCCCTCCTTTCCTTCCCTCCTTTCATTCCCTTCTTTTCTCCTTTCCTTCCTTCCTTCTTTTCTCCCTTCCTTTCTCTCCTTTCCTTCCTTCCTTCTTTCTTCCTTCCTTTTTTTCTTTTTCTTTTTGCTTTCTTGTTGGTCATGGGGCTTGAACTCAGGGCCTTCTGAGCTTTTTGCTCAAGGCTAATACTCTACCACTTTAAGCTACAGTGCCACTTATGTTTTTTTTTGGGGGGGGGAGTGTTAATTGGAGATAAGTGTCTCATCGACTTTCCTGCCTGGGCTGGTTTTGAACTGTGATCCTCACATCTCAACCTCCTGAGTAGCTCAGATTACAGGTGTGAGCCACTGGCATCTGGCCCCCCATTGTATCTTTCTTACCGCTCTTAGATACCTAACAACAAGACCGTACTCTCCTCAGTATCACAAATGTGAAGGTATGTCCCTTCTGACCCATTTACATCGCTCCAGTTGGTGGCAGTGGCTTGGAAAAGACAGTACCTATGTTTATGAATGGGGTACCTGTGTCTGAAAAGTTCTATCCTGCCCTTACATCTAATATAGATCACTCCTTTTGCTGCATTACCACTTCAGGTAAAGAAGGTAAAGAACCATGCAGTGTGACATGACTGGAGCATTTTACCACAAGCAGAGCAGAATTGGGTGCCCAGAAGGATAAGCTTCTGGTAATACTACCACCATGTTTCGTTTTGTTTTTGCAGTACTGGTGGTTGAACTCAAGGCCTCACATTTGCTAGATAGGCAATCTATTACTGGAGCCATGCCTCCAGCCCCATTTTGCATTGGTTGTTTTCAAGGTAGGGTCTTGCTTTATGTGCAGGCTTCACTGGGCATGTGAACCTCAAAGTTGTGCTTCCTTGTGACAGTGGGGATGATAGGCATGACACTGTACCCAGCCTTTGTTTGAACTGGAGTCTCAAGAACATTTAGGTCTGGGCTGGCTTTGAATTGCCATCCCTAAATCTCCCAAGAAGCTAGAATAAAAGGTTTCAGCCTGCCTTCTTTCATGTCTCTGATTAGGCAGAAGCCATCCAGTTTCCTTTATTATTTCCTTCTCTCTAATTATGCCTATGTGCAGCAGTGCTTAGGCTGTTCTAATCAGTCACATACACACAAAAAACCAGGTAGCAATGGTTATGGCACATTCTGCCAATTGATTTAGACATAGCCTTAATACCTACTTGACACAGAAGTTTGGCAAACAAAACTGTGCTCACCTCAGCTGTTGGATTGTGCTCTTTTGCTTCTTTCAAGCTCTACCTCCTTTATTGTCCTACATTTTTCAGGGTTATGTTGCTCCCATTTATAAGGGGAAAGTGAACTAGTGAAATTTTAGTGGGGAAAAATCCATTGCAATAATGAATCTTCCATATGTATTTATATGCTAGATGTTGTACATGGTGGACAAAGCACAACACTCTTGATGCTCACAGTCTACTGAGGAAGACAGACAGGGGATAGATAAACAAAATGAATGTGACATTGCTAGAGGTATGCAGGTGATACAAATAACATGCTGCTTGGAACATAGTGTTTAATATATACAAATCATTGTTCCTATTTATTATATGAGAAATATAATATTTTATGCATGATAAAATACTATGTTATATGATTATTGTACAAAATAGTGGATTCCACTGTTGCATAACCAATCACCTTAAAATTCAGTGACATAACAACTATTGATTTCTAACTCATAAATCTGCAATTTGGGCGGGTCAGTGGTATCAGCTGGAGTATCTCAATTGGAGACTGGAGGATTCACTCCCTGATGGTTCATCTATATGGCTAGAAAGTTAAAGTGACAATAATTAGCTGAGAGTTCAACCAACGCTTCTGGTTAGAGGCCTTTTCTCTCCACATGGCTCTTGAAATGGAACTGCTTGTGTTTACTACCTGCATGCAAGGTGAGCTCCTAAGAGAATTTCAAGGGACAGGAAGTAGGAGCTGTCCTTAAATTCCTGAACCTAAAAGTTACAGTATCACTTCTTTTATAGTCTGTTGGCCAACAGTTACAGAATTTGTCCAGTTTCAAGAGAAGGAGCCCCTTCTTCTCAATGGAAAGAGAGTGAAATAATGCTGTTGCCATCTTTAAACAGTGGGCTAAAAATAACAAGCACTGATATCGATCCATTCCTTTTTCTATTTATAGGAATTTGACTATACATGTTGTTTTGAATCTCTGTGTGAGGTAGGTTAAACAGTGTGGCCTTCATCTCAGAGGAAATTGAAACAAAAGGATTTTGACACACTGTATACAGTACACCCACCAAGCTTGCTTCTTCACAGCCCTCAAGTACTTTGCATTCATTTCTGTCTTGTGATTAGGCTTTGCTTAGACATCTATGTTAGTCTGTGGCTCAGAAAGAACAAGATCTTGATAGGGTACCACTGCTAACCCAAGTTTTAGAACATGTACTAGTAGAATGTATGTATCATTTCATCTCTGAGGCCTTGGCTCACTGAGATAATTGCTCAGTTTTGTTTATCGTCTGTTGTCTGGATGTTTCTTTTTATTTATTACTGGGAATGGGAGAAATTGTCAAAAGTCCAGTGAATTCTTTTCAGCATTGTAAAGCCATCAGGAACTAATTAGGGAAAAATCCTTCAGATGTGTTAAGCTATCGCTCAATTTTAAATACTCTCTTTTTTATTAAAAATTACTTGTAAATTTTTTAATGTCCAGTTTTTGGGTGTTGGTGGGGTTTTCTTTTAGTGAATCTCCATCTTTTTTTAGTGAGTTTTCTAATTGGATTGTAGGTTTTAAGCTACTGTGGCTTGAAAATTGTATTTAACATTGATTCTTAGTTATCTGTAGATTCAGCTAACTAAACTCAAAAATGGAGTTGATTAAAACTGACAGCTTTGAGGTTTTGGAAAGTGTTTTAAAGCTATTGTGTAGGCCTTTGGAAAATCTACTTCATGTTTGTCTCTAGCTCTTTTACTTGAATATTTATTCTCCTTTCTATTTAGAGAAAAGTTGCAACCACATGTTTCTGATTCATTTGGAACTTATTTTGACTTAGTACAGGAAGCTATTGTTTTGCAAGAAAGTGTATTTTAAAGTGGCATGTAAGCCATTTTAAGTCTTTTCTCTTCTTTTACCATGAAAAAAAAATGTTTGCCAAACTTTACCTGAATAGCAAGAGTTAGTTACAAGATGGTGAAGACCTGGCCAGTACTTAATGTAAGTGTTCTGTACCAAAATCACTGTTACTCAGTCTATGAGAATAAAGACTTTGGAAAATATCCCTGGGTCATTGGGTAGTGCCTGACCTTTTGCAATTGAGGTTATCCTGGGAGTAAAAACTCCCATGTACTTAGTTACGCATAAATTAATTGGTCCATTCTTGTCTGATGCCATATTAGGATTTAAATAGAGTTAGGAAGACAACATAATACAGAAGTGAGTGCATCATTACTGAAAATTATTAGAAATTGGAAAAATAATAGCTCCACTCGGAAAAATGCTTACCTTTCGAAATTCAAGAAAGACGAAGTTTGTATGGAGGTCAAATGCAGGTCAAAATATAAAGGAAATTAGAGACGAATTTTAATGAAACTGAATCTCTGTAAGAGCAACATTAAAGAAACAAAGAGTGAGGTAAGAACTTGGTATTACAATAGTGGTCCTAAATTTGGCTGACAGTCACCTAGATTCACAAGACAGACACCCAATTCACAAGTATGAATTATTGAAGTATTTTCTTACTTTTTCTAAAAGATCCTCAAGTGATTCTGATGATCAGCTTAGTTTAGAAACTATATAGTTGTTGGAAGTACCTTAGGGGTTACACATACACATACACACACATACTTATCAAGAGGAAATTTCGTCCTGTTTATGCCATATCATTCTATCCTCAAATCTGGCCCTGATCTTCCTCAAACTTTAGGAATAGGTATCCTATAAAGTAGCAATTTTTGAGCACATTCTCTATATCATTCAGAGTACTTTGCTGAATGGTGGTGGGAAAATAAAACAATACAATAAGTAATAACATGTACAATTCTGTAGAAGTGCTTATCTGGATTTCTTTAGCCTTTCATTTCTATCTCATACCCATACTATGTGCTTCATAATGGAACTCCAGTGTCATCACTAGTGCACAGACAGATGCTTAAGTCCTTTAAATCAGGATCATATTCTGTATATCTTGTTGTTTTTTGGAATCATGCCAATATCCCCCAATGGAACCTCTCAATTTCCCAAATGGAGGTGCATGAAAGGTTAGTGATAGAAGCAAGTCTAGTACATGTGGTAGAGTCCTGATTGCCAGAGTGCTATCCAGTGAGGCCAGCATCTTCCCTGCATCTGGCTCGAGGAACACCTAGGACCAAGGTCAATTATTTGTCTCAAAACAATATTTGGGATTGGGTCCAAATTGTTTTCACCAATTAAATTCACCAAGTAGAAGCTCTTCTTATGGTTTTACTACACTAGCATTTTCAACAAACATTAATGAGCCAGAAACTGTGCAAGTTTATAAATGAAAGGATTTAGGCAATGATTATGTGTAATCCTTCCCCACATTACCTGCTGTAGACAGAATGCATGCTCTGAAGAAGGAAGCAATAATCTTTTGGGAAAATGATGACATTCTGTAAATAAAATCTGGCAGAAAAAGTTCTTGGCAATAGTAACATTCAAGTCAACATTCCTCAATTTATTGCTATGCAAGTCAGAAATTAATCCTCAATCATTCCTCTATTCCTGAAGTATGGATTCAACAGCAAACTGTGGACGCTTTATAGGTAACTGGACTCTTAATATAATAAGCCAAAATGAATGTAAACAGTTAAAGAGGGAAGTAAATAAGTTTTCTTGGAATTTTCTAGACAATTGAGTTTATAGTGACTTGAATATATGAAGCTGCCAAAGGGTGTGTGGAGTGATGGGACAAGTAGAATTGTTATGACTTACTTTCCTTAGGGGCATTTATATTCCCTGGGTGATGAGAAAAAGCTAAATACTCAAAGTCTATATTGACAAAGAGACGTTGTGGCTGGAAATATTATTTTATTTGGTTTCCGCAATTACTTTTCCCATCTGTAAGGCTCTGAATTGGCTTCTCGAGAAATTTCCAGCCCCCTCTTCTTGCCTTCTCATCCTATATCCAACCATCACAAAGCTGTAAAAGCATCTGAATCCCCTTCCTAGGAAAGTGTATTTGCTATTAATGCTGCTTGGTAAAATGTCTTGCTGGGGTATTTCGGTTATAAGAAGTTAAGTTCAAAGTTAAGGTTTATAAGGTACTGAAATGGGGTATCTTGTTGCCTTTACAAAAAGATTTTTTTTTGAAAAATCACATATGATCATCTGGTGAGAAAGAATAGATGGAAGACACAGAAAACTTGGAAGCAGGTAGCTACAGGAGGATCAAGGGAGAGAGGGTAACATAGCTATTGTACGGGCATTAATAGTACAGCTATGGGCCAAAATTTTTCTTATGTGTGCACTGTCAAATGTATTTACATTTTTCAATTGTTTAATACACTGCTCTGCACCAGGACATAGATCTCCCGAGAGTGCATTTCACATTGGGATCAGCCTAAGGTGGGGGTAGAGGGGTTTGGCACAGATGAGACACTGGCTAGGAAGCCAGAACCCCGACAAAGCAGACTACAAGAGCAGGAGGGAATTAGGAGACAAGTGTGATCTGACATCCCTTTACTTGTTCTCCAAGTTACCATCAAATATCACAGGCACCCACTGTGATAATCTCTTCTCTAATCTTATTGCTACCTCTCTTGTCTGCTACAGAGTGGCATCTCTACTATTATACCTGGGGAAAAGTCCTGAAAATGCAAATATGATCATTAATGGCTTCCTATTTCTTTTAGAATAAAGTCCTTTCTCAGCTTTGGTCATCAATACCCTGTGTGGCCTCATTTATGGCTACCTTTCTAACTTTATCTCCTCTACACTCCATGGCTCTGCCCATCATGGCCTCTTAGCCACTTGTCCTACACATCAAGCTCCTGTCCTCCTAAGGATTTTAACCTTGTATATAAATATATGCAAGATACATATAGAGCCCTTCCTTGACTATCCTGTTGGAAACATTTGTTCCTAAACCCTTTCCTCTCTGTTCTTCTCTGTTTCATTTTCCCTTATAGCAAGCATTTTTTTTATCACCTTCAGTTTTTATTTCATTTACCTGTTTAATCTCTCTCTCCAGTTGATAACTCTAAAATAGTCCCAAATGATCTCTATCTTCAGTATTTATACCTCTGTGAATATTTCTTTCTAGTCAATAAAATTCAGCAAAAATAAATATGGTAAGTTACAAAAAACAAACAAACTCTGATTCACATCTTACCCTTTCTGGTTCACTTACTCTGCCTGTCTGTCTCTGATTTCTCTCTCTCTCTCTCTCTCTCTCTCTCCAGAAACAGGAAGTAATATGATCTGAGTAAACAATATGATGCCCATACAGTTAGGCACTGAAGTCTATATTCTATAACCTATAAGGCCCTATGGCTTGCAAACAGCCCTGTGAGTAACTCTCTGGCAGCACACCCTTTCCTACTTAGACCTTGATGTGACCAGAACCCCACCTGGCACTGGGTAGCCATGTGACCCTGAGCCAGCGACCTCTGGCTATCTTACATTCAGATTCCTGACTATGTCATAGTAAATATTTCTTGTTTCCAGGTCACTACATTTTGGGTTAATTTTTTCACATAGCAGTAGATAGTTGGCATTCTTGTCCAGTGGAGTGTAAGCTCCATGGGAGAACTTTTGCTGTCTTGGTTTAGTTTCTATCTTGTAAAACATCCAGATAATACCAGGTTCATGCTAGACTTTGGGTCACTATTATTGATACAGGTCTATGTTTCTTAAAAATACTTCACTGCTGGGCACCAGTGATTCATGCCTGGAATCCTAGTTTCTAAGAAGGCTGAGATCTGAGGATTGCTGTTCAAAGCCAGCCCAAGCAGAAATGTCCCCATGAGACTCTTATCTCCAATTAACCACTCAGAAGCCAGAAGTGGTGCTGTGGCTTAAAGTGGTAGAGTGTTAGTCTTGAAGAGAAGAGGTCAGAGGCAATGCCCAGGCCCTGAGTTCAGGCCCCATGACTAACAGCTAAAAAAGAAACCTTCAGAGACAAGCCCAAGTTCAGGGTACAACATTGTGTGCCTTTAGAAAAATGATTTGAACTTCCTGATTCTTCATTGGTAAAGATTTTACACATAATACAATACGTAATGGTCTGTTCTCAGTAAATAGTGCTCTCTGTTCCCTCTGGGAGCTTGTTATCTAACTAAGGGGACAGGATATATACATAAGAAAGATAACTCATAACAATCCACATGTTATATGAGGTACCCTGTGTCTTGAGTCAGTAATTATCATGGAATAATTATTTTCTGCTTCTTTCTTTTTATAGGGTAGGGCAGATTGCTGGGGTACACATTCATCATGTGAAAATGCTACCAACAAACCCTGTAATTTTTCCTGAAAAGATACTAGAAAGAAAAAAATGTGGTAAAAATGATAAAGTATTGCCAACTTTGCTAATGAGAACTTGGAAGCCCAACTAGGAAAACTGACAAAAGTGTAAGACATTTACTCCTACTATTGATCACTACACAGATATCATTTCATGCTGTTCAAGGAAATTCACTATTCTCAAATCTTGGTGTTCATTTCCAGGGAAGATAGAGCAGGGTTTCTCAAGCCATCCATTCATAGGAAATGGCAAATAAAAATTATTTACTTCGAGTGGGTTTCTCTAAAATATCTAAAAATTTCCATGGAATTCTAATTCTACTATAATTCTAATTCTACTATTAATAATAATAATATTTCCTCTTGTGATATGCTAATATTCAGATTATGAGTGGCTGTTTGGGAAGGTAAAAAATAGATATGAAATCATTTCAGGAATTTTCAACTTTTTGCGTAAAATTTTAAAGGAAAGTACCGCAAAGGAATCGGATCCTATGGAGAAAAAGTAGCCATAATTGTCTATGCGTACGAGCAGGACACTCAGGTTGAGTCAAAGCCTCACTTTCATCAGCGGGCTGCGTGTGTCCACGTGGTGACCAGTGGCCCCGGCTGGGCCTTTTGAGATGGTGGAACCACCTTTAAGTGGCAGGTGGAATGTGGTAAAAGTCCTGATTTGCACCTTTCAGACCAGATGTACTTGCCCAAATGGATAAGTCTTTCTGGTCACCTTTGGTGAGTACAACCACAGGTATTCAGCTGAAGCTTTTGGGTGAGAAAGATAGACACAGATGCTATAAATTAGTCAGACCAGGGAGCCACCAGGCTGCTTAGTAATGTTAAACCCAATGGTCAAAAAAAACCCAAAGGACCCTCTTATCAAGTGGTCCAGCTCTTTCAACAAATATTTATGGAGTGCTCATGTTCTGCTACCAGAAAGAGCCACTGGCAAGGTCTCTTATTTAAAGAGTGCCTATAGTGAGGAAGAAAAACCCCAACTCACCTGAGTTGGGATAGACTTAATGCTGTTCTGCATCCCTGTTTTAGACAACTGGACTACTGTAACTCCCATTCTTTCCACAAAGTCTCAGTTATAGTTGGCTGTCGTTGGTCAGCACTTTTAATATTAGGAAATACAGCTTTAAAAATTAAAGTTTCAGGGGATGGGGAGGTGGCTCAGGGGTAGAGTGCTTGCCTTGCATAAGTGAAGTAAGCCAGGCCCAAAGAAACAGGTCCCATGGTTTCCCTTATTTGCAATAACTAGTATATGTATGAGACAAACAGAAAAGGTCAGATAGGATGATGTTAAGCGAAATGAACCCCAAGATAAGGACTCAAGTGGTTTTTTCTTTCTTGCTATTGTTTCTAACATATTTATAAGAGGATTTTTTTTGTATGTCCCTCCCCCATGGTATAACCCCTATTTGTGTTGGTATAATTTGGGGAAGGGAAGGGAAAAAACAAACTGAAAATTTTTTTTAACCTTTGGATAGCCCTAATGTTCATTGCCCTCCTGATTTATAATCTTTCTAAAAGTTCTCATATTAGAGCTAGAAAGATCTCCTTTTAAAACAGGCTTTCTGAGAAGAAGCAGCTATTTCTTGGTATCACTTTCACACATTTTGTTGCTGTCCTCCATTTTTTGAGTGTTGATATCATGGCTTAAACTCAGTTCAGATGTTGTCCTCTCACTTGGCTTGCTAGTTCATAACTGGTGCTCTATAATTTGAATCACATATGTAAATAGGCTTTTTTTCTGGTTACTTTCAGATAAAGTCTCAGAGACTTTTCTGCTTAGGCTAGCCTTGAACCACAATCCTCTGATCTCAGCCTCATGAGTAGCTAGGATGACAGGCATGAGACACCGGCATTTGCCCCCCTATAAAACCATTGTTTTTCATATCTACCCTAAGTCCATTCCACAACATTTTTAGATCTCTTTTGCAATAGCTTGTCCATAGATAGCTGACTAGTCCTGTATCATCTTTGTGTTTCACACCAAATCCTGCTAATTCTTTCTGGGTAACCTGAATGCTTATTAATGAACATGTTGAGTGAGACATCAACAACAATGATAATATAGAGCTGTTACTGTGTGTCAGATATTGAACTGAGTGTTTTATATAGGTCAGCTCAGTCATTCTATACAGCAAGCCTCTTGAGATAGATTTAATTGTTGTCTACATCTTATAAGCCAGAAAACTGAGTCTACAGAAGGTCTAGTACTTTACGCTAGACCCTAGCTGAAACTGGTAGAGATAGAATGAATGTAACAAAGGCCAAATATATGGACAAGATTGTGTATCTTTTATGCTAATATATCCAAATACTTAAGTGTGTGTTAATTAATCAAAAGACCAAATTTTAAAACAAATTTATTTGAATCCTCTTCAAGGACCATTTGACACTTGAGTGTTTACTAAGTCAGGGGATAAATTTTCCTAGACTTGACAACTTTGTTCTAATATAAGCGCTATTTAAAGCCTTTGTTTAATCTTCTGTTTGAAATCTACAAATATAATAATATAATATAATGCTTTTATTACTTTATTTGGGGATACCAATCTTTGTTGTTCTAAACTGGGGGCTCTCAGCTTGGATTACTGGAAGTACTCACAGAAGCTTTTAAGATAGTGATGCTAGACTCCACTAAGAAGAAATGACAAGTTCTGTGGATGATTCCCGTGTAGTTAGGATGAGAATTCAAGGTTAAAAATCTCTCATTTGAATGATTTTATCCAGGATTTTCTCTACATATTCATTTCACTCACCCTTTCTGGCTTTACCTCATCTAGCAAGAACTGTGATTTGATCAGTCCCACATCCAAGTGTTATCTCATTATCTGCCTCCAAGACACAGACAGAGTATAATCCAGCCAAGACAAGAAAGTGACTGTTTGTTGAGCGCTTCTGGAAAGCTCAGACGTTCAAATGTTTCTAATAATGTTAGTCAATTTGTTTGATTTTTTTGTTTTGCTTTATCTAAATGTGTAGATTGAGTAAGTGACTTGAGTCAGATATGATTTAAGTTAGAAGACCAGGGTAGATTCTAGCTCTTTTAATTGATGATTTCTATGTTTCCTCACAGAGACCTGTGAAACCACAATAAAGGAATTATAGAGAAAGTAAAAGCTAAGAACCTTGAGAAGCCTAAGGTTTACTCTAAAATTAAGTCATGACTTATTAAATGCTAGTTGGATATAATTTCTGTTTTTGGATATGTGATATTTATAGGTAGAAACCTTGGGATTACAGGATAGAGTTTCAAGACAGAAAACACTGGCTCTAATACTGTATATTCATATGTATATGTATAATGTAGTTATTTCTTTTTGAAGCATAAAATATATGCAGAAATATGTCAAAGTGTTTGCAAATGAACACATCTTTGTGCCCAACTCTCAGGTTAAGAGACAGGACAATAGCGGGGGCCTATGAAACATGTGCTAATGATCACCATCTTTGCCAAGTATAACCACACAAGGCTGTCATTGTTTTATTTTTTTAAATGACTCATTGAGTAGAAATGCAAGGTCATCTCTTCTATTTTTGTGCGTTCTCTGTTGAGATAAGAAAGTCAAATCTGTACTATGGCACATCTAATTATGGGAAAATGAAAAGAAAGAAATAAAACCCACACCAACAAAGCAAAGATTTAAGTTGGCATCACTTTTCATATAATTGTGATGCCGGCAGGCACTCAATAAACATATCAGCATTGTTAAAATGATTTATCAGTCAAATAGTTGAATGTAAAATATCACCGATACAGGTGTCATCATTGATCTTTCTTGGGTCTCACTGCTGAAGAATGGGGCTGTAAGATGATTTCAACAAACAATCCTTGACAGGAAACCAAAGGTAACAAGGCACGGGGACAGACAGCTGACAAATGCAGTATGGGGGCCATTAAAGCATGTGATGAATTTGCCAGGAAAGTATATATTTGTGTAAGAGGTGAGCTCATATCTCCCATAAATTTGTCAGCTGTGACACAGTGTTCTCTGGTTTGGCATGAGTAATGCCTTGCTATTTGCTGCTTTGTCTGGCAAAAGCTCTATCAGTCACTCCAGGGTTATTTACAAAGAAACGTGTCTATCAGTTACAAGGACATGACTTTGCTGCTAAAAGATAACAAAAGAGGAAATCAGGCAGTGGCCTCTCTGCCAGGGATGAGTCTTTTCCAGACAAGCTTGGACTGGAATGACTCAGATGGACGGCAATTGGCCGGGCTGGCCCTGTGCCTGGCATGACCAGCCTTAGTGCATTTATCCACACTGATTAGATTAGAAATTATTAATAGGGGGCTACAGAGTAGAGCAAAAGGTCATTTAGAGTTTAATTCTGTTCTCAGATAACTTCATTTCAGCTGATGGGATTGTTATTGTAGGGGTTTTATATGTTTATAGGAAACAATATACTCAATAATGAAGTCCTGCCTCCTTCAGCAAGGTCAGTAAAGCTATTGTGTAGCTAGATTGAAGTCTTCACAATTGTGTTAATTAAGTAACAGTGATTGGACTTGGTCTCCTCTTGAAATGCATTTAAGGGTCTAAAAGCTGCTGAGAATGTATTCTTTCAATATAAATATATAGTAAAGCAAGTGAGACCCGAAAGCAGTCCACGATTGAGTAAACAGAAGAGCTGACACAAAGCTTTTACTTAAGGAAGTCAGAAGCCTGGTTGGCAGATGTAACTTCTTGCCTCATAAATACAAATGTCTTGTCAGTTTAGAATTAAACGTAACAGGTCCCTTTTTCTTTACTCAATTCCTGATGAATCTGAAAGATGAAGTTATAGAATTTGATGTTGATGGTACATTATGTCTCATCAGTGACTTTGTTTTCTCCCATGCCTGACAGTTCATGGGAGATGATAACTGCAGAACAAACAGCCGTCCTTTTAGGATAAAGGGCCACTGCCTTGTTCTTTCTAATAGGTGGATCATGTTAGTGACACAGAGCTCAGCTTCGTCCTCCACTGAATCCTCTCTTTGGAGGACTTATAATTTAGGCATTGAAATTAGCAGAAGAAGGCTGTAGTTTCTTTTTAATTTTTGTTGTTGATTTTCAAGCGATAAGAGCTTTACAAACAAAGGGACTTTAAATGAAAATAGGTTTATAGAAAGCACTTTGTTGTAGGAGTCTTGCAGAACACAGACCCTGCTGAACTCCATTTGTCCCAGATATGGCAATTTCTCATTACAGAGTACCTTGAGGTGAAACTTGGTAACTGATGATTGAGTCTCATCTTTTTAACTTGCTCCTGACTTTCTCCACACAAGAACACCATTCTAAAACAGAATTTGGTTTGCCCCCAAGAAGGAATATTGAATGATAGTGGCATCTTTATTAACATAAGCTTTATTAACATAAACACACACATCTCTGAGATTCTCAAGCAATGTTTGGAGACATTTTGGTCATAACAATTGGGGTAGGGATGGACAGTGCCATTGGCATCTAATGGATAGAAACTAGGGATTCTGCTAAACAACCTACAATGCACAGGACAGCCCTCTACCACAGGATTCATCCAGCCCAAAAGGTTTATGGTGTGAAGTTGAGGAAGCCCCTTCTATAGGACCTTGGATCAATAATGAATGAAGACTTGAGAGAGATTATTCTATCTAGGGAATGTCATGCTACATGATGGTCCTAATGTCAAAAGAATGTTTATTATATTATAAATAATCATATTAGAATTGTTAAAAAGTAACTACATTTCGGCGAAAACTTAAAGTACAGAAAAAGTAAGGCTTTAAAAGAGAGATGTGCCACATGGTTTTAGAGGTATGGTGGTGTGGCCTTGTGTCAAGACTTGAGTACTTTGTATGAAATATGCATGAGGTGGTATGATGTGCTGGAAGAGATGCTGAGCTGAGATTCCAAATATCTCATTGCAACCTTGCCATTGACTAAACATGAGCCTGGGGAAGTTATTGAATCCATCTGGGTCTTGGTCAGTGTTTCTGGCCAGACGCTGGGACCGAGAAGCTTGGCATCATTCCTTGATGGTTTCTTCTCTTTCAATCACAATCATAGCCAAGTATTTCTCCTAACTTTGGAGGCTCACAGACATTCCTTCCTTTACATTCCCACTAGCCTCTTTTTAGTTTGGGTTCTTTTGGATTCTTTTTTGGGCAGTACAGTTGTTTACTATCTGCTGTTTTATGCATACATTGTGCTATGTATTCTGCACACACATAAGCATATATGGATATATTACAAAATTCTGCCATCTTGTCAGCCTAAACTATGACTTTATTCCTATCTTTTTTTTCAAATTCTCAACGGTGTCCCTTTACTTCTGAAGGTGGAACTCAACCATTCTGTTTTTCTCAAGAGCACCTTTTTTCCCTTTTTTTCTTTTGTGGGGTGTAAGTGTGTGTATGTGTGTGTGAGAGAGAGACACACACACACAGAGACAGAGAGACAAAAAGAGAGAGAGGGAGAAAGAGAGGAAGAAAGAGTGCACGTGTACACCAATACTGAAATTTTAACTCAGTGTTTGAGCTCTGTCCTTGAGTTTTTCTTGTTTAAGGCTAGCATTCCACCACTTGAGCTACAGCTCCACTTCCAACTTTTTGGTGGTTAATTGGAAATAAGAATTTCATGGACATCCATGGCCAGACTAGCTTCAAACTCTGATCTTCAGATCCCCGTCTCCTGAGTAGTTAGGATTACAGCTGAGCCTCTGGTGCTTGGCAAGAATACCTCTTTGTATTTATATATTGCTTTACTTGGATGTTTGTTGCCTCCATCATGTAAAAACCCCAAAAGCTTCTTCATGATGGATTATGACAGACACAGTTTTGTTGCTGAGTTTTTGTTCATCTTAAGGACTCGGAATCTTTTATTCTGTCACGGACCATTTGAATGTATATAAACTCAATTAGAGGATTAACAAAATTATCAATACAGATAGGTGGCTATGGGCAGATGAAAAGTATAAAAAAGCATTTGTTTCTTTCCCATAATGCACCAAATGATTTTGGGGGTTGTATATGACCTGTGGGCCAGACATTCCTCACCCTAATTCAGCAGCAGCCTCTTGCCTAGAATAGATATTTTCTTCCATTGTCATCTTTCAGCCTTTATTAAAACCTGAAGGTCTACAGTCTATCAGAAAATGTACTAAGATTTCCAGTGGGAGCTTTGTCCTCTAAGTGGTTATCTACTTAAGCATATATAGTGTTTGCTATATTTTACCTTGTACATTCATATTTCTTCTCCCTTGATTGACATCTTTTATTTCCTCTAGATTATCTAAGGCAAAGAAGACACAGACCACCACAATAGAAGATTCTTTTTGAGCTGACAGAGACTCTAAAGGGGAAAGTAAAGATATGTTTTGTATCATTCTTTACATATCTTCATGAGCATTTATGCTTGGCTAAAACAGAAACATTCTTAGGATGATTCTTAGCTGCACAATTATGTGGGTTTTGTTTGCTTGGTAGTAGGCTGGCTGAGCTATAGATACCGTGCATGGGTTTTCTAGACACTATGCACTGGAGTATTCTGTGCCTCTTTTTTCATTTAATTTAAATGTACTCAGGATTGATGTACACCAATGGTATAGCTTCTGCCCAGGCTCATCTGTAAGTATCCTTCTTCTTATTTGTAGATCCTCCAAGTTCTATCATTTAGATGTAGAGACGTCAGTAGCTTTGTCTATGTTCTGTAACATCTGCTTCAGGATTTCCAAGTCTCAGTTATGACTTTTAAAAAAAAGTGAAGTTGCCAGAATGATTGTTGTAGTTACATTCATTTTTACATGACTTGATCTCTTCTTAAACCAGGCATATGCTGATATAATTCATTTGAGATGGAATATTTGCCCATTACAAGGGTTCTGTAGCTTTCTACAGTGAGTAGTTCTTAAAGTGTCAGCATTGTCTGCATCATAGGATAACTTGGAAGGATGTTCTTGTTTGTATGTTCTTTGTATTTTTATTATTACTTTTAAGTAGTTGTACAAAGGAGTTGCCATTTTACGAAACTGTTTGTGAATACAATATATCTCTTACCCCTTTCAACATTCTTACACATTCCTCCCCCACCCACCCCTTCCCTCATTCTTCTTAATTTTGTAGGATACACATTGGATTCTAGAGGCTAATGGCCCAGACTGACCTGGAACTAGCTATGTCGTTCTAAGCTGGCTTTGAATTTACCATCCTCTTGCCTTCACCTCTCTAGTCCCAGAATTAGAGATGCATACATGCATGCTCTGCAAAAGGAAAATTCTTGAACTTATTGAATTGAGAACTTTGAGGTTGAGCTATTGATCTGAGTTTTATTTTTATTTTTCTAAATTTATACATTGTGATTGTAAAGATGCTATGCAGAGAGGTTAAAGTTACATAACGCAGGTAATGAGTACATTTCTTTTAGAACAATGTTACTCCTTCCCTTGCTCTCTCCCAGTTTTTCCTCCCATCCCTACCCACAAGTTGTATAGTTCAACACAGAGCCTAGGTAAACATTACTGTTGCATTTGTTCACTCACCATGTCTGCACCCTCTTCTCTTCCCAAAGACAGACAAATGAACAAATAAGATAAAAGAAAATGAAAACAAAAACAGCAACAAAGGAAAAAGGAACTCTTGTGTCCATTTGCTGGCGTTTATTTCAATAAGTACTATTTTATATGATTAGAAGCACAAAGTTATTGCACCTATGTGATCCTCTCCTAAAAATATTCTCCTTTGGCCTCACTCTGTGTGACTGCTTGGAGACCTGTTTAATTTATCATATTCCAGTGTATTTTTTTCTTTTACCACCTACTGTGTTACCTTGTAGATTTTTTTTTAGGTCCGGTCGTGGGGCCTGCACTCTGGGCCTGAGCGCTGTCCCTTAACTCTTTAGCTCAAGGCTAGCACTCTACCACTTGCGCCACAGTGCCACTTCCGGCTTTTTTCTTTTTGCTTATGTGGTGCTGAGGAATCGAACCCAGGGCCTCATGCATGCAAGGCAAGCACTCTACCACTGAACCACCTTCCCAGCCCCCTTGTAGATTTATAGTCACATTCCATTTACCACAAAAGAAGGAAAACACACAATCTTCTATGTTTCTTTAGGTCTGGCTTACTTCATATTACTTACTATTACTTATACTATTTCATATTACTTAGTTAATATTATTTTTCCAAGCTTTTTCATTTCCTTACATATAATACAGTGTCATTCTTTCTAATGAATGTGTAGAATTGTATATATATATATATGTATATGTATATGTATGTATTATATGCTACATGTTCTTGATCCATTCATCCACTGAGGGGCATTTGGGTTGATTCCATATCTTGGCTATGGTAAACAATGGTGCAGTGAACATAGTTGTGTTGGCAGCTTTAGTGTAGCCTTGCTGTGTTCTATTGGATAAATGTACAGGAGTGGGATTGCTGGGTCATAGGGAAGCTCTATGTTCAGTCTTTTGAGGAACCTTCATATTACTTTCAAGAGTGGCTGAACAAGTTTACATTCCCACCAACAGTTTACTAGTGTTCCCTTTTGGAGACATCCCCACCAGCATTTGTTATTGTTAATTTTCTTGATAATGGCCATTCTAACTGGGGTGAGGTGAAATCTCAATGTTATTTTGATTTGCATTTTTATGGCCAGAGATGTTGCACATTTCTTCATGTGAATATTGGCTGTTCTTATTTCTTCTTCTGAGAAGTCTCTAAGTCTTTAGCCCATTTATTAATTAGGTAGTTGTTTATTTGGGGGAGGGGATTAATTTTTTTGAGCTCTAAGTTTATTTTAGATGAGTTCCTTGTCTGATACATAGCTGGTAAATTTTTTCTCCTTAATGAGCCCTCTAGAGGATGCTTGTGCACAATCATGTGTGAGAACCATTGGCTTTGTCATTAACACTGTGGGTTCTGGGGTGAATTGTTTAAATTCAAATATGCTTGCGTTTTTGGCATCTGTTTCCTCACTTTTGAGTGGGGACTGAAAAAATACCATCCATACAGAGTTGTGTGGGTTAAAGTGAGATAATACATAGGAAATACTTGGCAAGGCTGACACTTGCTGTATCCTTTAACAGTTCTAGCTTTTACTCAGATTTTGCCCCTTTGTGTAGCTTAGAATAATTCCAGTCTTTCCAGCCCTTATTGTGCTAGCTCTTCTTCTCCCTTGAACATCCATGACACCTTTCTTCATTCCTTCCAATGTTGTCAAATCAGGAGAATGATTCATTTTTTTCCTGCAGTCAAATACCAAGTTTCTACCTTAGAAACTTATTTTGGTCTTAGAAACATAAAACATAAAACCAAACAAAAAAGGTGAAGAAACAAGAAGGCAGAATATAACACATTTCCTTTTTGTTAGATCTGGTTTCTATTTTAATAACAGTAACATTTCCTTAAGGCCCACATGGTTTATTTCCGGTCTAGAGAATATGAAACAGTACTCATTCTTGAGGCTAATGTAATTGATATGGGGATGGATGAGAGTATGCTGTTGCCCTGTCTTCAGTGATAAATCATTCTTGTTTGTTCTAGATGCTTCTGGACTTGTTATCCTGTGTCATTTCTAAATGGTGCCAGTTTTTGACAAATGATAGCAGCCAGGTGTGTAGTGCTTCCTCAGGTTTCTATTTTCCTGAATCTTTGGATGTAATGATTTTAGAGATGGCCACATGGTTAATGAGTCTTGCCCCAGGAGCACAGCAGGGAGAGAGAGACCTTAGTAGCCTATCAGGTACCTCCTTGGAAAATGGCGGAGGTGGGAAAGAGTAAGATGAATGGATGTGCATGTATCATATTCTTTGAGAATTGAATAGAGGATTTATGGTGTTCTCTGACTTGACACACTTCACACTTGTCATGTTGGCACATTGCATTATACTCTGCTGCCCAGGGGGCTTTTGATGATGTTTCAGAAACAAGTAATAGATGTCTCTGTGCTGTATCCATATATTTGCAGAGAAAGATCCAATATTAAAAACAAAGGCATAGTAAAAAAAATCCCTATCAACTAAATGCAAAAGCCTACCTCTGTTCTCTGAGGCCTCATTCGTCTGTTCTTTTCCATTGAAATATAAAGCCTTTTTGCAACCACAGATGGCTTACTTGAAATGACAAAGTAACCCCAAATCAATGCTATTTCTATATATGTACTTTAACATCTATTTAGAGGGTGTAATAATTAGCAGCTACAATTACAGCAGCCATAGTGTGGTAGAAAGAACACTGGATTGAGTATTTTGAACTCTTTAAGCCTGGCTTGTCTGTGGCCCTCCTTTATGTAGCTTAGATAAATCTCTCACACCAGTGTTTTAATTATCTTGTCTATCACATGGGCATAAGAACTCCCAACCAGCCTACCATCCAAGAAAAATACGTGGAAACACATTTTGAGAAGTGGACTTTCTCAATTTGAAAATTATAGAAGTGAGAGAAAACCTGGTTGACTATTCATGAGGCAAATGGAATATAAATGTATTTGTCCTCAGCTTACACAAAGGGAAACAGAGCCTTTGAAAGGGTGACTCTCTCTAAAGAATATCTTACACAATGGACAGAGAAGGCCTTCCCTTTAGTGAAGGTCCCTTGAAGTTCCTATGTCTACCTTAATCCCACATCCCAAGCCCAAAGGGTTATGTCAGGCCTGGGCAGTGAGAAACCAGGTACTGCTATCCTGCACTCAAGGTTTCTGTCTTTCAGATGTAATTCTGCATCAGTCTGTTAGGCACTAACAGATCCATCTATAATTCTGGCTACTCAGGGGACTGAGATCTGAGGACTGAAGTTTAAAGCCAAACTGGGCAAAGTAGTTCATGAGACTAATACCTCTAATTAACCAGCAAATTGCCAAAAGTGGAGGTGTGGCTCAAATGATGGAGCACCAGCCTTGAGAAAGAAGCTAAGGGAGAGCACCCTGACTCTGACTTTGAGCCCCAATACACATACACACACGCACATACACACATGCACACACACACATGCACACAGAGATACCTAGTCTTTGCACTTGTGTCTTTACCATCTCTTCTTATTTAACTTAATTTTATTGTCAAGGTGATGTACAGAGGGGTTAGAGTTACATACATAAGGTAATGAATACATTTCTTGTCAAACATTGCTATCCCCTCCCTCATTTTTCTCCCACTTCTCTTTCGCCCCTCACCCCCTCCCAAGTTGTAAAGTTCATGTCCATATTGTCTTGTGAGTGTCGCTGTCACATTTGTTCACCCTTTGTCTTTTGTCTCGCCATTTTGTTGTACCCCTTCCATTCCCCAATTCACATATACAAGACACAGGGTACCAAAATCAAATACAGCAACAAAAGGGAATAAAACAAAGGAAAAAAAGACCAAAATAAAAATGAAATAATTTCACAGTACATTAAAAACAACAACAGATGCTGTATAGAGGGGTTGCAGCATCTGTACAATAAAATAAAATTAAAATTAAAGAATCATATTTCAGTGTCACGTTGTTCAAAAACAAATGTACACACCTGCCTTCATGTAACGGTAACCCCTCTGTGCATCATCATTATAATGGCAATAAAATTAATTAATTAAAATTTATATTTCAATAAAGCAACTTAAAATGCAAAAAATAAAAACAACAGCAAAGAAAAAAACCTCTTTTTTTTATCTTGGAATGCCTTTCACTTAGTATCATCTTGGTCAAATGTACTTAGCTATTGAGCTATTGTGATGCTCTTCTAGGACTATCCTAGACATATACTAATTACTACAAGTGAGGGAAAACATGGAATCCATGACTTCTCACTACTCTTCACAGTTCAGTCAGCCTCCAGGAAGCTCTTTGTGATTCCCCACAATGGACAATGTGCCATTTCTTTGTGCAAGTAGTCATTGTAGCATTTATTGGTTTATATTTCCAGAAAGTGTCAGGCTCTAGCTATAAACTCAAGGATGTAAGAAATACACATTAGAATTTTTCTGTAAGCTTATTTACTAACATAATTCCTGTTTCAGGTCAGATTCTCCAAAAGCTAATGCCAAGATGATGATTTGTGTATAAGCAACTTATTAAGCAAGGGCTTCCAGGAGAAACTGAGAAAGTAGTTGGGAGCAGAAGGAGAATGAATGACATCAAGCAAGGATAGAGTTTCAGGCAAAGCAGTTAATTACAACCTTATAGTACAAGGGAAGCACAGTAAACAAGTACTTTTGTTTTAGTATTTATTGTTTGACTCCTCTAATAAAATATATAAGCTACCAGAAGGCAGGGATTATTTTTGTTGTTGTTTGTCAGTCAATCCCAATCAATTAGAACAGTACCAATCACTCTATCAATCATTATATCTTTGCTAAATCTTGAGAAGCATGTGTACTTATTCCCTAAACAAATTATTATGGACACTTTTTCTATCTAGGGCACTATACCAGTTCTTGAGATATAATAGTGAACAAAACATTTAATAACCCTGCCCTCTTGGACTACATCATCAGAAGCATGATAAATAGTCGCCTGTTCGAGGCAACACATTGGGTGCAGACAATATCTAAGACTATCCCAGCTTCATTCTTCCCATAGCCTTCTCTACTGAATCCAGCCTAACCAGAGGGTGAAGGTCACAAGAGATCTCCCACCTCCCATGGCATTCTCTTGGTGATCGTGTCCAACCCCATCATTTAAATACCAGCAACATAGTGATGGGGCCAGATTCATTTCTTCTCCACGAAGCTCCTACTCATGCTTATCTCCTTGGCACTTACCACCGAACCATACCTGACAAACAATGAATAACAGATGAAAGACATAAGAGGAATGGGTAAAGATTCACCTGTTCTAATCACCACTCCAATCTGACTTGAAGTTGTAGCTTTGCTTCTGCCCAGTGATCTAATTTTCCAAACCCAGGAAGAAGTTTGTTAATAATAAGTGTCACTTGTTGTTGGTTCTTTCAATAAACTCAGAGCATGCTTTTGAAGGAGAAATGTGTTCTGGTCCCCTCTTGGAACTGTATTATAGAATGATTCATCTTTCATGAGCCACACAACCTCAAATCAGGGCTCCCATCCACCTGCATCTTTCTTCCTTCTTCAGTAACCCATTTTTCCCCACCCCTCAACCCATTTCATCCATCTCAGCTCCCACCATGCCCGTGCAGACACACAGATACATACACACACCTTTGATCCTGCTGACACCAGTGACACAAAGGAAAGAAGCTCAATATGCCCACTGGTGTCAAAATATAGATAACAATCCTTCAAGCTGACAATATCACAAGCAGCCTGGGGCATGGAGGAGCTCCTCTGCTTTCTGCTTTCTGTAGTCTTTAGTGTTTTTCTTTCGTGTTTAAAAGCACAGCCAACTGTAGTCTGCTCTTCCTGAGAGGTGCTAGGGAACTAGCATTGAACTGGCAGTTACTAAACTCCTGTGGTGAGAAACGGGCAGAGTAGGGGGTTGTTCTGTGGCCCCATATCACAGATTCCAGCAGAGCATGATCTCCTGTTTGCTACCAGTTACTCAGCTGCATCATGTTTGTTATTGTGTTGACAAGGAAAAGGGGGCAATTGCTGGCAGCATCTCTTAGATTGCTGAGCTGCTTCAGGCACTTAGGCAATGCAGGAGGCACATACTGTCTTGGTTGCCACCTGATACCTTCTCTGCTTACCACAGCCCAGAGTACCCACTGGGAAGCCTCCAGCAGCTGTTCACCGGATCTATTTGTCTTCCCTTAGCTTCTGCTCCAACTTCTTGCCAAGGATAAGCCAAAATCCAGGAGCAGAGAAAGGACTACACACTTCCGAATCCCAGGACAAGCCACATCCATCTTCCATAGTAGGGAACCAAGGTAGACATTACTAATGGTGGGATATTAATCTGATTTTCTTGATTTTATCTTCTCAGCCCACAAGAGCAAGAAGAATCTAGAACATTGAGATCAAATAGCACCTTGAGTTGAATTGTTCATTTTCTAATGGCTTTAAATGCAACATTTTGCAGCCACTGGGAACATAGATTCCTGGAGCTGGGGGTGGGATGTTGCTAGTTGTGCTGTCACAAAGCCTGGTGCAATTGTATTTGAATAATATTTTTTTCCCTTGCTCCTTTGGTGGAACATAGGCATGATGCTCATTTCTACATACTTTTCTTTTCACATTTCCTAAGATGGACATTGACCACCTTTTTTTATTTTCAAAATAAAAGAAAATTTATTGCATACTAAAAGGCATCTGTCTGCCTGAATAGTTAGTTTTGACCATCTTTTGTAACAGTAATCAGAGAGGTAGATGATCAAGAGCATGAAGATAGAGGTTATTAAATCCACCTTCCTGGATCACAATGAAGGGGTCTCTGCGTTTCTCCCTCTGGCCTTTCTCAGAACCCCAGGCAGCCATTTAACCTGACCACACCTTTGAGTAAAGTCCCTAAGAACAATTGTCAATCGAGTGGAGCTAGTCAGAGGGTAAACCACCAACCTCCTTTCCTTCGGTCCTTCAGGACCATTTTAAAAGTATATTTTACATAGTGCTGTCGCTGGTACCCAACAGAACTCTGCTTCAGGTATTCATAGTGCTAACAAGGTCTAATAATATACTTCATGTATTTTACTCCCTTCTCTGGTCTTTACCCCAGCTCTATTTCTTCAGTTCTTGGTGTTACCATAACATATAATTGCGCCCCAATTTTTTGCTCAAACTGCTTTCAGATGAACCCAAATGATGACATCCATGATGGTTCCATTTATATGCAGTTCAAAATATAGAAAAAATATGTACAGGTAGATATAAGATAGCACAGCTAAGGAAAGCACATGAATCAATAATATAATACAATAATAGGGTAAGTAACGTAACCCTCCCATCTGGGTAAAAGGAAGACACTGTATGCTGGGGAGGAGACATAAGGTAGTTTCAAAGAATCTTCATTTTTTAAATCTTTAAAAAAAACCTGTGTTACACATGTAGCATCTGTTTTATTATCTCTAAAAATGATTGATTCTCAACTTCTTCCTCTCAGGACCTCTTTACACTTATTCTAGATTTCAAAAGACTTGCATGTAGGAATTATCCATGGATTATTCAAGATTAAGCCTGAATGACAGAGATGAAACAGTACTTATCTGTTGAGATGAGGAATCTCCTGAATTTTTTTGGGGGGGGGAGGAATTTGCATAGAACTGTGATTCTTTAAAAAAAATTATTGCAAAGGTGAGGTACAGAGGGGTTACAGTTACATGAGTTTGGCAGTGAATACATTTCCTATTGAACTCTTCACGCCTTACTCATTCTTTCTACTTTTTCCTCTCCCAAATCCTCCCCCCCCCCACAAGGTTGTAGTTCATTTCCCATACAGTGTCTAGTGGATTTCACTGCTGAATCGGCTCACCCTTTGTCCCACCATTTCTGTGCTTCCCCTTCCCCTCCCCAAATCAGATAAACATATGAAAGACAAAGGGTACAGAAATAAAAAATGGGTTCTTATCTCTAATTAAATCATACAAACACACACACACACACACACACACACACACATACACAAACCTTGAAGTGGCACTGTGGCTCAAGTGGTAGAGTGCTAGTCTTGAGCTAAAGGAAATTAGGGAAAGCATCCGGGCCCAGAGTTCAAGGCCCAGGAATAAACCAAAGAAAAAAGTTAAGAAGAAAAGAAAAGAACCACAAACAGTATAATACAAACCCTCTTATATCCACTTCTTGGAGTTCATTTCAATAAGCATCATTTTATATGATTTTATGCACACAGCTATGGTGCCATTGTGACTCTCTCCTAAGAACATCCTCCTTTGTTCTCACTGTTAATCTCAGCTTCCAGTGTAGTTGGGATGACAAGTCCATTTATGACATTAAAAGAAAACTGGATAAGCTTTTCTTTTTAAAGTAATGTTGGGTTTAAAGCAATATTGAGTAGATAATAGCACAGACAGGTCTCATGTATACCCTGCCCCCACACAAGCACAGACTCTTTCGCTGAGTATATATTTTTAAAACATTGATGCACCAATATTGATACATCATTATTACCCAAAGTCTATAATTTACATGAACATTTACTCTGCATTGCACATTCTGTATGCTTAGATAAATGTACAATGGTGTATATCTATGTAATATTATGTAATATTATATAAGATAGTTTTCCCTGTCTTAAAATACTTCTATGCTCTACCAATTCATCCTCCTCCCTCAGAATCCTTCAAAACCACTTATTTTTTTTATTGTTTCAGTAGTTTTTGCTTTTCCAGAATGTTAGATTGAGAAATCATTTAGTATGCAGCATTCAAGTTTTCTTTATCTCTTTTCATGGCTGTATTGCATTTCTTTTTAGTACTGAACAGCATCTCATTGTCAAGATTTACCATGAAGGCAGGTGTGGGTGGTTCTTGCCTAGAAGCCTAGCTACTCAGGAGGCTGAGATCTGAGGATTGCAGTTCAAAGGCAGGAATGGGGCTGGAAAGGGAGATTCTTAACTCCAATTCAATTACGCACACACACACACACACACACACACACACACACAACTGGAATTGGAGCTGGGGCTCATGTGGTAGAGTACTAGTTTTGAGCAAAGGGAACTTAGGGAGAGTGTCCAGGCCCAGAGCTCAAGATCCAGACTGGCAAAAAAGAATAAAAAGGAGAAGTAAAAAGGGTCACTATGGTTTGCTCATTCATTCACACACAAGAAGACATCTTGACTGCTTCCATGTTTTGACAATTATGACTGAGCTGCTATAAACAACCCTTTGTAGGTTTTTGTATCAACATAAGTTTCTTGATTCATTTGTGTAAATACCAAGGAGTTCAATGCTCACAACCCTTTGTGTTTTTATTATTTTTGAAATAGTACTTTGCTTTGTGCCTTGATCTGCAAAAGAAAGACCATGTTCCTCCTATTTATGTACCCTAGGTAGCAAGGATCACAGGTCTGAACCAGTACACCTAAGTTTTTATTGATTGAGAGGGAGTCTCACTAACATTTTTGCCTAAGTAGCTGTGATTATAGGCACATGTTGCACCTGGGATTTTGTCCATTTTTTAAGTTATTTTTTAAAAAGTTATTTTTTTAGTCCAGAGAAATATTAGTTCAATTTTTCCATAAGATACATTGAATGGCTGAATTTTCTCATTCTTCCTGCTTTCATTGTTAAAATAAATGGTTTCCATATCTTTGCTATGATAAATAATGCTATGACCATATAAGATGATGCTAACTGAAATTAACCCCAAGATATGGAAACAAGAGGCTTTACTCTGCTGTTGTTGTTTTTAATGTACCATGTGAAGGTCTTTCTTTTTCCATTCCCCACCCCCTTCGGTTTATCCCCTGTTGTCACCGTATTTGACTTTAGTACCCTTTGTCTTGTATATACATTCATCTGATTCAGGAAGGGAAGGGGAGCAACAAAATGGTGAGACATGGACAAAGGGTGACCCAAGGCAACAGAGATACTCACGAGACAGTATGTTGGAAATGAACTTTACAACGTGGTGGAGGGTTGGGGGAGTTGTGGGAGAGAAAGTAGGAGAAAAACGAGGGAGGGCGTAACAATGTTCAACAAGAAATGTCGGTTGGTGCCCTGCATCTTTTTTTTTTTTTTTAATTTTTTGTGAACATACTGTA
>NW_012267279.1:6966725-6981625 GCF_000151885.1 Dipodomys ordii | reverse complement strand
CTTTCTTTCTTTCTTTCTTTCTTTCTTTCTTTCTTTCTTTCTTTCTTTCTCTTTCTTTCTTTCTTGCTTTCTTTTTTTCTCTCTTTCTTTTTCTTGCTTGCTTACTTGTTTGCTTTCTTTCTTTCTTGATGTTGCACTTTTTTTGGAGGGGAGGGGCAGGCTGAAACTTTATCTTCTTATTAGCTTTCCATATAACTGAGATGACAAACATCATTATTTAGAATATATATCTGAGAACCTAACAAAAGGTAAAAGTCTCCATTAATGCTTATTCACTCTTCCTGGCTTATTTCCCATGAATTTGGCAATGATATTGACTGGAAAACAGTCATAAGATTTCAGCAAAGCAAGCATGCTTCCACCACTGTGATATTTTCTTACCTGTCAAAAAATGAACAAGTTAGTGAAATCAGCATTCTTTTTTCAAAGTTCTCAGATGACAACTTTACTGAAAGTCAATTGCTTAAAAATAATTACTTCTTATGACTAATTCTATGACAATAACAAGACCAAGATATAACTAGGCTTTGTGGCTGTTGTTGTATTTCTTAATGAAAGACAAGAGTTTTATAATCACAAAAGGTAACAACAAAACAACAATAACATTAACAACAAAATGCGAACAGAAAAAAAAAACAAGTTTAAAACCACAAATCTCAACTCCAAAGTCCATGTATGCAATATAAGCATAGGACCATATGCAACATATTCAACATATGGTCCAATTTGTTCCTTAAACAATAAGCAAGTCATTAACCTAAGCTTCAGTTTGGAGCCAGTGGGGTTTCCTGATTTAGATGACTATTGAGAAGATCAGATAGTAGTTACTATGTTGTTGTGGGATTAGAGCCAACACTAATCTTGGCACATAAATGGAAGTGCATTGCCATGTTCTCATAGCAGCATCATAGATTCTGTCTCCCTGATGAGAAGAGTACCTTAGGATCAGGATTCCATTCATTATTTCCTGATGTTCCACCCAAATGAGGGTTAGCATAAGTAAGATAGCTGGTAAAAATTCTTTCTAAATTGAACACAGGAAATACAATGCAAAGAAAGGATCCAAGGAGAAGTCAATATGAGTTATGGATTCTTGTCACTGCTGTGCCACTGATTTTAAATGATCTATTCCTCAAGGTCTCTATGTCATTGTTAGCAAAGTAAGGTTGGATCACCTAGATCTCTAAGGATACATCTGATATTGTATTCATTTGTGTCACCATGAAAAATAACTGGAAGAACAACTATGGGAAGGAATGCATTCATGTGACTCAGTGTTCAGAGGTTTCAATCCATGGCTCCATCGCTGTGGGCCTGCGGTAGAAGAGAGGAGCATCATGGTGGTAGGCATGTGTGAAGAATAAAAATTGCTCATCTCATGAGAGCTAGGAAGAACTCACACACACACACACATACACACACACACACACACACACAGAGGCTGAGACAGACAGACACAGACAACATGCAGGCAGAGGCAGAGAGACAGAAGGAGAAATAGTTTGCATTAGTGAACTTTTTCCATTTTGTTCCATGTGGGTCCCCAGCCTGTGGTGGTATAACCTACATCCAAGGGAAAGTTCCCCACTTAGTTCATTTTTTTTCTGAGAACGCTCTCACAGATGCACCCAGAACTGCTTTACCTAGCCCCCTCGGCAGCTGAATCCAATCAGGTTGGAGATCAAGATTAACTATCACATATACTAACATTATAGATAGTCCAGACTTTTCTCTGGAGATACCCAACTGAAACAATTCCTATTTCGGAAGTGGAAAGAGCTTGTTTCACTGGAAATGCATCTTTGAACCTTCCAGTACTTAATTTCTTGCAGGGAATATCAGTGCCTGAATGTGACAATTCTTCATCATTATTTATAAATAGTAAAACTGGACACTCCTCGCCCGATTCAAGACAATTACCTATTCTCCCTCGTTTCTGAGTCTGATATGTCCCTCCCTGATGCCAGGGAAACAAATCACCTCTGGCACTGTGTGACTTTATGTATTAGCTTTGAAGAGTGTAGCTGAATTACAAATCAGATCATCTTTTGTGTTAAACTCAGAATTTTACTTCATTTTGCCTATTTCAAGGTTTCAATTAGGCTGTCTGGTAAGTATGATCTCCCTTGAAAAGATGGAAAATTCTCAAGAGCCAGTTCTTTTTTACAAAAGCATTGAGAGAATGTTTCTGACAAGTGTCCATTTCTTCACTCTAATCAGATTCTCAGGTATTCATCCTTTTCTCTGAATTATTATGAAATATGTGGTCACATGACCCTTCCCATCAAGTTTTGGTGTCTCAGATATGATGCAGCCAAAAAGGTAAGTAAATACAAGATGAGAGGATTCCTTTCTATCTCAGATCTCACTAGCTCTCTTCCCATTTGTCCATCACTGTATGTACTATGCCTGTATCACAGAAACTTTCTGAGATATTCTGATTAGCAATTACTCCAAATCATGGTTTGTTAAAAACTATCTCCCATGTGATCAACATTCACTCATTCATTCTTCAAATATTAATTGAATTGTTACAACATCCTAGGAGCCCTATAAAACCTTTTTCTTCATTTCTGCTTTACTCATGTCACAGCATCCCTAACACCTCTTCTTTATCCCAAGCTCCCACTAAATTGATACCTTAATTCAAGGATTTCATCTTCAAACTATTCTCTTCGGTTCTAAAGTAAGTGCAAGAAAGGTAGTTTATGTACGAATTTGACCGGACAAAGACAACCGCTGTTGAACAGGAGGGGCTGGGTCTCCAATAGGGCAAGCAGAGTTAATTTTCCTCACACTTGGCCATAGAGACTGCCTAAAGGTCATGGTGACTTCTTTTCCCCAAACAGATAAGCCAAAACTTCCCACTCTCTAACTCTGACTCTTCCAACTGTACACAATTCAGATCCATTGTCTGCAGCACAGCCAAAGAAAAATACCGTTATGGGAACCTGAAGGGACATTCTCTTGCTTGCATCTTGATCTTCAGTGCTCTGTAACTGGAGGGTCAGCATGTTATTGGACAACTCACTGATTTCTATTTTCTCCCTGGATCTTGCCATCCTATCTCTGGTCTACCAAATCAGCTTTTGTACTAATTTGAACCACACTCATATTAGACATAATAGTCCTTGGACACTCAGGAGTTGTGTTTGTTTGTTTGTTTGTTTTTTGGTCAGTCATGGGCCTGAACTCTGGGCCTGGGCACTGTCCCTCAGCTCAGGGCTAGCGCTCTACCACTTGAACCACAGCACCACTTCTGGCTTTTTTTCTCCTTATGTGGTGCTAAGGAATCGAACAAGGCAAGCACTCTACCACTGAGCCATCTTTCCCGCCCTCTCAGGAGTTATAAAACCTGCTTTACAAAAAACTTTGCATAAACAAGAATAGACTTTCATGGTAGTAACAAATCCTCCACATGCACAGAAGGACTCCCAAATGTTTCTGAGAAGCAGAGATAAGAAGTCTTCCTGAACATTAAAAATGTCAGGTGAAGAAGAACAACAACAACAAAATCAACTCGCAGGCATGCTTACAGCTCAAACCTGTAAAGACGGCTAGCGTGCAGCTCCTATTATGTCTGGAAGAGTTGTTTGCTAAGGACAAATGCCCATAACTTTTATTTCTCCACAGATGTAAGACTCCTGCCATCCTGGGCAGCACATAACCAAAAAGAGGCAGCCACTGACCTCCTGTTTAACCTATGATGACAGCCTGACAACAGACCATCTGGCCTCTCCAGACTGTCATCGAAGATGTCATGGATAAATCTAAGGCTCAAGAATCTAATTTTCTTTATATAAAATGAAGGGATTAGATTCTAGTTCTTCCTCTCATTTCTCTATTTCCTTTTAACCATAATGTTTCACCTTAAACAAATCTTAATACAGAAGGCCAAAGTGGAAATCTGAGGAGAGCTGATGGAGATGGGCCACTTCTTCAGTTGTCTTAGCGCTCATCTATCATCCGATCCAGCTGAACACCCTCAGACAATCAGTTTGACAAACACACACACAAGAGTAATCTCTAATGGAAATCCATTCCAAGCCCCAAGAAATCACTTACTCTACCTTGATCATCCCTAGGACATGCACGGTACCAAAACATACTAAGCCTTGAAAGAAAACCAGAAAAACATATAAAAGTCTATGCTTTTGTAAATGTTTAATAAGTGGCTGAACAGAAGCTTATTCGAATATTATATAGTGTTAGCTACCAATTGAAGACCATAACTCCATAGAGTAGGAGAATTGAACGTTAAACATGAACCTTCTCTACTTCCCAACAGTCTCCTCTATGTATTGCCCCGGCTTGAATCTGCACATATATAAATGGCCAGCCCTAGCTTCCCTAAGATTGCCTCTGAAACACCAAATGCAAATGTCTCTGAAATGGGGAGAGAGCTTGTTTATACAGAAATAATTGCTTCAGTGCAGAGCCCTCCTTTCCAGCAAAATGAAGAAAACGCTGAGCAGGCAGATTCCTCCCCCTTTGTATTAGAAAGGAATTTAAAACCTATTTCTGTCTTTTCTTTAGCCTTGTGTAAAAAAGAAAGCTTTTCTCCCCAAGCTTAGCATTAAATTAAAAAGAAAAACTTAACTCTGACTACCACCTTCACTGATCTCCCAAAGTAAGTCTGGGTGATTTGGAAATGTATATTTCCTTTCCTGTCTTTTAAGTTGGGACCAGAGGGAAGTGAGCAAGTGGATGTTAATGTGTCGGTTTGAAGCTTCTTTTGAAAGGTATGAAAACTAGTCTCCTCATTGTTGCTTCCTACTGCCCCACAAAAAGGAGAGCCACACAAAAAATGGGGGTCCTGTCCACGAAGCCATTACTGGAGACTTCTTTGCTGGATCCTGGGGTAAGCTATCAGGTGGCTGATCCACCACGGATCTGCCAGCTGTTTGACTTCATTATCGTCCATCATTCTGTCTGCCTTAAAAATAAAATTCTTTAATCACCTAACACTATTTTTATTGGCCTGTCAGAATACAGGGGAGTGTGGAGGGGAATTCATTTCATGTCTTGTGGAACATTATTTTGATAAAATATTAGGACAAGTCTATACCTTCCTCCTTTGAAAAATAAGATACAAAACCAATTAAAGTTAAGTGATTACTGAAATGCATCTAATTAGTATTAACTTACACCAGTCCAACAACAATGGCAGCTTCCACAGCAAAAATCCTGTTTGGAGCTGCTACAGAAGATAATTGATCTCAAGGAGGCCTCTCCTTCTCAGGCAATTGCTTAGGAAAGCACCTTCACAGCTCACAGCCTTTTCTCCCTTTGGGTTGGGGTACATTTTTGTCAATCTGACAAGATCTGTCACATATTATCAGACAATTGATCACCGACTCCTTGCAAGTCTTAATCCATCGTTTGATCACACATCAAGAAAAATTGCTTTTTATGTCTTACATGTTGGCCATGAGAAAGGGAGAGAAAGCAGGGGACTTAGGCTTTTGGCTCCAGCTCATTACTTTTTTGCAAATGATAGATGGGTTCACTGGGTAATTTAACTTTAAAATGATCTTTTCCCCCTTCTCAAATAAGCAAATACAAGGAGCTGTGCAGCACAAGCTGAGTGAAAAGGGAGTTTGCCTGCTGTTCCTTTTGTATCTCTATAATAGGTGCCCATGTGTGGATAAAGGCATGTAGGGTTAGTAAATATGTATTTACTTAGTATTACTGCATCTGCTTCTAAATAATAGGATTTAAAGTGGACACACACAGAGAGACTAACTTGCACTCTCCAGGACCTAGCGATAATCATTTTACACATTTTTACAGCACTTCTGTTATATTTAAAACAATTTGAAATGACTTCTAGTATACAAACAAAACAAAGAACAGGAGAAAAATTCCAGGAGTAGTCTATAATGACATGGTAAAAACAATTCTAAAAAAAAAAGCAAGAAAGAAAAGAATAAGAATGATTTCTCCATTTTAGTTTAAATCTGGAATGTATGCTCCCAAAAGCTTGGTCCCCAGCTGGTGGTGTTATTGAAAGGTGGTAGAAACTTTAGGAGGTGGGGTCTAGTTAGAAGAGAGAGGTCACTGGGGAAATCACCTTGAGTTGGATACTGAGGGACTATTGGGACCCCAGTTGTATTCTCTCTGTGTCTATTTCTCTGTTTCTGCCCCTCCCTGCCCCCAATTCAATACTATCCTTTCTGGTCACCAGTAGGTGAGCAGCTTTGCTCCAACTACCACCTACCACAACCTCTCAGCCATGATGTACTGTCTCTCTATCGACTCAGAAATGATAGTCATGTGACATAGACTGAAACCTTTCCAAAAACTTTCCCATCAAGTAGGCTAGCATGAGTCATATTATGCTATTGTACAAGTCTTGACATTGTAGCTTTGCAGAATGCTGCGATTTTTTAATTTTTTCTTTCTTCTTTTTCTTCTTCATCTTATCATCAGCATCAGCAACATCATCATGTAGTAGTTGCACAAAGGAGTCAACATGTATGAAAAATTTCACAGTAGAGGAAGTAGACCTATTCCTAACAGTCTATTTCAACTCACTGTTCAAAACTAAAAGTATTAGCATCACTATCCCACAATACTGTGAAATTTGGGAAATGATGTAACCATTTAATCATAATAAAAATGTTGAAAAAAACTAAAAGTATTTGTAACTATCCATAAATAATAGTTAAAATCTCCAAATTTTTGAGTGATACATTGTCAGTCTATGTACAAGTGCAAAAATACCTGGCAATGTCTAAATACTAAAATATTCATGAAGTACAGTGTCCAAGGACTCCTGTTCTCCTCTCTGAGACAAGGAAAGAAAATGTCCCAATTCCTATGATTTGTCGCCACCATGCATCTCTGAGAATCCTTTATTACTGTATACCATTTATAATTTGAAGATACAACCAATAGAAGTTCAGTTCTTAATCTGTAAGGAGCTCAGAGATACTAATTAGTGGAGATTTTTCTGTTTGTTTTTCTTCTTCCTTGCTTCCTTCCCTCTTTGCTTCACTCCTTCCTCCCTTCCTTCCTTCCCTCCCCCTCCATCCTCCTTCCTTCTTTCCTTCCTTCCTTCCTTCCTTCCTTCCTTCCTTCCTTCCTTTCTTTCTTCCTTCCTTCCTCCCCTCCTTCCCTCCCTCCTTCCCTCTCTCCTTCCCTCCTTCCTTCCCTCCGTCCTTTATCCTTTATTGCTTCCTTTCTTTTTTCTCCAGTAGCACTGTGGTGCTCTACCACTTTAACCATGACCCCAACAATTTTCTGTCATGGAAGCTCACTGAGATAATAATATTTACTAATAACATCTTAAAAACTGCACTGTCACACAGTATGTGGCTGGCTGCAAAGCTTTGTCAATGTACTGCAAGCACTGTGAGACTACACAGTGTTTGCAGTTCATTGACACTACAGAAACTACACCCTACTCTGGCCCTCTATATACTAGGCATGACTCAAGGAAATGGTGCTCCAAGGACATTTGTCCTAGGGACATGCACATAAGGTCTGGAGCTTAGTTAAAAGTGTTGTGCCAAAGTCAATTTCCTGGTTTTGATTATTGTGCTTAGTCAGATGCTATTATTGGAGGATAGAACACATGAGAACACTCTGTTCTTTTTGCAACTTCTAGGTAAATCTAAAATCACTCCAAAATAACATTTTTAAAGTGCCCGTTGCAAAGAGAATGGCTCTCTAATCCTTTAAGCCAGCTCAGTGTGCTGCCAATTTGAGGTACTGATGCCCTGAGATTGCTTTGGGCAATCTGACGCATTCTTCTTCTTGCTCTTATGGTATCTTTTTCCTGGTTAGAGCCCCTGTCTTGAGCCTAAATTGTGATTCTGCCTCTGGCCCTTTGATTGTGCACCTTATATTTGAACTTTCTGAAAGGTTGGCCCTTAGTGCACCATGGGATTTTGGCTTAAGCCTCTTTCCAAGATTTATATCTTTCTAATGCATCTTTCTCAATGGGCTTCTCAGTATTTGGTTTTTCTTACTCAACCATTGTATGTGTGGGGGTGGGGGGTGGCGTGTAGCATGTACATAGTAGAAGTAATAGGAGGTGAAACAGAAATTTAGCCAGCAATAACTTGCACTCTGACTTACATTTCATTTTGTAAAGGCAATTATCTGTCTATTATCTATCTATCCATCTATCTGCAAGGGAGAGTCTGAATAGGCTCATTACATCCACTAAATCTACCTTAATTTTGTTGTTGTTGTTGTTGGTTGTGGGGCTTGAAGTCTGGGCCTAGGAGCCGTCCCTGAGCTCATCAGCTCAAGGCAAGCACTCTGTCTCTTGAGCCACAGCAGCACTTCCAGTTTTCTCACTGACTTTCCTGACTGGGTTGGCTTTGAACTGTGATCCTCAGATCTCAGCAGATTACAGGAGTGAGCCACCAGTGTCTGGCTCAATTTTATTTTTTTATTAGACTAGCAGAGCCTTCAAAGTTTAGTTTGTCCTATATTTGTCCTCACTTCTGCTTGTAAAGAGTGTAATTCTCATAAAAAAAATAAGTAACAAGGACAATGACTCTGACTAACATTCTGGGATCAAACAGCACTGTCTGTGCATTGCTATCAAATCTAATTTGGAATCAGTTGAAACTCTCAATGCCTTTGCAACCATCCTGTTCACACACAGGCAGTATGATGCAATGGCTAATAACATACACATGAAGGTTATATTGTTTTGAAGCCAGCTTTGCTTAGTAGTGGGGTGCTGGAACAATTGACTTCATCTTCTGTACCTTAGTTTTGCCATCTGTAAAATAGGGTTGATAAATCATGCCTAACCCAAAAGGATTCTGCAAGAAATATGAGTTAGTGCTTTACATATTGCCAGGGCTTTCCCCTAGTAATTACTCTATGAATATAAGTACCCTTCTTCAGTTCGTTTTCTACCTTATTTCTTACTTCTTTTCCCTAGATATCCCTGTGGTGCCTTCTAAAAATTCAGCATTAGTATGTGCTACAAATTCATAACTTTTAGTTTGTTATGAGCATTTACCTGAACATGGAAAAAGTAGCAAATAATCAATAGTGTCTCGGAAATAAGGTTATAAGTTACCCAATACCATAGAAAAGACCTCATATGGTCACTCAGATTTCTTGATCAAAAAATTGCTTAGATGAAGGCTGGGTTTCCAAAATAAATCAAAAAGGGTTGGAGACATGGCTCAGGTGTAGAAGTCCTGTCTAGTGACTATGAATATCTGAGCCCGAACTCTTACTAACAACAGAAAAAGGAAGAAAGAAAAGTAGAGGAAAAAAATAGAAGAGAAGGTGAAAGAAAAGGAGAAGAGAAGAAAAAAGAAGAGAAGAGAAAGGAAGGAAGAGAAGGGAGAAAGAGAGGGGAGGGGAGGAGAGAAGAGGAGTTAGGTTGTGAGTGTAACTCAAATGGTAAAACACTTGCCTAAGTAAGCATAAGGCTTGAATTCAAAGCTCAATAACACACACACACACACACACCCCACACACACCCCACAAGCAAGCATGCATACACACATGCACCCCAAACAAAAACCACTAAGATAGATGCCAAGTGGAATTATGTTTTCAAATCTTCCTTGGTTTTCTCAAGTTTTTCAGAGATGAGTATAATCTAGTAACATTTGAACTACTGGTGTTCCAGCCCTAGCCAAATGGCTTCTACACAACTTACCCTTCCCAATCACATATAAAATAATGAAAACTTGTTGCCTAGATACCCTCTCAGTGCTAGAGATGCATATTTTTTACAAAATCACCCTGCTTTAGTGGCATTTATTAAGTTTATATGATCTGCTATCCAAGTAGCATTTAGAACAAACAATGACTTATAGCTAAAAGCAATGTGAATGAGCAAGAGATTCAAATTAGGAGAGATAAAATTAAATTTTTATGTACCCTAAATGCAGTATCCATTAGGGACTTCTCAGGTGACCTTCAGGTTGAGCAAATTCTGTATTAAAACATCCAGCCTGTAAGAGATGAGCTTCTCCATGCACAGTTCAGGTACTGTGCAGGAAAAGGCCCAGCCAGCCACAGTAAACAAATGTAACTAGTTTTGGAGAAATGCTATTGACAGTAAAATTCTAATTTTACTCCAGCTCCCAGAACAGATGTACCTCCAAGTCCATAGACTGCAATACTTAACTGCAGCTACTCAGCTGTGACCTTCAGCCCCAGGCTTACTGCAATAAAATTTTCATGCAACCATATGGAGGAATATTTTAATAGAGATTTACTGTCAGTAACTGTCCCAAAGGAGCAAATAAGGAAGCTGTAACATATTGCGTACAGTAAATCAAGGGGACTTCAATGGAAAAACGAAACCTCCCGGAGGCAAGTATCTTTAAAATTACAAGCAACACTTTGTACAAATATGTGTACAAAGAACTAGATTTGCACTCACTTAAGTAGCTCAAAATGGTTTCGATTTGCAGATATATTTATTTAGAATTTATTTATTGGATTTTATAAGTGGCAAGCACTTACCTGTCAGGGCTGAATGCATATGTATCTCTCTTCCCTGGGGCAAAACGGAAGTGAGGGAGGATGACTTTCACAGAAAACCTTACCCACCCCAGGAATGTGGCAGGCAACATAAATTGCACCCCCTCCACAGGCAGATTTACTTCAATTTGGGATGAAGTATTAACACCAAAGATAAACTATTCCTTTAGCCAGTACATAAACAGCAATAGATGAGTTAGTTAAATGGTTAAAATCTCAGCTTAAACAATAATTGGGGTGACATGTTGATTAAAACTCCCAGCGGAACCAGAATACATTTAGAGGCTCTACATGCATCCTTGATTATATTTTATCCAACATTTTTGCACGTAAAAATGTCTCAATAGATAGTGAAGCTATAAAATAGCCATTTGGGTCTAAATAGGTCTTGGGCTGTTTGGAATCAGTAAATCAGATCCTTTTTCTCATCCTTTCCTGACCCTGTGTTTATTTGGAGACCTGAGTCTAAAGCACAGGGTCACAAGAAATGAGAATGGGGGGGGGAGCATGCCATCTACCACCCAGCTCTGCACTTGTGTACAGTTTGTGACCATCTCTGCACTGTTCCTGCTTGACTTCAGCCATTGGTGTTAAGAGCATTTAGGCTTCAGATATTTGTTTCCTGAGGGCAAACAAGCAGCCTTCTCTCCCCCTCTACTCAATGGATGGAAACCTTAATCTGAGGGGCAGTAATTCAGAGATAAATAGACCGAGCACTGCCCATGACAATTCATATTTTATTACTCAGAGAAGGCTTCAAACCTAAAAACTTATGTAGGAGGCAGAGAACAAATGCCTCATCTGTGGTGCCTAATGAAGGAAGGCATCTTGGCATCAAACCAAAAAAATCAAAATATCCAAGTGACCATGGCTAGCAAAATTGGGTTAACAAAACTTAATGTTATGCAGAGTGACCATGGGTTGTGAAGTTTGGTAAAAATGGCACCAATAGCATTGTCACAGCTGATAAATGTATTGTTGAGATTCCATTCTTCCCTTAAAGTGGTCTAGGTTACTGGAAAATAAAAAGAATGTATGTACAAATTCCAACTAGTCAGGTTACATACTAAAAGTAGGTTACCTAAACCTGGTTGGTAATTGTAATACAATAGGAAAAAGGTATGAGATTGTAGTTCATGCTATCAGATTAGTCTATAAATCCCATTACATGGGCAAAAACTAGTCAGACCTACCAAATTTCACAGTGTTTCAGTAAAGTGCATTTTACACATATTTATATTTCCAAACCCCATCATTACACTCTATGTCACAATGAAGTTGAATATGAAACTGGAAATGCCACTTGAAGAATGTAAGTTTGGGGGACACAAATATGTTTATACCATTCCTACTTTGTTCCTGTAAGCAGAACGCTGATTGGGATAAACTCCAAAGTACTTGTCTTATTGAGTTCTGACTGCTTTTAGAACCATTTGTTTTGTTTTAAGAAGGGGTGGGAAGGAATAGAATGGGCATGTAAAAACAGTTTTCATCTGTGCTTAATTTTGTGCATTCACCAAAAAGGATGAGTCATGTCTTACTTTATAGATCCCATCTCTAAAACAAGTGATGTCAGAATGCTTACTGCTTAAAGACTCAAGTTTCCCCTCCATCTCCTAGAAAACCCACTGACCTTGGTAGTACCACACCCAAAGCTGGAGCTGATTTGGGGCAGTACTGTTTGTCCTCTACTCATTAACCCATTCTCTACTTTCAGGAAACTGGTTTTCTTTTCTGTTTTCCAAAGATTCTGCATTCATTTTCTTCACACCCTTGAGCCATATGGCTCTAAATAGCTACCTTCTTCATTTTATATCTCCTCAAACCTTAGCTATCATTTAAGACTGTTCACATACCCAGAGAGTACTATCTAAATATTCTAGACTCATCATTAAGGTTAGAGCCAAATGATTTTCTACTGAGAAAACACAGATTATTTGTTTAATAAATACCCATTGATAATCAGTTTGTTGATGTTTTGCCCCTCTTTTCTTTATTTTTGCTATCTTGTCAAGTATTTCAGACTGGTCTTCCCCAGTGAACAGTGAAAAATATGTTCTAAATAGATTTTTTCTTATTACTTCTCCTGGAAATGTAATCATGGGAGAAAGCCATCATCATCTAGTGCCATTTTCCACCTTTGCAAATCCTTTTACAAGTTACAAACAACATGAATGATATATAACAACATATCTAACCAGACCAATGAAAAAAGCTTCCCGAATTACAAGCACTATATAACTGGAATGAGTAAAATAAAGTTCTGGTTAGAAAGGTATTCAGGTCAGAGAGTGAATTACTCCTAGCTGGTACTTATCAAACAGACTAACTCAAGAATCTGAGAGAGAATTCTTACAAAGATAGGAGGTTCCTCTTAATAAATCTAGGGTCTATTCCAAAGCTAGAATTGTAACACAAGTGTTTGAAGGTAAACACTTTAACATGTGATTTTAGTCGTACCATCAGGTGAGATTTTTATATCATGAGCTTTATAAAATTCCAGCCAGAGTTACAAGATGAATTTGGAAGAAATCTAGAAATAGCCCATTATTAGTTGCTGTGCAGATTAAGTCAACTTGATTATTTTTCAAACTACTTTGGGTACATGGACATAGCCACAGATCACTCTGAAAATCAATCTTATTTTCAAGACATGTATCTACAATTTAATTAACCTGTATGCTAAAACAGAATAGCTACTGTGTACACTTTCATAAACAAATGTTTATATAGCTATCAGACTTGTCAGCCTTCCTACCTGTAGTTTGTTAGTGTTAGGTACATAAGGAGAACCAGTGGAATGCACTGCTCTCTAGGGAGTACCCCTATGTCACTCTTGCGGTCCCTTTCCAAGGAGAGGAAGCTAAGCTGTGTCTGCAGACAATCAGAACTTTGCACACTGGTGCCAGGTCAGATGCACTAACTACAGCCTCTGGCTGGCCCAATTGGCTATTACCTGGGTTTTATCCATTGTTAAATATCATTAATAATACCAAGAAGGCTTGGACACCAAATATTTATGTTAAGTAAACCAAACATCAAAGTACTATACTTCATTTTTCATTGCAACTTCTTGAACAATATCCAGAGAAACTTAGAATTTTTTTCTTGTTTGTTATTCGGGTTTTTGTGTTGTATTAATTACGGGTACCTGTGACAAAATATCTGATAGAACAAGACAAAGGAGGAAAACTTGATTTTGACTCCCAGTTTTATAGAGTAGAGGGAGGCCATGGTTGCTGGACTCCCATGCGCCTGGACAGAACATCATGGTACCAGGTGCTAACCAAGAGTTCAAAAGATGATCGTTGGGAAGAGGGGAGAAAGAGTAACACATTTTACATGTAAACCAAAATAAGTGTGGCTAGTGTCAAAAGAGAATTTTAAGATGTAGGTAGAAAATATGCCTGGCTGAAAAGTGTACAGATTTCTATCTGTCCCATTTATATTATATATGTGAGATTTAATAAGACCTCATTAATTTGTAACAATTTAGGAAATTGTTCATTGTAGAATCCTTAAAAATCAATGCAATACTGCTTTTTTTTTCAAGTGAATGGAATGAAGTGTTTCTTTTTTTTTGTGGGGGGATCCGGTCCTGGGGCCTGAACTCTGGTCCTGGGCGCTGTCCCTCAGCTCTTCAGCTCAAGGCTAGCACTCTACCACTTGAGCCACAGAGCCATTTCCGGCTTTTTTCTTTTTGCTTATGGGCCTTGAGCATGCAAGGCAAACGCTTTACCACTGAGCCACCTTCCCAGCCCTGGAATGAAGTGTTTCTTGACTTATGAACAACTTGTAAGCAAGCATATTTGTTGCTGATAAGAAAAATGCTTTCTTTGGAAGGGTTTTTACAAGAAGTTTACTCCTGGATGCTAAGCATAGTTTTTGAAGTCATTTTTGCTCTTCTTATTGAGAAGAATTTTTTTCCATAGGAAATACAAAAGAAAATATCTCTTTGCCTTCTCTAAATACCAATTTTTGAATTATCAGTGTGTGAATTCAAATGTTGGTGGGTGTTAAGATATGGCTGGAACACACATAGTTTAGAGTTACACACTCAACGACTATGTTGTTATTTCACTGAATGCTTAAATGAAAGCTTAATTCTACAAATTCTACTTTCCTGACTCACACTTCAGCAATTATAAAATGATCTTGCTGTATCTTTTTCTTATCTTCTTAACCAGGACCATACTTAACACAATTTATGCTCCAAGATGCACTGAGAGCAAAGGATTAGATGGCATGTGAGGAATGGAGGACATAGGGTTCTATTTGGTTTTTTTTGACACTTAAGAACAGTGTGATCCCCCAGTTAGAATGGCTTTAATCAAGAACTCTAATAACAACAGATGCTGGAGGGGATGTGGACAGAAGGGAACCTTACTGCATTGTTGGTGGGAGTGTAAACTTGTTCAACCACT
>NW_012267279.1:6874279-6966385 GCF_000151885.1 Dipodomys ordii | reverse complement strand
GTCTGAGTCAAGCAGAAAAGGTCAGATAAGTTGATGTTAGGGGAATGAACCCCAAGATAAGTATTCAAATGTTTTTTTTCCTTTCATGTAATTGTTTCTAACACATTTATAAGATGATTTCCATGTTGCTTTGTATGTCCCTCCCCCACGGTATAACCCATGCTTTCACTGTATTTGATGTTGGTATAATTTGTGGAGGGGAAGGGAAAAATCAAATCATTTCATTTAACTAGGGATAGAGGTGGACCCATTGCAACAATGAGATGTACAAGTCGTTATGTTGAAAAATGAACTTTACAACTTTGGTGGAAGGTGGGGAGAGGAACAAATGGGGGGAGAGGAGAAGTATGGGAAGCAATGGGAAGGGGAAACAAAGAGGAGGCAACAATGCTTGATAAGAAATGTACTCGTTATCTTGCCCATGTAATTGTAACTCCTCTGTATGGTATTCTCACAATAATAAAAAAAAGAAACATTCAAAAAAAAAGAACAATGTGATCAAGAGATGCACTCGGTCTACTGAGGTGGCCATTGGCAATTGGGCAAAGACGATCCTAATTATTGCCATGACAAGGTCATGGCCCCTTTTAAGGTAAGATATTGGATTAATCCATAAGAACAATGGTATTATTATAATATTCTCCTGTCTAGTGTTATACTTAGTTGAGAACTTAGGTAAACTGAAAAAATGCTATGCACAGGTTTCTTACATGGAAAATAAAACAGTGAAAACATGAAATATTTGATCTGTAGAGTAATTGTGATTTCTGTTCTCATCCTCTCAAAATCAGCTGTCTCAACCTTGCTCCTTATGGCCAAAGATGATTCTAGAGGCTGAGAGGAAGCGCTGAGGTAAACTGACTAGGCCATGATGAAGTAGGTATGAGACAACCTGTCAGGTTACAGGGTAAGACCGATTTTCAACAAGACCTCCCCTCACTCCTCACCTCCACTATTTCTCAACTGGCATTCCCAGAACATGAGTAACAAGATTTCATTTGACTTGGAGTCCTTCCAGAAATTAACAGAGTTAAGAAGAACCATTCTATTAAGTCAGGATGGTGTCCAATAAAAGCAATGAGTGATTAGAAAATGGGCTGTTTTAATACTGTTCAGAAAAACCATCATGAATGTTCTTAATTATGCAATTCCATCCTTCCTGTGTAATTGGCTTATTCAATTTTTTTCTCTCATTGTGTAGAATAATCTGAATTGGAGGTCAGAATCTTTTAATATTGTTACATTGAACTAATATTTGAAGTTTATGGGGCAAAATATGTAAGGGTGTTGGAGGTCATTTGACAAAGGGCAGAAAGGCTCATAGAACTCGCAACAATGCAAATGGTTGTATTCTTCAGAGGGAAGTAATCTAAGTTTTCAAGGATAGAGTGCTCAATTTTTGAAAATGTTGATCCTGTGGTTTTGAATAGTTAATTTCAAACACAAATTTAGACTATAATAAAATTCAAGAGGCCAAGTGCAATTTAATAAAAAGCAAGAGGTAGGAAAGTGTACATGGTGAGAGGCCTCCCTCTTTTCTGGCACCCAGAACGACAAGTATTATTTAGCAGGTGTGCATCATGCTCTTAGAGACTCTGCAACTCAAGAAAGTTGTGTAAGCCTTCATTTCCTTTTCTTTATTTCTGTGAATAACAATACTGTCCTCTAGGACTCTGTCTTCAAGCACTTAGTTCAGGCATTGAGAACACAGAGTGAACGAAACCAAGTCCTTGCCAGAGCTATGTCTATGGGGGGAAGCAGACAATAACAAGCGCTGAACAAGACGGTTTCAGATAAAGAGCTGGAAAGGACATACTAGCAAAATGAGACTGGGTGGTCATGAAGGCGAAGGCTCCCCAAGGAAGGAAGAATTTAAAAGAAAGCAAGTACAGTTCCCTCTTGAAATTCACCTGGCTAAACACCAAGTTGAACTCAATGATTTACCCGAACAAAGCCCCATGAAAATATGTATGTGGAGATGCATAGGTTGAAGCGTAATTCATAAACCTGCTGACTCCCCATTAGAATTTGGAAACCAAAAATAATCTCAAACATCAGCTCCTCACTGTCTGGTGCTGGATGTAAACTGGTACCATAGTCCTCTTGGATGATGCAGGCCGTACATGGGGCAGGCCCTAATAAATTCACTCTCCGATCAACTGCTTCATGAAATGTTTACCAAGAGGCTGAGACGGTATCATCAATAGATGCTTCTTGTCTGATATGATCATTTTATTTTTTCCATTTTGACAAACTATCTCTTAATGTGGTCAGGATGCCATGAGAATTGGAAAGGCAAGGGGGAAGATAGATTGCTGAAATAACCATTTTAAAGGCCACTGGAGTGACACTAAGATGAGTCGAAACTCAGACCCAATTGATTGAACTGGATAGCTCAATAACAAAATAAAAACATAAATATATACATCTAGACATATCTTTAAAATCCAAACTTATGAGATCTACAAAATACTATGGTGAAAACGAACTTTACCTCTGGTTGGGGAGGTGTGGAGGGAAAGGTTGGGGTAACAATGCTCCATAGGAAATATACTCATTACCATACTCAAGCAATTGTAACCCCTTTGTGCAGTATCTTTACAATAAAATATATATATTTTTAAATCCTAATTTAACATCACCACATACCTAGGCTACCAAATATAACTTCTCACATTAACATTTTCAATTTTGTTTATATGGTAGATTTAGTGATGGCTATGCGTTCTTACGGGTGTGTGGGAGTATCTATTTCTATTCTTTAAAATAGCTGGAGAGTACATTGGATAGTTTAGATATATTGGTCGCTTCAAAGAATGACCAAATATAGACCAAATGAGGTTTGGATTGATGCCAGATACTGAAACCCTGTTGAAAGTAATTTATTATTTGATGGCAGAGAAATTCCTTGAGATTTCCATGGCTATTTTGTCCTCTCCGTGGATGTCAGTTAGCAAGTTTGTAAAACTGATACAAAAGTCAGGAGCATTGGGCTCAGCCCTTCCCCCATCTCCTCTACCACATGCATGAAGAGAGGTGACATGTTTTATGGATCCACACAGAATACTATATATTCATGTTCTTCTTAGTGAATGAATGGGGGAAAGAGCCACTTCCTGCTTCCCATCATGCCAATCAATTACTTGTGCTTCCCTGTTGCCTGTATTTCCACTACACGGGATTATTTGCCTTTAGTTATCCTCCACAGGAATATGCTAAATTCCTCCTGTTGCAAATGAGGTCATTGTTGCTAGAACTTTTTTAGCAGACTACAACTCAAATATGATCCCTTCTGGGCAAAAAGTAAGCGGATCTTTATTTCATGTTACTTTCAGAGGTATCATCGGATCCTATCCTCAGAAATACTAACAAGAGGGGTGGCTCAAACATTTGAACTGTATCAATAGGTACAGAAGCACCATTGCTGGATTTTCAATCCAGGGCTGTTTAGATTTGGACTTTCCCTGAAGCTCTGGACAGGTAGGTTTGATTTCTTACACAAAATCAGATGGTCTTCTAAGTTTTCTAGGAGCTAGACCAGGAAGATGAGTAACTAGGGAAATTTAAATTCCCTGATGGTGTGATGCAGTCTGCAGATTCCATTTTGGGTTTGTGGAATTTCAATTCTTGGTAAAAAGAGAAAGCTTTGAGTACTGTTCACTTGCCTTTTTCCATGAGAAATAGTTCTCATGAGAAGAGAATCTTCTCTTTTGGGTCCTTTCTCCGCCATCAGGACATGGATGGTGGGTTGGAGATCAGCAAGAGGGACAGAGCACTGAATTTGTATTTATGTTCCTATGTGCAGTGTTGTGGTTCAATAACATCTGTGGACATTTGGTTTACCAATGGTGATAATAGACTTTTTCCCACTTACACTCTGTCCAGCTGGCCCATGACTAAAATTTGTAACATCAAATGTTTTTTGCAAAAGCATAGTGGACATATAGGTCTGCTGCTAGTTTGTATGCAGCATGCCACCTGCTACTCCTTTTCAGGACAAAAGAGTGGAAAAGAGGGCTGAGAACAAAGTTCAGGGAGCAATTCAGGATCATCTTCATGAAGCATTTCAAATTCATGTATGATTTGGTTAGCATTTATATCAGAAATGCTGTTTTATGTTTGCTAAATAACAGAAAACAAGTTTCTTCTCAGTGGTGAAGTGCTTTCAGATATATAAGTGAAATACAGAAGAAGACATAAAATCATGACTGTTATGACAATTTGTTAGATCCACCCTCATCTAGGGTGATAAATTAAGAAATTCAATTTTTCACACTTTTGCCACCTAAAAGTGGAGAGAGAGAAGACCGAATACAGTTGAAGTTTGACAGAACACACAAATCCAGGCAAACTTCTATGAAGTTTTCTTACCATTTTACTAGTATTTTTTCTTTTCCATTTCCTGAGGTTATTTCTTCTATTGTTTTCTAAGAGAAATTTCATAAAGTCATTTTAATAGCCCAATGGAAGCTTGTATGATGAAAACAATAAAAATTCTTGCTTGAAAGTTATTTTTCCCTGCTTTTAGGACAACCAGGGGAAAAATAATACCATGCACACCATCCTGGAATTTAGGATTGTCAAGGCCAAGAAAAATTTGAAGGTCCAGGGGTCCAAATGCATCACATTGGGGTCTAAGCCCAGAATTTATGTTTCCATGGGAGCATTTAAGAGTAGAACCAACCTCTAAGTGTAGAGGCTCCCTTTGCTAGCCAATCAATATTTGCATATTCTGGGAGCTGGTGGCACTTGTTCCATTTCCATTTCTGTCTTCAGGCTCTGCTTCTTCGCTTATTCTTTAAAGTTTCTGCCTATATTTGTGGTCATCTGTTTTTGTCTAGTAGATGATTATTTGAGGGAGGGAAAATGGAATTGACCAAAAAGGCTGAGAGATTCACATCTGAGTGAAGATATAGGATTAAAAAACAACAATCTTTAATATTGTGTGACATGAAAGAAGACCATTCTGAGAACCAAGGTCACTCTGTGAACTTAAATGACTGTGTTTGAAGTCACTCCTCTATCGGAGATAGACAGCAGCATCTCAATTTTTTTTTCCATCTGGGTGCAGGAGGAGAACAGCATGAATTAGAAGAAATGTGGCCATCCTGAAGTTTCTTGACCAATATTACTGCTATGTTAAAGCCTTCCTGTTATGAAAAACTTCTTTATAAGTTGACGGCCATGATTAAAAGGAAAGAAGAGTTGGGTGTTGGTGACTCAAGCCTGCAATCCTAACCACTCAGAGAATCTGATCTGGTTTTGCAGTTTGAAAGCAGCTGAGGTAGAAACAATTGTGAGCCTCTTATCTCCAATTAACCACCATAAAGCTATACATAGAACTCTGGGAAAAAGTACTAGCCAGTAGAAAGAGGGGAGAGATGAGAGAAAGAGGGAGGGAGGAAGGGAGAGAGAAAGAGAAGAGAGAATACCCAGGGACAGCGCCCATGTCCTGACTTTAAGCCTCAGTCCTCGTACACACATAATTGGGTGAAATCTCTATTCTCTTCCAATCACCTGCCTACAGTGAGGCAGACTGCTTGGGAGGAGTTTATTTCTAGAAAATATACTATTACTTCTCTGCAACCATCCTGCTCTTGACTCTTCTAGAGCTCTGACTCTTAACTTTGTTTGGCCTCTCAGGTACTGAACCTAGTCATCTTTTAGTAAAGTTAGCAGATACTCTTCATTCATCAAGCTGAGCTGTCATTTCCCACATATATCATGAATTCTTCTGGTCCAATGTTTCTGCTCACCACTTCTATTCTTCTTGGAATGCTACCCCCCCAAATGCTCCCCTTCACCTTTCCTACTCAGATTTAGATCCTCAGTTTAGTGGAAATGTCATCATGAACTTGTGAAACTCTGTAGCTATATCTTTGCTGGTGCTGCCATGCCTTCCATGCAATCAGGCTTTTATGCACTTTCATTCATTCACTAACTCGTTCAACTGCAGCTAGGGATGTGGGTGACCGGCTCTTCCTGAGAAGCAAGCAAATTCTGACAGTGGTTTCTATAGTAGCCTTGATTCTCCTTGTATCTTATATTCTTCCTAGCACAAGGCCATGCATGCACACACACTACATGCATTTTTGTTACATTAAATGGAAAGTGATAACATTGCTAATGGTCATGCAAGTGTACAAAAAGAGCACAACAGAGCTGGGAAGGTGGCTCAGTGGTAGAGTGCTTGCCTTTCATGCATGAATCCCTGGGTTCGATTCCTCAGCACCACATAAGCAGAAAAGGCCGAAAGTGGCATTGTGGTGCAAGTAGTAGAGTGCTAGCCTTGAGCTGAAGAGCTGAGGGACAGTGCCCAGGCCCATAGTTCAGGTCCCACAACTGACGAAAAAAAGAGCACAACAAAAGTCGTACTGAAAGAGAATGGGACTTAAAAAACAATGAGACTTTTGAGAGAGGAGGAACATGACAAGTAACTCCTCTCATAAAGGAAAAAGGGAAAAATGGTAAACATCTGATAGGATCACATGAGTTTAGCTTGGAATGCTTTTCTGAATATGGGCTGGACTAACTTGATGAGATGAGCTCACACCCTTCTCCATGATAATTAGATGCCTTGTAAGAGGAACATAAGGTGTTCACAGGGATACCAGCGGGTAGAGATTGAACAGCCAATCACAGTAAGGACCCAAGTGTTACCTTTAGCATGTTTCTCACTGAGACAGAACAGGAATTGAAGACTAAAGTAACACATCTCTAGGCTTGTCAAATATGTGAAATAGATTTTCCAGGCTGAGATTGGCCAGGAGGTAGCTATACAATGATCATGTTTATGGAGCCACAAAGGTACTGGGGTAGAAACTAAAAAAAAAGTTGTTTTTCCTTTCTTTTGTGGAACTCTGCTGGCTATGCCATTTCTATTAATGTCTTCCTTTTCTAACTCTGTGATAAGAGGCCTAGATATTCCCAGAGTGACAAGAAAGAAAGTATGCAAATAACTATACCACCAACCAGCAAGTTGGTAAATTAACCACCTCAGTATCATAACACAAGTTATATTAAGTGAAGTAAGCCAGGCCCAAAGAAACATAGGTCCCGTGGTTTCCCTTATTTGCAATATCTAGTATATGTCTGAGTCAAGCAGAAAAGGTCAGATAAGTTGACGTTAGGGAAATGAACCCTAAGATATGTATCAAATGTTGTTTTCTTTCATGCGATTGTTTCTAATACATTTATAAGATGATTTCTTTGTTGCTTTGTATGTCCCTCCCCCACAGTATAACCCCTGCTTTCACTGTATTTGATGTTGGTATAATTTGTGGAGGGGAAGGGAAAAAACAAATCATTTAAATAGGGATACAGGTGGACCCATTGCAACAATGAGATGTACAAGTCATTATGTCAAAAACGAACTTTACAACTTGGTGGGAGGGAGGGTTGGGGGGCCGTGGGGAGGATGGGATGGGAAGGGGAAACAAAGGAGGAGACTACAATGCTTGATAAGAATCTTGCCCATGTAATTGTAACCCCTCTGTACAGTATTTTCACAATAAAAAATGAAAAAAAAGAAAAAAGAGAGAATATTAACACAAGTGATCTTGAATGAAGGTGTTGCATGTAAACAAGAGAGAAAGAGAGTGGAGGGATTGATGGAGAAGGAGAATTGAAGAAAAGAAAGGGGGAAGAAAGAAAAAGGATGGAAAGAAAGAAAGAAGGAAGGAAAAGGGAGGAAGACAAGCAAACATCTATGAATTCGGTTCCATTCTTTGAAAACTAGGCGCATCTTTCTGAAAGCAGTTGGTCTTGGGACTAAGTGGGTTTCCCTACAAGGCTAAGTGTCTTCACATCTCCTGGTGAGAGCTCAGATGGTACACTCATATGCAAGCTGAGAGCAATCTTGTTGTGACCTAAGAAAGATAAACCACTGCATTCTGCTTTCTGTTCTTTGATTTAACCATTCATCTAACAGATGCCTAGTACAGTACCTGACATATAAAATCACCTACTTAATAAATGTTGACTCTATTGACAGCTACTTAATTGAGAAAACAGAATTGAGATATTTATACTCATCCACAGTATTGAGGCATGGATACAAATTATGTAGCTATAACAGTCTAAATTCAAATAGTAATATTTCCAGGTCTAACCTAAACCTCTCTTAACCTTGCTCTGTGACTCTCCGTAGACCAGGCTAGTCAGATGAACTGAACTGAGTGAGGGCATAATTCTTGCCACTGAAACATTTAAAGAAAGTTAGTGAGATGGGACAGAATTACACATAAAACAACACTAAGAGAAGTAGAGCTGGAAGATGAGTGCTTTATTCTCTTATTGGTGAGTGCTTTAATTTTTTTCCAAAGGAATTATACCAACAACAAGTATACCAGTGAGGAAGGAATAATAAATGACTTCATGTCCAGTCATGCATGAAAGTTGATGTGTGTGAAATTGGCAATGGCTCTTGGGGGGGTGGGGCAAGGTTTTCAATGGCAGAGAAGGAAACAGAAGGGTCTACCAAGTGGGGATATATCTGAACAAAGGAGCAGAATGGCATCTGAGATGGGCTTGAGGAAATGGGAACAGTGTGTAAACCAGACCGGCTGGCACAAATGACAGGGTAGGAGTGCAATGTTGGGGACAGAAGGCCTCACCTTTTATTTCAAGCTAAGAAGTGTTTTTATATTACATTTTTAGTTATCTTTAAGTAGCTACATAAAAATTACCATTCGACAGGTCAGTGTATAAGTACAATGTATCTTGATTGATATCACCCTTTCATTCTTTCTCATCCCTCCCAATTCATCACCTCTCCTGGAGTTTCTTTGGAGTATGTTATTCAATATCCAATGCATTATCTAATGCTACAAATTCCAAGACTGTTATTGATTAATAATATCAGGATCTTTCATTTGTTTTACCCTAGAGCTTAAGGCATAACTCTCAAGTGGTAGAGCACCATCCTTAAAATTCAAACTGCCCTGAATTCAAACCCTAAAACCACCAAAAAAGAGAATAAACAAAAAAGAGCCCAAATATTAAATGCTGTCTTCTAGTTCAACTATTTCCTCACAAGACAAATAGGATATTTAAAAGATTTAGATCATGATACTTTTTACTACTGTTTATGCAAAGCACCTATTAATTTATCTATTATTTTGCTGTAAAGTACAAATGAGGGTAGTCTTTGATTTAGAGATAAAGCTTCAAGCAGCATAATCTTTGCATGTGGGTTTCTTTGCCTAGTATCTCCTGGTATTTCTTTTTTGTTGTTTTGTTTTGTTTTTGTGCCATTCCTGGGGTTTGAACCCAGGGTCTGGGTGCTGTCCCTGAGCTTCTTTTGCACATGGATGGTGGTCTACCACTTGAGCCACAGAGCCACTTTTAGCTTTTTGGTACTTTATTGAAGGTAAGAGGCTCATGGAATTTCTGCCCAGGCTGGCTTTGAACCATGATCCTCAGATGTCAGCCACCTCAGTAACTAGGATTACAGGTGTGAGCCACTGGCACCTGGCTATCTCCTGGTAGATCTTGAGAACTCATTTGAGTTTATAGCAGGGGACACAACTACTTGTGTATCCTTGCCTGAAGAATGGCCCTCCTTTATTGGGGGACTCCCTCTCCCACTGAGCACAGGGCTTCAGGAAGAATGCACATGGAGTACCGCCCAAGGGGAAAGGCACCTGCCTGGTTGGCCAGATCAGCTGAGTGACCCTGGTTACGCATGGGGTGACTGATAACATCACCCTCATCTTCTCCTGACATTTCACTTCAGCAGCAAGCAGAGAGGGCATTTTTAGAGGATGCGTTCCAAAGTGCTCCCATATATGAGGGCCCAACTACGGTTTAAACCTCTAGAAGCCTGGAACATAGGCATTTTCCCCTTTAGGGGAGAATTCTGGTTGTTTCCAACCTATATTCTCTAGTCTTCTCCTGAGGAGTCCCTTTAGTAAGGGAGATGAAACGTTCATGAATGTTTTCTTCCTTCTCAGTTTTGATATGGCATTTCTCCCTTTCCACTGGGTAACATAAACATCTTTTGAATGTATAACCTGTTCTGAGACTCTGGTCTAACCACTGGTTTAAAACCTGAGTTTTCTAGAACCAGGCTAACAGTGACACTCCAGGAACAGCACACCTAACTTGAGGTGACAGCTATTCTTTGCAACTTACAATTAAAGTTTCTTGGATGTAATCTCATTCATCTCATTGAATTTTATAAATAAATTTTATAACAAATATAAGATTAAAGCTTTACTATGAGGTTTTCATTTTGTTTTGTTTTTGCCAATCCTGTGTCTTAAACTCTGGGCCTGGGCACTGTCCCTGAGCTTCTTTTGCTCAAGGCTAGCACACTACCACTTGAGCCACAGTGCCACTTCCACCTTTTTTGAGTAGTTTATAGGAGATAAGAGTCTCACAGAGTTTTCTGCACAGGCTAGCTTCAAACCATGGTGCTGAGATCTCAGCCTCCTGAGGAGCTAGGATTGCAGGTGTGAGCCACAATGGCACCAGCTTCACTATGTGTTTTTTTAAAAATAGGCTATGCTGTCTAAATTTTAAAAAACACTTAAAATCTGCTTCTCTGTTTAACACATGTCTGTTTCATTTACTGTCTACCATTCCAACAATATCTGATGGTCTCAGCCATTTTAAGAAAAACTCATCACAACTAATTACCTCTCATATCATTTCGGCAGAAGAAACATAATTTCACATCACATCCTCAACATTCCTTGAGACTAGAATTACAGGTGTAAGTGTAGGAATCATTAGAATGACAGGATTAAGTAAGGATATTGGGAGGAAGTTTGTCTACAGCAATGCCAAAGCCTCTTTTCCAGATGTCTGTGGAGCAAGCCCCAAACAGGGAAGCCACTTCCTCACTCAAACATAGTAGGGTGTGTCCAAATCCTTGCTTGGTATGCTCAGGAAGAGCTGACTGCCGAGTGGAAAGACGGACCAGTGCCTGAAGCTAAGCACTCAGATTTCTAGTTCTTCCATTTCCAATCAAGATGGCTTCAATTCTTTTTCTTTTTCCTTTTTTTTTTACAATCTTTGAAATTTTACATGGCTTTATTATATCTGCACAGTCCAAAAGAAGTCCAAACTTCCTATCATGAAATTTAGGACTTCGCCTTTGTTTCATATGTCAAAAATGTTTAGAACACTTGAATCTTCTTGGAGCAGAATTCCCTATATTGCTTTGAGCTCTTCTGCAGCTCTAGGTGTGTGGTTTTATTCCAACCATGTTGCTTCATGCTACACACACAAACTTGTGGACAGGCATGGGACCTGAGTTACAACTCACTTTGTCTACACTGCTGTGGAGTCTGTGCCAGGTAGCCCCACCTTTAATTTGGGTTTTAATCTCACAAACAATTTCCTTTTTATTCAATGAATATCTGATGCATATCTGTCTCTGCAGAGGAATTTGTAAAGCCTTTCCCACAGACAAGTTCTGGTCTGCCTGCCTAGCCCTGAATTAAATGAATAATTAGCCATACAGAATGATCTGAACATTAATCCCTGAATCATAAGGATGAAAAAAAAATCCTTGAGAAGCTTCCTTGTTTTCTCTGTGTGCTCTGGCTTTCATACATGAATTTCTCTTTATTGAGTTTGTGCTCTCTTAGCTTTGGCTGTAAACACCCTCTCCAACTTGCAAAGGCCACACTTAAGTGGCATTCCTTCCACAAAGCCTTCCTGCATTTATGGTCCCCAACAATCCTCAATGACTCCCTGTGCATGGCATCTCTTACAGGCTGCTCTCTCCATGTCCCCTGTGTTTCAGTATTTGTAGACATGGCTGCTGTTCCTCTAGTACCACTCACCTTTGCTTGCTCATCTGTCTTTGCCCTTGCTCTTTCTCTTTTATCTCACTTGTAAATACTGTTCACCTGTAGATACAGTTCTAGCATCCCTTTGCTTTTAGAATGTGAACTTTTGAGAAACATTTTTACGAACACACTTGATGTATTGTTCTTGAAATGCAGTGCTGTGGTGTGATTTCCTTGTACAGGCCACTAAAGGTTCCTTCTGTGTTTTGCATGTTAGAAAAAAAAACATATTTAAACCAACCCACTTCACCTAAATCATTGCTTCTCAGACTATAACTGGTTCTTACCCAAACCAGGAAATCCAAACTCTTCTCCCATACACAGGTCATTTGACATGACATGAGGTTGGAGTTTAAATTCCACTAAGTGAGTATTTTGAAGAGGAATAATGGAAGGGATTACCGAGATAATTGATGCAGCTTGGTAGCACAGTCTGCAAAGGCCCCAAAGGAAAGCCGGAGAACTTCTAGCTACCTAAGACGATAATTGACTTACAAGCAGGGGTGGTGGGAGGACCGGCCTGCGGTCTTCCTCTTCTAGGCCTAAAGAAATGGAGGCAAGAAGAATGCCTCTGAAGGCAGTGCAGGCCTTAATGTCCTGCCCTGGGTCCCATGGTAGATCATGCTACCCCCATAGTAGAAATTCCATGATTCTGTTCTTTACTCTTCTAATGAATTAGGCAGCTGCCAGTGGAAGCCTGGACCTGACTATTAACAGTCAAAGAAGATACTTAGTGATTTGCATCCTTATAAATCTACTTTAAGAAAAAGGATAGGCCCAATAGAGAATAGGCAGAAATTGCAAGGCCCAAAGGGGAGCCCAGTATAGTATCAGTATCACTTTTTTTTTGTACCAGTATGATTTACTGTGTACCTACTATGTACTAGACTTGTGGGAGGCTCTCTATCGTATAACCAAGTCCTCAGTGAAATAGAAGAAATAATGCCTACACCCTAAAAGTTGTCGCAGGGAATAAAGCAATTTATTTTGCATGGTGTTTGGCACCTGCTCTGCCTTCTTAAATGGCAGCACTGAGTTTACCCTTGCTTCACCTTCATCAAAACCCAGTGAGGTAACACATCCAACCTAGATGTCATCTGTCTCCTCAACCTGAAACCTTCAAGGTCTCACATACAGAAAAGAATAATAATGCTGCTGTATTCATAACTTGCTACCATTTACATAATGCATTCACATATATTATCCTCTTTAATATTCAAATCCTACTTTTGAAGTAAGAATTAGTTTCTCCATTTAGAGATGAATATTTGAAGACTCAAGTGACTCACTCAAAGTTACATGAGCAAGACAGGACTCAGCCCCATCAAAACTCACTGATGCGAAAGTGTTCAGGGAAAGGTAGTGTTCTCAAGGGGGTGATTATCATGAAACTAAGCTAACCTTCCTGTTTCTCATAAAAATATCATTTCCTTACCTGACATGGCCCCTCAATCCTCCCACTAAGGCGGCACATTGGAGGTAAGATGTGGAACTTCCAAAAGGTCGTTGTAAAGTACCTGAGTGTTTCCCTTTGCAAAACGTGACATAGTAAGACAGTATGTCTTATGCTTTTCCAAAGAAGACTTTCCTATTCCTGGCTCTGTCTGTTCCTAACTTTCTTCCTCTCTCTTTTTATTAGATTATTACAAACTTGATGACTAAAGAAGTCAACATAAGTTTATTATCTCACAGTTCTAGAGGCTGGAAATCTGAAATCAATACAACCAAACTAAAATTAGGGTGTCAGCAAGACCATGTTCCTTGAGGCCATAAGACAATCTTTCCCTTGTGTCTTTCAGCTTCTGTTGCTTGCCATCAATCCTAGCCAGCGGTCTAATCGCCTCATCTGTATTTACCTGCCATGTCATTTCCTGAGTCTCCCTGTACAGTCTATTTGGAATCTCCCTTTGAATCCTGTTATGAAAGATACATATGATTGCCCACCAGAGTAACCCAAGGAAAACTTCTCTCAAGATCTATAACTTAATTGCATCTTTTGCCGTATGAGTTGATATCCATTCTTTGACATATATGGCAATATTTTCAGGCTCTGAGAATTAGAAAGTGAATATTTTTCAAAGGCCACCATTGAGCCTTCTACCGTGACCTACTAGAATTGGCTCATTTGTAGAACATATTCTGTAAAATAAACACCAAAGTTGTGCCATAGTCTAAAAAAGCAACAGTCCAGTACTAGCTAGTTTTCTCAGTACTAGCTGGGTTCCCCAGTCTGAGGCAGGGCACTTCTTGCTTCAAATGAACCTAAAACTTTAAGAATGAACAGAAATATTACAGATTATAAATTCTTCCATCTTGAAGAACTCTACCATTGTCCTTTCACACTCTGTGAATTCAAAGGTCCTTTCCTTTAATATTTAAATTCTTCACAAGGTCATGCTCATCTCCATACTAAATGGTTCTACCACTTCTGAATTTCAATGGTGTTTTACATGCTTCCTTTGTGTGACCATTTTACAATATAGATTACCTTTACCTTGCACAATCCCAACATACATACTTCACTTATTCCTCTTTCTAAATACGTGCTGGAAGCTTGGTCCATCTCTTACCAAGACCACTGCATTATCCTTTATACGGATCTCCTGCCTTAACTTTTGCTTACCTGAAGTGAGGTGACTTCTAAAATAAAATAAAGCCAGTCAGAGCTTGACATACAGTTCAGGGGTAGAGCACTAATCCTGATATGTTGAAGGACCTCGGTTTGGTTCCCAGTTAAGCCCTCTTCACTGAGAGCTTCTCAGCAGGCTTCAACCTGAATTTTCAAGCACAAGTAGTCTCTCCCCTGTTTCTGAAAAGGAAAGACAGATAAGGAAAAAAGTTGAGCAAAGTGTAAAGTGTGAAGGAGAAACTATAAAGAATGTTCATCATAGGATTCCTTGTAATGATGACAAACCATCGATGACCTACCGTGGCTCTCAGTAGGGAAATGATTGAATTATGTTACATTCAACTATAGAAAACTAAGAGACTCTTAAAAAGAATTACATAGTGGTTGGTTAGAACTTGGGGCTAGGGGAAATGGGAAGTGACTGCTCATGGATAGGAGATTTTTTTTTGGTAAGGACTGATGAAAAATGTTCTAAAGCCAGCTGTCATCCAGATGACATTATAGCTACTTAATAGGTCAAAGGAGGAGCACCATATGAGGTCAGAAGTTCAAGACCAGCCTAAACAACATAGCAAGCCCCCCATCTCAAAAATAAATAAATAAAAATAAATGGTCATGATGATTACATAGGTCTGCAAACACACAAAAAGCACACCTAACTTTACTTTAAATGACTGAGTAATATATTACGTATATTATTTCTGATAGCTGTTAAAAGCAAATAGAGTAATAGACACAATGATCAATGCACAATGTGTGCATGTGTGAAAGTACAACAGTGAATTCCGTTGATTCATATAATTAATATATGTTAATAGTTAAAATCAAAGACATCAATATCAATCCAACTTTGAGGCATACAAACACACCTACATATAGATACATTTGTAGAGTATATACATACATATATGTGCTTATATGCAGCGGTATCTATGTAATTACACATAAATAGGATCATAGTTACTTCTTCCACTGGAAAAAAATATCATAGAGATACAATTTCAGTAGATGTAGATAGCATCATTTTAATAGAGGCATTATTTTTCAGGTTGTAATGGCAGCATCTTTCTCTAACAAATTCCCTCCTAACAGACATTCATGTTGTTTCTATTTGCTATTTTTAAACAACACTGCATGGAGCATCCAAATATATCTATATCTATATATCAATGATATGAGAAAGACAGAGTTCTCATGCATAAAATTAATATCACTTTCATTTTTGTCCCATGAATATAGTTTCTCTTTTTTTGAATATTTTCATTATCTTTAAGTAGTTATACAAAGGAATGATCATTCAACAAAGCAGTTTACAAATGCAATGCATCTTGATCGATGCCATCCTTTACTATATTCTCACCCACCTCTCCCAATCCATGCCTACCCTAGCTTTTCTTAATGTTTAGCATATGTATTGAATATCTTTGCCATTTAACAAAGCAATTTATGTATGTAATAGAGTTCTGGTTCTCTTCCTTAAGACAACAGAGAATGTTTAAAGAAACACTATCAGAAAACCTCCATTTAGAGAAGATCTGAGGCCATAACTTCTAGAGAGATTCTAAAGAACAGATGCTCCACTTCCTGAAATCTATTTCTTATATTTAAAAGTAAAAGCCCAGTTCCATGGTTTTTTTTAAAGGGATAACTGCCATATTGTTTACACTGAAAAGGAAAGATTACACTAAGACATAAATTGAAGAAAACCAGAAGATTCAAACTGAACAGTGGTCATCAGACTATAGTATCCCTCTATCCTTAACTCTAGTATTCAAAAGAAAATAAAGGAGGAAAAAGGAAAAAAACAAGCAAAAAGGAAGAAAAGAAGGGAGGAAGGGCACCAGAATCAATTCCAAATGAATCAAAGACCTCAGAGTCAAAACAGACACCCTGAAAACATTACAGGAGAGAAAGAGGAAAACCCTAAGTCTCCTTGGCACAGGCAGAAATTTTCTTAATAGAGATCCAGAAACAACAAATCAAAAAAGGTTGGACAAATGGGATTGCATGAAGTTGCAGAGCTTCTGCATGGCAAAGAACATAGCTAGCAAGATCAATAGAAAGCCCACGGATTGGGAGAAGATCTTCAATAGCCATACAACAGACAAGAGTCTCATATCTAAAATATACCTGGAACTCAAAAAATTAAATCCCCCAACAACAAATCTCAAAAAAACAACTGCCCAATAAATAAGTGGGCTAAAGACTTACAGAGAAACTTCTCTGAAGAGGAAAGAAGGATGGCCAATAGACACATGAAGAAATGCTCAACCTCCCTAGCCATAAAAGAAATGTAAATCAAAACAACACTGAGATACCACCTGACCCCAGTTAGAATGGCTATAATCAAGAACTCTAATAACAACAGATGCTGGAGGGGATGTGGACAGAAGGGAACCTTACTGCATTGTTGGTGGGAGTGTAAAATTGTTCAACCACTGTGGAAAGCAGTATGGAGGTTTCTCAAAAGGCTCCACATAGAACTCCCCTATGACCCAGTAATCCCACTTTTGGGCATTTACCGGAATGATCACAAACAAGACCATACTAAAGCTATCAGCACAGCTATGTTTATTGCAGCATTATTTACTATAGCTAAGATATGGAACCAACCCAGATGCCCCTCAGTAGATGGATGGATCAAGAACATGTGGTATATATACACAATGGAATTCTATGCCTCCATCGGAAAGAATGACATTGGCCCATTTGTTAGGAAATGGAAAGATTTGGAAAAAATTATGTTAAGTGAAGTAAGCCAGGCCAAAGAAACATAGGTCCCATGGTTTCCTTTATTTGCAATAACTAGTATATGTATCAGACAAGCAGAAAAGGTCAGATACGATGATGTTGTGTGAAATGAACGCCAAGATAAGGACACAAGTGGTTTTTTTCTTTTTTTGCTATTGTTTCTAACGTACTCACTAGATACTATGTGAAAATGAATTATACAAATTGTGGTGGGTGGGGGTGGGAGGAAAAAACTGGGAGAGAGCAAGGGAAGGGGTGATGTTAATGAAAAAGAAATGTACTCTTTATCTGACTTAAGTAACTATAATTCCTCTGTATAACACTTTTACAATAACAATTAAAAAATGAAAAACATACAAAAGGAGGAAACTTGGTTACTAACAGCAAACAAACATACCAAAGAAGAAGAAGACAGTGTGGCCCTGACTTGGTAAGGCAGAGCCTGCTCCAGAACATTACATGTTTCCATTTTAGGAAACAAAAGAGCACAGTGGGAGATGCCTCTCTGAGCTAAGGACTTGGGGGAAGAAAGATTCCGGCAAATCCAACACAAAACAATCCAGTACATATCTGCAAAAGTGGATAAGAAGAAGACAGAAGCCAAGCTTTCAAGTAACTTGCACAGCAGTGCCTGCATTTTCTAGACCATAAACATCCTAGGAAGAGAAGAGAGGTGAGAGGGAAGAGACTAAGAATGGGCGCATGCTTCATACTGACTGCTGTTAACTAAGGGTAACAAGTCCTTCTGAGTCATCATTTCTGAATTCGCTCTGATACAATGTCCATTCATTGTCCATTTTTTGCCAATTGCATCATTTGTGTGAGATCTACTATTCCATGTTACCTCAAAATCCTGTTGTTTTTTTTTTGTACTTCTCTCTTCTACCATCAAACTGCATACAGAGCTGGAAAAGCTCCCTGGAATCAAGATAGCAGATTTAAGAATAGTAGAAGAACCCTCTGTTCAGACATGCAAGACCACTTGCAAATCAGTTAATCCAACTGATGTCAACTGGGGAGTGATTTTTGAATATTTCTCTATTTAGGTGTTGATTTTATTTTATTTTATTTTATTGTCCATCTACTTCACATCTGTTGGCATACGGGTGAGGGTTCCATCCTGTCTAGACTCCATGATTCCATGGCCTCATTCTTGGATAAACTACATTCATAATGTAGTTTGGTTATTTCAAGTTTAGGTTTTGTTCTGAGAAACGTAATGATACTTGCATAGCAATGTGCCTGCCAAAAACCCGTCCGCATTGTTTTTCAGATTTCTTTTCCACCTGATATTATCCAACCTTACTTCAACTGCTTACGCTGTGTGTGTGTGTGTGTGTGTGTGTGTGTGTGTGTGTGTGTGTGTGTGTGTGTGTATACACTAGTCCTGGGGTTTGAAATCTGGGCCTGCGTGCTATCCTTGAGCTTTTGTGCTCAAGGTTAGCATTCTACCCCTTGAGCCACAGCTCCACATCCAGCTTTTTTTTGGGTAATTTAGTAGAAATAAGAGTTTGACAGGTTTTCTTGCCTGAACTGCTTTGAACCGCAATCCTCAAATCTCAGCCTCCTGAATATCTAAGATTACATGCAGGAACCACTGGCACCTGGTTTGCTCACGTTTTTAAAGCCACCTATTCTGTCTCCTCAAAGCCCTTTGCTATGTTTTTCATAGATTCATGAAAAAAACTCACAGTATTATTTTGTCTCCTATTTTGCTAAGTGACATATTTAGATTTAAAAATACTGTGACAAACGCAGGTCTGGAAACAAACAACAGATGTCATGGGCATTTGGTGAGCACTCAGACCACCTGGTGGGAGGGCATCAATAGTGTTCATCCTATCCAGAGTTTTATACAGTGGACACAGGGCATTTGCTAATGGGGGCTGGAGGGGTTTGATGTGGCAGGTGCTGGCTAGCTATGCCATGTTGTAACTCTTAAAATCTGAACAATTCCTAATAACTAGCACAGAAAGCCCATTGCCACAGACTTGTTCTGTGACTGCAAGTAGTTCTGATACTCAAAAGCAGAGGAAAACCATTGACGAGGCTAGGCTGGGTACTGGTCCAGTTGCTGGCCATTCACAATCTATGTGCTTTTGGTGAATATTAGCTCTAACCAAGGATTAGTTGCCTTGGTGGACCTTTTCCATTTGCAAATGAGGGAGGTTGATCCAGCCATCATCTACTTCTCTTAGCCACTCTGAAATTCTTTATTGAGCTATATACAGACCTAATTAATTTCCTCCCAAGAGATTTGGTAGTTCTCTGATTCAATTATTTGTTCTTCATCTGGTTAGGTGTCATCTCAGAATTGTCATTGAGACACAGACTCTCATGGGCAGTAACGAGAAGATAATAGCCAGGGAGAGGTGCGGAATAAGGGCATAGTAAATCTAGCTAGAGAGCATGTAGCACATATTTTATGTTGGCTGTATTAAAGACAGAGGTATCCACACCTACAACCACACACTCACCTCCTCCCGCTCAACTCTCTGGGGCTTTGTGCTCTTTCTGTTTTGTTTCCTTTTTGAACCTAGGATGACGCTTATTTTTTTTTTATGCCTTGCTTAATTTACACAGATTGGAACATGCTTTCTTCACGCAGCTTCTTGTTTGCCAACAAGCCCAGCTGTTGGGGGGCACCAAAGATCACCCAATTATGGAAAACCATCTTGAATACGTTTTCATGTCTTGGTCTCCTGCCCTGGAGGATCTTTTTTCTGACAATTACAAATCTAAGAGCCTTTTTTGTTTACAGGAAACATTTACTCCTTTATTATGTCCCCCACTCCCTTTTCCAACTCATCCAGAAAGAGTTTACTATAGGGAAGTTGGAGAGCCTGTTTGTGTCTGACCAGCAGACCACAGACAGCCAAAACCAAGCAAGTGAAGACCATCTCCCCAGATGAGAGCAGACTTTTATTTTGAACAGTCTTTAAAGGGAAACAGGACTCAACAGATTCTAACAGTTGTTTGGGAAGGGGGGGCGGGAAGAAAGAAAAAAGAAAAACCCTCCCAACTAACTTTACAATGTTCGCCCAGGCTCCTGTATGCCAAGTCCCAGCCCATAATAAATTTTATTGCTATGTTATAAACTCCTGAACAGAGGAACTTGGAGGGAAGTGCTGACACAAGCTTCCAGGGCTGGACCGCATCACTCTTAGGGGTTCTGTCCTGATATCACAAGTCTGCGGCAAAACCCCCAAACTTAGTCAATGTTTGCTCATCAGACACATTCTTTGACTTTAAAAAAAAAAAAAAAGAAAACTAGAGGTCTCAGCCAAGAGAAATAAGCACTCTTGAAAACAATACATAAGGCTCTCAGCTCAAAGTTATTCAGCCAAAGTTAAATTTATCTTGCAAATAAAGCTGACCTTCTCCCCCGCATGTCCCCCCCGCCACACCACCACCACCACAGGGAGGGGTATGATTATTCATTTAAATGGCAGCTTTATGTACAATAATTAAGAATCATTCATGAAGGCACTATTACTTTATCATATATTTCCAGGATCAAACAAATCTTCATAAGATTCAGTCATCAGCATCTAGAGTTCATACAGAAATTAGACCAAAGAAGAACTGGAAAAAGCCTAAAGGTTAAAGAAACAATGAGTTGAAGTGTCATAGGGAGAAAATTAAAAAGACACACTAGAGGTCACTGTTGCTACTTGAGCTGAAGATGTATTCATTCGTGTGTGTGTGTGTGTGTGTGTGTGTGTGTGTGTGTGTGTGTATGTTGTTTTGGTAGTTGGTGTATATACCAGAAAAACTCTAAAAAGATCAGTTACTTTTATTAATCCTTATCAATATCTATCATGGCATTTTTCCCTCTTGAATATGTGGACAATTGGTATTTTAAAAGAAATTTTAATTTTAAGGATTTGTTTTACATGACCAAGGGCCTTTCACACACTTCATCTCTGATGAAAATTCTTGCATCTACTTTGTACCTTTTAAGAAGACACCCTTCGGTCAGATAAGGTGATGTTAGGTGAAATGAACCCCAAGATAAGTATTCAAATGTGTTTTCTTTCATGCGATTGTTTCTAACACATTTATAAGATGATTTCTTTGTTGCTTTGTATGTCGCTCCCCCACAGTATTTGATGTCGGTATACTTTGTGGAGGGGAAGGGCAAAAACAAATTGTTTAAATAGGGATACAGGTGGACCCATTGCAACAATGAGATGTACAAGTCGTTATGTCGAAAACGAACTTTACAACTTTGGGGGGCGGGGAGGGGAATGGGAAGGGATGGGAAGGGGAAACAAAGAAGGAAGCCTTGATAAGAAATGTACTCATTAGGGGCTGGGAAGGTGGCTCAGTGGTAGAGCGCTTGCCTTGCATGCCTGAGGCCCTGGGTTCAATTCCTCAGCACCACATAAGCAAAAAGAAAAAAGCCGGAAGTGGCGCTGTGGCTCAAGTGGTAGAGCACTAGCCTTGAGCTGAAGAGCTGAGGGACAGCGCCCAGGCCCAGAGTTCAGGCCCCACGACCGGACCCCCCCGCAAAAAATGTACTCATTACCTTGCTCATGTAATTGTAATCCCTCTGTATGGTATTTTCACAATATTAAAAAAAAATGTTGCAAAAGAATAACCATGCAACTATTCTCTTTGCATACTCAGCATAATATCAAATAAATTACAAAAGATATTCCACACAAAAAAGACACCCTTCATCTACACATTTACCTGGATTTGAAAATAAAAGTACATCAGAAATTCTGGTTATAAGTATGCTTCTTCTTATTAGCACCATGCAAAATGTAGGAGTGCTAAATAGGAATGATGTAAATATTTAGTTTTGTCTTTGAAGTTGTATGAAGTAAGAGTCATTTAGGAATGGTAAGCCTGAGATAGGAATTGCTAGTAAAAGTTTTCAGCTTTACATATATAAAAGGAAATTGTTCTAGACACACAAGATACGTTTTGGGTGGGCCAGTGTAAATTTTCTAAATACAAGTCTAAGAAGAATCATTCTCTTAGTTTTAACTCCTGCAGGAGATAGGATTTCTGTTTCCCACTAAGACCTCTTATGCCCAACAGGTGAATAGCCAATGGTTTGATGGTTTATCCCAGCAAAGACATCATCTTATTGCCAAGGAAGAGAATGCAGAAAGTAGATTAATATTCAATAGTCTCCTTTCCTATTCTTGTTGTTATTTTTTTCATGCTGGGAATTGAACCCAGGGTCTTTGAGGGCATTAAGCCCATATCTGTTGCTGACTACAACCTCAGTCCTCAGGAGTCTTCTTGAAAGTATTGGTCTCACAATGGGTGCTGGAAAGAGAAGGGTCAAACTGGAGCCAAAAGTTCCATCTATAGGCCTTAAAACCTTTGCAGAAAGATGCTCACTTCAACTTCCTTGATCTTGGGTTATTTTGTTTTTGCATTTGAACCACTTTGATAATGCAAAGCTTTCGGAAAAAGAACATGGAGACAGAGACAGAGACACGGAGAAAGACAGAGAGAAAGAGAATGAATACTGGATATTTCTCTTTCTTTCTATTTTGTTCTCATTGCTTTTTTTCCTGCTTTGTCCTGCAGATCATAGTCCTGGGAACAATTAAAGTTCAAAGAACTGGATAATAACTCCTCAGGAGCTGGGTGCTTTCTACAAGTTTCACGGGCCTGGATAAAAGAGTTTGAATTTAATTTACTGGTAAGTTCCCTATTTTTAATCGTATTTTCCAAATATCCTTTGTTGAATTAGTGGTAATATTGGGAGGAAAATCAGGAGACTTGGAGCATCAATAGGCATCAGAAGGTGTGCTTTACCTTTGCAACAGTGTTACTGAGAAACATTGCCACTTGACTCAGTGCTCTGGCTACTTGCCCAGCCTGGGTAAACCCAGACATGACCTTGACATTGCTAAGACCAGTTTTGCATGGAAAAGTTTTCAGTAAATGTCAGTTGTTGTCAGAGGAATATCAGAGAAGATTCATTGAGTTGTTTTGAACCTATGGAAAGGGATAGAAGCTGTGTTTACGTCCCCATGCAAATATAAAACAACAACTGCCAAAAAGTGGGGAAAAGTTACAGTTGAATTCAACAGCTGTTGTTTTGAGGAGTGGCGGGGGTGGGGTGGGGCAGGTTTTAATAAACAGTTGTGTTTTTGTATTTCCTAATAGTTTTGTGTATTCAAACTCAAATTTGGGCTTTGGGGAAAACAGAGCAGTTTACTGTTACAACATAGAACTATTATCATAATTTTCTGGTTAAGAAAATTATGTGCATTTTTTTTAGCCAAAAAAAACCCAAAAATAGACATTAAGTGTATTTGTGTTTTTTCACCGTGTAGCTACTTTTTGAAAATGCTCTATTATCTACAGCCTGGTTAGGGGACTATGGGTTCATTGAATTCAGCCGTGTTTAAGAGCAACCCCACAGTTCTTACAAGGTTGAAAACCACTGACTTTATGGTTCTGGTTGCAATTATAATATGCAATACATTTTGTTTTAAATGGAAGCTTTCATAATGAAATTTGGAAGCCAGCGTCATTTCCCTTCCTTTCCTTACTACAAAAAGAGGATTTAAGGGCAAACAATAAAGGAAATGGCAAGGAACCATTCTATGACCTTAGGCAAATTTCTTCAGTGGTTCAGTCTTGTGTACACACACACACACACACACACACACACACACATCCTGTAGTCTGTACCAACTTTTACCAAGCTATGTGAAGCAAAATAGAAATTTGACAATTCCTTGGTTATTTTAAAAACTGAACATACTAATCAAAATTGAATGAACAATTGTTACCAAATTTTCTAAATAATCAAATAATCATAAATATAGTGTTACTTAATAAGTTCTGCTCAGTGTCAAGAAATAAAGAATTGCTTTACCATTTGGAATACTGTACTACTTTGTAAAGTTCTATAAGCACTTCAACCAAGACAGGATCCAGGAGTAGACATACAGTGCTGTCTTCTAATCTAACTGTAATGAAAACCCTAGGGTTGGTTCTGGATAAAAACCTTTTTAAAACTCTTATTCTTGGCTCTTCACCAGAACATCAATTCTGAGTAGCTTTTATTTTATTATCTTTCTGGGTCAAGAAAACAAGGACTTGGGCAGAAACACAGCAAGATGTCTTGCCACTTTTTTAAAAAATAGCTTTAAAGAGGGAAAGAAACCTTGCTAGTGAGTGACTGCTTTGCTGTCTGCAGCAGTGGTCGGAATGCAGGGTGTCTGCTTGCTCTAGGTCAGGGAAAACCTCTGTGGATTGTATTTATGTAGAAGCTAGAAGCTGTACAATCACAGCTGGGTAACCAGTGAGGTCCCAATGGATGTGGCCATTGGGCTGTGAATGCCTCATTTAGGTATCCGTTTTTCTCTTGTCCATACTGGGATCATCTCACCGTTGGACTTGAATAAGTGGAATGCCCTTGCTCTCTAGATAGAGGGGCTGAAAATGACACTAAATGATGAGGAGCAAGTGAAAAGAGGGGTGTGTCCAGAGCTTTCCTCTTCATGGGCTCTGGGCTGAGAAAGAGTGAGGAGACTCCAAATAAAAAGACAGAAACACAAAAGACGAGAGAGTGGACACACACTGCCATTTTTGCCTTCCACTGAGGAATCCAACATCTGCCCAAAGGAGACTTTTGTCATTTGAGAAAACTTGGAGTCCTCAGTTTGTTTCTGTTCCTTTCTATTTCATGACTTTCTTTCCAGAGTTTAGATTGTTGCAGCCCAACGCTTGGGAAGTTGTGATAAAGTTGAAAAAAAATGGAGTTCCTGGATTCAAATGAATTAATGCAGGTCCAGGCAAACTGGTTCCTCTAAGGCCCAAATCCAGCCACTCTCAGCAGAATCTTCTGGCATCCTGTTTTCAAAGATACAATACAGTGGCCTGGGCTGAGTCAGTTTCAGCTCCATTCAGAGCCTAGGAATCTTCAATTTGCTGGCTCCTTGGCTACTTTTCTGTCTTAGTGTACCAGTTTATGAAGATGAGTGTAGATCTTCTCCAAAGCCTGTGCATTGAGGAGAACTTGGTTCTGTCCTTACCAAAAAACATTTGAAAAGAGCAGCTAATTTCAGGTCTACTCTACTAGCCTGATTTTGCACGAGTAGACAAGAATGTGGGAGCGGCACGGGAATGATGCTCAAAATTCAGTCATATCTGCCACATCATGGACCTTGTAGCTTCTGAGTAAGAATCTTCACAATCAGTAAACTAAGAATAGGAGGTGAATTGATGATAGCTTGTGGCTCAAAAACAATTGCCATACATATGTATATATACATGTATGTGTATGTATATATACATATATATGGCATATATACATATGTGAATATATTTATATTACTTATTTAATTTAAATAATTTAAAATATATTAAAAAAACCTTTAGTTGTATAAAGGAATTGCCATTCAACAAAGCAGTTTATGATTTAATGCATCTTTTTTTAATCATAAAAGAATACATATGTTGAAAAGTTCTCAAGACTGAAGAGGAAGGTTTAAACTATGCAATAAAGAAACGAATAAACTCAATGTGAGTATTCTTCCTTGGCTGCCCCCTGTAATGCATCTTGATCAAGCTCACCTTTTTCAAACTTCTCACCTATGTCTCACAACCCACCTCTTCCCTCATTTTTCATGATTTTGTAGTATAGGCATTAAATTTTTATTGCATTTCCCCCTTTCTTCTTTTTATCCCTGTACCCTCCACCCTTTGGTCCCACCCAATACTTTTCAAGTACCCATTTCCTGGTGTTTATTTTCTTGAACTTTGATTTAGCTTTTCTCAGGAATTACAGTTTGAGTTTTCTCCTGATTCTATTGTATACCACCCAAAGTTATTTACTTATATATTTATAAGCTAATTCTTATATATTTATAAGCTAATTCTGGCTTCTACATCTGAGAGAAAACACGTAACTTTGGTCTCTCTGGGCCTGACTTACTTCACTTAACATAGTTTTTCTAGGTCTTCTCATGTCTTTACAAACAATGCAATATCAGTCTTTCTAATGGATGAGTAAAAATCCACTGTGTATCTATAACACATTTTCCTGATCCATTGAGGGACATCTAGGCTGATTCCATAGCTTAGTTATGGTGAATAGTATACAATGAACATCACTGTGCTGGAGGCCTTATTGTATCCTAGCTCATCACATTTAAGATAAATGCCCAAGAGTGGAATTGCTGGGTCTATGCTTTATTTTGTTGAGGAACCTGCATACTGCTTTCCAGAGTGGTTGAACAAGCTTGCATTTTTACCAACCGTGTAATAGCATTCCCTTTTTCTCACATCCCATACCACCTTCTGTTATTTGCATTTTTATATCGTTTCTTTAAAATATCCATTCTAAATAATTTCTTTAATTTTTTTTTGCTAATTTGTAGGTCAGTTGCTTTAAATGCCATTGTCCTTGTGATTACACACATACTCTCTCTCTCTCTCTCTCTCTCACCTAAGAACAGGTGTATTCTGTAATCATGTATGTCAATGGACACAAAGGAAAATGCATCCAATTTAAAATATCCAAGTTGCTCTGAATACTTTTTATATTACATGTAAAGATGTAAAAAGGATGAAAAAATTTAAATACCTATATAACCTGGTAAAGGACAAAGCAAACTGCATCATAATGCCTCCTTGTAAGTATGCAATAAGGTAAGTTAAGGGTTTATTTATAGTCTGCAGATGACTTAGTACTTTCTATACTAAAAATTCATCCATTCTTCCAACAGGCTTGAGAGATGTTTGTAACCAATAAAACATATTTGTATCCAAGCTGGGAGCAGAGTCCAGGCCCACAGAGCAGACCTGAGATTGGTTGGCCCAGAAGCTTAAGTGATGTCAAATGTAAGCCACTTTTCAAAAGCATGTTATCAGGTCTACACCAGGCTATCCATTTTAATAATCTCATTCTATATTTCACTTTATTGTTGAAAGGAGAAATAGATTAATGAGAATCCTAATCCCCCTGGAAAGAAAACCTTTCATATAAGGCATTCCTGAAGAGAGATCTGGAGAAATTATTTCCTCCGTCTCCATCTTTGTTTTGCCAAGTAACATTTAGACCATTTACATTGGTAAAATTCTTAACCTAGGTCAGTGTGGTTAACTAGATTAAATCTAAAGAGTGGGGAAAAAGAGAGAAAGTGAAAGAGAGCCTAAGGATAAAGAGGAGACAGTGACAACAGGGACAATTTTGATGTGAGGGAGGCAGGAAATTCCCCACAGCCTCCTTTATGTGTGTGTGTGTGTGTGAGAGAGAGAGAGAGAGAGAGAGAGAGACAGAGAGACAGAGACAGAGACAGACAGACAGACAGACAGACAGACAGAGAGACAGAGAAAGAGACAGAGACAGAGAGAGACAGAGAGATGGGAATTTGAGGGTAAACTCATGACCCATCTCAGACCCAACAAGAAGGTGATATCCTCCAAATTGCATTTGCAAAATGCCTGTCGCATTGCATGAAAGAAACATTTGTCTACATAGAATCTAAAATGTCCAGGCCGGGGCTTCACTATTCTTTCAAGCAGTCCAGAAAAATCAAGAGAAAATATCTGCAGAGAATGTTAATGAAAGCATGGTGGTTTATGTCATAACTGAAGGATCCTTAGAATAAAAAATGTGGTGGGCCTGGTGCTGGTGGCTCATGCCTATAATCTTAGCTATTCAGGAGGCTGAGATTTTAGGATTGCAATTTGAAGCCAGCCTAGGTGGAAAAGTCCGTGAGACTCTTAGCTTTACTACAATAATCGGAAAAAGCCAGAAGTGAAGCTGTGGCTCAAGGGACAGAATGCTGGCCTTGAGCAAAAAGAAAACCTGGGAGAAGAAAATGAGGAAGGGGGTGACATTGTTCAAAAAGAAATGTACTCATTGACTTACGTAACTGCAATCCCTCTGCACATCACCTTTACTGTGTGTGTGTGTGTGTGTGTGTGTGTGTGTGTGTGTATTGTTGTTGTTGTTGGTGGTCATGGGTCTGAACTCTGGGCCTGGGCACTGTTCCTCAGCTCTTCAGCTCAAGGCTAGCACTCTACCACTTGAGCCACAGTGCCACTTCTGGCTTTTTCTGCTTATGTGGTGCTGAGGAATCAAACCCAAGGCCTCATGCATGCAAGGCAAGTGCTCTACCACTGAGCCACATTCCCAGCCCCCCAACAATAAACATTTTAAAAAGAGCAGGAGGAGGAGGAGGATTAGGAGAAGGAGGAGGAGGAGGAGAAGGCAGCTCAGGGATAGCACATAGGACCTAAGTTCAAGCTCCAGGAACAGGGGAAAAAATTAATTTAAAAAATGGTGGTTTGGGGCTGGGAAGGTGGCTCAGTAGTAGAACGCTTGCCTTGCATGCATGAGGCCCTGGGTTTGATTCCTCAGCACCACATAAGCAAAAAGAAAAAATCCGTAAGTGGTGCTGTGGCTCAAGTGGTAGAGCGCTAGCCTTGGGCTGAATTGCTGAAGGACAGCGCCTAGGCCCAGAGTTCAGGCCCCACGACTGGACCCCCCAAAAAATGGTGGTTTGTGTGATAACTGAAGGATCTTTAGTATATAGGATTATATAGATATGACCCTACACCAGGCCTGAGATCTTCTTAGCTATCCAAAGTTAGAACATGAGCCTAGATTTCTACTGCTCTAGATGGATAACTATTTTGACATTGTCACTTGATGTGACAATTTCACTTAGGTGTTCTAAGATAGAGCAAAATGTAATTTCTGCTCAAGTATTTCTCCCCTGATTGAGGCAGGCTATTGTGAACTGAGCCTTTGTCCTGAAGAGGTTTACAGTACTATATCTAGAGTTACTTCAACTTTACCTCCAAAGTTTTTTTCAGGGATGCTGAGAATCCAGACTTTCAGCGTTTGGCGGAGAACAGGTTAGTCACACAGGATCTCCCCCCGTCCCCGCCCCCGTCCTCCTCTTTTTCCAGGGTATCTCAGTAAGGATCCTATCAGTGGAATTGGGAAGCACAGATGGAGGCAGATGGGTGGCACAGGCATTTACAACAGGCTTTATTGCCTTCAGGCGTCCAGCAGCTATGAGCATCCATGACTAAGGCACAGCCTCCATGCTAGAAGAGTTGCACTCCACCTGGTGGATTACGTTGTTTCTTTAGCACTATTCTTGTTCAGAAAGTGTAAGATCCTCTTTCAGAACCACCAGATCGATATTAGTTTGCAGGATCCCATCGGTGGCTGAGATTCTCTACTTGGTAATAATGGCCAATTCCTTCTAAGCACTGCTGTCTTTTTTGCTTAGATAGTGAGAGAATACAGGGAGCCATCAGGCAGAGAAAAGATGCTCTGCAGGCTTCCTGAATTGCACTGAGGCATACCAGGAAAAGCACTCCTCATCAACCAAGTTGGTAAAAATCTTACTGGGCCAATGAGGGTGAGTCACCACAAGGCTGAACTCTGGTCCAAAGGGAAGGCTGAACCACTGTTACTGGGTCAGGCAAGGGGCCATGTGTGCTCTCTGTAGGGTGACCCTGAAGTTTGGTGAGTCGAGGTGTTATGTACCTATAGTTCTCCCCCATGGAATTGCCTCTGAGAAAATTCTAAACCACTGTGACACAGACACTGGGCAGAAAGAAATTAATTAAGACCCTGTGCTGACATTCCCTTCTGAGCTCGCTCACACTACCCTGGAGGAGGGGCCACACATCACTGTGAGTGAGCAGACACAGCTGGGGGAGCTGTCTAGACCTGCTGTGATTAAGAAGGACTCTGCTGCCTTAATGCCAAGTGTGTCTTCTTATGTCACTATTGTCTCTTCATTTTAACATGACTGAATTGTCAGGGGTTTGTGGAGGATTTCTTTTTCTCTGGGCTTTGGTTTTTGGTTTTCTTTTCTTTTTGCTTTTTTGCCTTGTCTATGAAATAACACAAGTCCCCTCCCTTTTCTGGCTCCCATTATATTCCATTGTATGTCCATGCATAGCATCAACTTCTCTTTTCAAGGTTGTGTGTTTTCTATCCAATACTACTCAATAGCTAAACGCATAAGCATATGTTCAGGCACTTTGAAAAGCATGTTGGAAATTAAAATGCCTCTTGTCAGTCACAGGCGTGCAGTCCTGGAGATGTACACGGAGCTGAGCATGTGGGTTTTGTACTGAGGAAAACATCCCTCTAGTTGCTCTGCACGCTCCATAGCCACTTTTCAAAGTGAAATGTCTCTGCCATTAAAAGAGCATTTCTATTTTGTCAAGACACTAAAAGCAATTAGAGGTCAGTGTTGACTGATCACTTGCCAATTTCCAATTTTTAAATCAAAGCTGTTTTGGACTTAGTATGTGTGAGCTCCCCAAACACCATATTCCCTCTATTTGCATTTTACATGCATTCAGAATAACTGTTTACTTTCTCTCTTTAGAAAAAAAAGGATGGAAGAAACATTTGTTCTCAAGATGAAAAACATTACACCCAAAGCAATCTGTTGTAGCTGAATGATGGTTCTCTTCATATACTGGCTCCTAATGAAAATCGTGAGGAATTTTCTGCTCTGTAAGCCTCAAGGGGGTTGGGTGTGGAGGACACAGGCCCTCCCAGCCCCCCACTACAGAAATAATACACAGGCCTCCCAGATACTCTCATCGTGACAGGCGATGACATGTACTTGTTTGCCAATCATCAAAATTTGTTCCCTAATTATTTTAGATAGTCTCTTCCTAGTAATTGTTTGGGATGTGTGCTTCCTCCCGAAAAAGAAGTAGAAAAGTCATTTTTGCACAAAACAAGCCATGTTACCAAAGGACAGGACCCCCATAGCAATCTGCCAGTGTTCTTTAGAGAATAAACCACTTAAGACTGAAAAGCTCAGAGCTTATAATTCTTAGTCACTATTGACATTACTTTCAAACTTTCAGTGCAAACACTAATTAAATAACCAAGATTCTGGCTGTGGACTTAGAGTTAAATGAGTTGTAAGAATGTGTGGGAATGGTAAATCACTATTGCTCAGGTTGCGTTATCAAAGTCATTAAATGATGAATCATTTCCATCTAAGGCATGGTTTTCAAGAGTACTTTGTTTGACCACGCTTGAACTTTTAATTTTCATAGGATTCTATTTATGACATGTACTAATTTAGATGAAACCTTGAGTAATTTATGTAACCATCAGTAAGTTTGTTTGCAACATCCATTCGATATCTACTTTGATCTTAACTTTTTGTATCTGCCTATTGTAGATACCATGATGTGTGGAGTGGTATCACTTTCAAAGATAACCATCTTGAAAGCATATACAAATCAAAGAAATGCCACATAGTGGAAGCTTACAAATCTCATTTCTGTACAAAAAATAGACAGAAGAAGGATTTTTTTTCTGGAGAAGACTTGGGAAAGGTGAACCTAAGGGTTATAAAGGGAGGTGGTCTGCATTCAGGAAATAGTGTTTAGAGTGAAAATAGAGTAAGAAAGAGAGGTGAGAGATAGATGAGAGACAGAGAGAAAATCAGAGACAGAGATGGAGACAGACAGACAGACAGAGACTGATTTTCAGACAGATAGAGGCAGTGGAGGAGATCCCAGACCCTTCATAGTCACCAGAACATAAGCAGAAATGGAAAGGACATGAAGCTGGCCATGTTATTAAAGCTAAATGAAAAAAAAAAAACTTCTGTAGCAGGAAGAATGTTGGCCTTTATTTTTGGGCAATGGTGAATCATGAAAGAGGATTAACACTTGAAGAAAAACCATTCCAGTAGCATTTTAGGCATAATATGGTGGGTTCGAAAAAGAGGGAATGGGATCAGGAAAGCATTTGAGAAGCCAGAATAGCATCTACAGAAAGATTATGTAGGCAAAGGAAACAGAAGAGAAAGTAGATATAAAAATGATTATACCTAGAAGTGGTGTTGTGGTTCAAGTGGTAGAGTGCTAGCCTTGAGCTGAAGAGCTGAGGACAGCACTTGGGCCCAGAGTTCAAGATCCATGACTGACCAAAAAAAAACCAGAATGATTATACTGAGAGGTTCCATAAACTGAGTTTGGACAGTCAAAGAGAGAACTGAGTCTCATATGAGTGACACTTAGCAAAGAACCTAAATGGAGCACTGAGAAATGTGATCATCACAAGTGTACAGGGAATTGTTTCTAATTACTCAACACCAGATGACTTTTTTTTCCAACTAACACTCAGATTTAGCCTGCAAGTGCTACTTCATTTCAGAGATAGGGAAGTGGTCTGGTCCATTGTGCACCACTGCACTTGACTGATTTCTTGAGGGAAAAAATCAGTAACTTCCATGGAGGCCCCATGAATGCAGCAAAGAAATTACAGTCAATACAGCCAGGACACAATGGGCCTTAGCCAAACATGCCAGTTGGAAAGGAGGAATTTCAGTGAGTCATGTAGTTGTTTAGTCTACATGACCCTTACTATCTCCAAAGCTATGAGAGAGTCACATGCACACATAGACATACATAGGCATATCAGAACAAGTTGGGGTGTATATTTATAGGTAATATTGCACATACTGGCTGCAAATTCTATACCCAAGGAAACTATAATGACCCCAATATAGAGTAACATGCTCGTCTCAAGAACAAGATTTGTTTCAGGAATATTCTGAAAAGGCAGTATTTGTTAGAGGCGAATTTACTTCCAGAGCTTTCTCTAACTCCTACCCTACTGCTGCTACTGTTCCAAAACCTAAAACAGAAAACAAAACCAAACAAACAAAAAAACTTTTGCAACAGAACTGTTTCCTGGGGCTGGGAAGGTGGCTCAGTGGTAGAGTACTTGCCTAACATGCATGAGGCCCTGGGTTCAATTCCTCAGCACCACATAAGCAGAAAAAGCCAGAAGTGGTAGTATGGCTCAAGTGGTAGAGTGAGCTGGCCTTGAGCTGAAGAGTTGAGTTACAGCGCCCAGGCCCAGAGTTTAGGCCCCACCATCAAAAAAAAAAGAACTGTTTCCTGAAAACAACTATATGTACATGGCTATAATCCAAGTATACACTGATATTACTCTGAATTCTTATACTAAATTAAAGGAAAATAAACAGAAGCACCAGAGAAATTAAATATCTTGTCCAAGATCACATAGCTAATAAATATCCAGAGAAGGTTCAACCCTAAAATGTTTGGCTGTTTACCCAAATGATCATACCTACTTGTGGTGACTTACTCATTTGGATTTGCAGATGAACAACTTTTCTTTTATACAATATCCCAACACAAACAAATACTTTATTCACTACTTCAAACTGTCATTTTATATTTCAAAATTCAAGTGGGTATTCATGAGATCCTGTGCAAACCCCAGAAAACTAAATTGACCAGATCAAACATGTCCAGTCTGATGACTGTTCACTGAGATCCAGCTAAGAATTGTGTGAATTGTCAAGTAGTAAACCAAGATTCTTACATCTTTGCTAACACCTGCCTCTTTCCATGTGAAATATATTATAATTAGCTGTTTTTCCTGGGAGAGATTGTAAAACTGAATGCAATCAAACAAAAAGAGAGATAGTAGATTTTATAGCAAAAAAAAAAACTGCCTTGGAAGCTGACTTAGAAGGAGGCATTGTTATCAAAGACAGCAATTTCAGAAGCCAGGCAGATCTTCCTTGATTGGCAGTAATGCTCCAAATTGCAATGAGTGTAGCCTTTCACAAAGGCTTGGAACAGTATGCATGATCACTGGTCCTCACAAAATACGTAGGGCTGGATCAGGACATTGACTGTTCAGTCATCCTCTGAGCAGAATTTCAGATAGGTAAAGGATCATATAGGCACAATAAGCCAGTGATCTAAGCTGTATGGTCCACAAGCTTACCACCCACAGTCTAGTGGAGAGCTATCTGGAGGGCCAAGTGGGACTGTTTGGATTTCTTAAATGCTGGTGCACTGGCTGGGGTTGTATGATGTGGGATTAGTTATTTGGCTTCACTTGGCCATTTCTGTAGCTGTCAAATGACAGTGCTGGTGCCCACTCTATTTTTCTCAGGAGAATTTGGTGAGACAAATTCAAGTTTGGCTAATGAAATGTCTATAGTACAACCCTTTATGAAAATAAGTTTGCTAATGGTTGCAGAGGCAATACTGGCCCTGTGAAAAACTCTAGGGCAAGATTCCAAGACAGCACAGTTACTCCTTGCTTATCTAAACAGATTTGTATATAAGAGAATTGTTCCATATGTGGAAGGGAAAGGGAATCACAGAAACAGCAGGACAAAGGATGAACAAATGCATCATTGATACTCACTTGACACTGTGGGATAAGACCCTTACAACTTGGGCTGGAGGGAAGGGGAGAGGTAAATGGGAGATAAGGAGAGATGGGGTAACAATGATTAAAAACAAATGTGCCCATTACCTAACTTACCTAACTCCCTGATAATCACTTTTCAATAAAAAATAAAAACTAAAATAATTACCAGTGTCCAAAGGACAGATTTTAAAAAAACAATAAAAGCAAAGAAATAAAAGCACAAAAATTACCAATGGGCCAGTCACTGTCTATGAAAGTTGAACATCAGAAAAGATAGAACTTTAAATGGAGAAAAATAATAACAGTAGTCAAGGAAGATGAGTCACAAAACGTAATAGGAAAAAATTAAGTATTTTTGTGACACTGGGACAGAGGAGTCTAAACTCTTGAAGCATATAGGTTGCTTGAATGCAATAGTGTTTATTTGGAAATTTTTGCCATGCTGGGTTCTTCTCAGTACATAGCACTTGCTAGTGTGCTTTGGGTACAATAAGAGGATAACTGTAGCCAGTGGCTTTCCAGGAGTGAAAATGTGTGTTAGCCATTTGTGCATATTATACATTTATTCCTGTTCACTTTTTTGCCTTCTCATTGAAGTAGTAAACTTTACTCAAAGCTTAAATAAGTCTTTGGATATAGAGTACCATAAATGGATATTTAGAAATATATAGCTCCTGTAGCATGCCTCTTCTTCCCAACTTGGAATAAGTATTAAAGACATATAAAAGGTAGGGTGATATTGAACTTAAAACCAAATACTCACAAACAAAAGAATACACTAAGCAGGAAAAATATAGAGAATTCTGAAAATCATCTTCAGAAGTGTTTTGAATATCTGTTTTCCTCAGGTCCACAAAACTGTGGTCTCTTGTAGGTGTTCTGGACTAGATGACTGCCTTGTCTTCAAGGTCGTTAGTGAAATCTGGGCATGGTTGTAAACAGTAGATGTCAACCCTTCCTTATTGGGACATCATCAATCATCCATTGTCAATATCATCTATCACAGTGAATAAGTCTTTACTTAATGCCTATAGTAACAATGTTGTCAGACCACAGGAACAAGACCTGAGCTGTTTGCAGGTACTGATCCTCATAGCCACCAATCCAACCCCTAACATTTCCAGACTGGCCATGAGGCACAGCTTCAAAAGAATCCATCAACATCATACTCAATACATGTGTCTTCTTTACCCACAAATGCAATGAGACTTTACAACACTTCACTGTAGAAAAAGAAAGTTCTATTCTGGTGAAGTGAATAATTAAGATTTTCCTCATTCCATTCTTCTTTGTCACTGGGAAAGTTGTCAGGATTTCAGAGGCAGACAATCTTCCCGTATGCCCAGATTCACATGGTAAAGTTTTCTTTCAACATTTTCACCTTCAATTTTTTTCTTTGCTTTTCTTTCTTATATTTTTTACATTTTTTATATTTATTTTTGATTCTCAAGTGCTACTGTTCTTCTTTCATTATTGTTAAAACTAGCTGCTACAATTTGTGTGTGTGTGTGTGTGTGTGTGTGTGTGTGTGTGCATGTGTGTGCCAGTACTGGGGCTTGAACTCAAGGCCTGGTTACTGTTCTTTGGTGCTTTTCCTGAGCTTCTGTGCTCACAGCTACCACTTTACCACTTGAACCATAGCTTCACTTTTAGCTTTTTGGCAGATTTTATTTAAAAAAAATAGAGATAAGAATCTCATGGTCTTTCCTTCCCAGGCTGTCTTTGAACCATGATTCTCAGATCTCAGCCTCCTGAGTAGCTAGAATTACAGATGTGAGCCACTGGCGCCCCTCTACAACTTTGTTCATGTAGCTATATGTTTCTTTCATTGATTCTAGTGTCATCATGATTCAAAATTGTGTGTTTTGAAGAATTTCATGAAATTCTTCAAACTCTTTTTCTTATGTAGTCATGAATGTGCAAGAAAAGGGGTGTGTGGACCAGTGGATTCATATCATTCACAGATTTCTAGACTGGAAGATAAAGATATCCAACCATTCTCAGAGGATGATAGAGATGGTGGTTGAGTTCATCTATAAACGTTATATAAATAGGCAGGGTGAAAAGAGAAATAGTCACATGCACCTTTCAAAAAAATTTCACTGTTTCTCATTGGGTTTTCAAATTTCCAAGATATGAGTAGCTCTTGTGTTGACAATCATGGCAATTGTAACTAAAATATTCTTCCTGATGGTTAGAATATTGTTTTGTTGTGTATGGCTTTGTCTTGCTGTGCCAAGACTTGGATTATAACCATCTATGGTTGTAAGTATGAGTTTTTGTTTTCTGGATTGAACAGCAAATTTTGTTAAGATTGCCTTTCTTTTCCATCCTATGCACCTGGCTGAACTAAGCAGGTCCTTCCAAGTTCTTTGAAATCCCTGATTCCCACCACTTTGAGGAACATCTGCTGAGGAAAGCAAAGTTGGCAAAGGAGGAATCACTTTCAAATATATTTCAATGATGATTCTAGCAGATGATCTTTCCGTTTATTTGTCTTTTGTGGTGATAATTTTAATTTTTTATTGCTATTATAGAGGCAATGTACAGAGGGATTACATTTACATGAGTCAGGTAAAGAGTACATTTCCTTCTATACAGTGTCTTCTGTTCCCTCCCACTCTCTCAATTCCTCCCTCCTGTTTCCATCCATGAGTTGTATAGTTCACATTCATTAGTGTCCAGTGAGGTCCATTGCTGCACTTCTTCACCCTTGTTCCCTTGAATTCTGTACCCATCCCCCCTCAAGATATACACGTGAATAGACCATACACAAGGTAAATAAGACAGAATCATCAAAAACTAAAAACATAAAGAAAAGCATTTGTTTTCGTGTCTTGGAGTTGTTTCAGTATGTATATTATTTTATATAACTATGAAGAGGCACTTGGGCATTGCACCTTGTGTTTCTCTCCTAAGAGTATCCTCTTTTGGTCTCACTGTGTATGTGTCATGGTGATAATTTTCTTCATTTCTTTGTTGCTGACAAGAGGGCAAAGTTGCCATCATCTGAGCCTTTCCAAATTTCCATCTAAGAAAGAAAAGGAAATTTGTTCCTATTATGTATAGCTATGAAGAGAACTATAATTGGATAAAAGTGTGCTGTTTCTCTGTAAATTAATTTTACCATAAAATTGCCCTATAAACTTATTGAACAATGAAGATCTGAACAAATGAGAAAAATTTTAACATCGCTTTAAGACCATCTGTGATATCCAAGTGAAGAAAAGAAAATGTGCTGATTTCTAGTACCTTTCAAGGGTAGTGAACCTTTTTTTTCTGCCAAGGGCCATTTGGATATTATAATACCATTCACAATCCATACAAAATTATCAAGACAAGAAGAGTTCTAGGGGCAGCTAATGAGAAGTATTACATGTTTGTCCTGTCATGTTCCATGCTAGTGGGACCAACGTTCACCATTCCTGAATGTTTATCCTCTAATGGAGCTGAGGCTGCTGGGCCTTTGAGTTCAGGCTGTTCACTTGGAGCAATTCCTATATATAGGCTACCATGTGAAGGAGTGAAGGAATGGCAAACGTGACCTCAGTAAAGCTCTATCACTAGGAATATATGGGTGACTGGCTAGTCATGTGATACTATCAATGATCCTGTGTGTCTCTGGATACAGTCATGTGATACTAACAATGAAGAGGGCAGTCCTAACAGTAAAGATAGCAGCCAGTATCTCAGCAGATGGCTTTGTACAGTATCTGGAGTAGATTCTATAGCTAATTTGATTAGGTTTTAATCCTCGCTTTGTCGTTTTTTTAATCTGTCAAGTTACTTAATTTTGTGACTTAATTGCTTTCTCTGTAAAATGAGAGCAATAGCAGCCATCTCATTGGCATATTAAATGCATAGAGTAGCACCCGGAATTTAATTTAGGAAGTCTAACATAAGTATTAAATGAGCATTTTAAAATATGCTATGAACACAGAATATCTTTTAATTTTAATAGCATTGCTTCATGTATGAAAATATACATACAGATATATAAATTTACATATATATATATGAATATATTTTTTTGCATTTTTCAGATAAGAAAACTAAACCTGTATGAGTTAAGTCATTCTTTCAAGACCACTGGCCAGTAACGTGATGGATTGTATTTTTTTTTACTGTGTGTGATTTTTTTCATATATATATTTTTATTGTAAAAATACTGTACAGAGGGGTTACAGTTGCATGAGTAAGGTAATGAGTACATTTCCTATCGAGCATTGTTACCTCCTCCTTTGTTTTTCCCCTACTATCCCTTCTCTCCCTACCTCCCAATTCCTCCCTCCCCCACAAATGGATTGTATTTTTAACCAGCTTTAATTGATCTCCACAATCCATTATCTTCATCTATCTCTTTAGATTGCTGGTCCCTCTAAAACAATTCCTAATCATATATTATTGCTCAAAAGAGAAAGTCCAAGAGGATAAATAGGCAATAGCAGCTGCAGTAGACAATGCAAGAATGCCAGAGTGTAATATCACGCAGTCTAAGTAAACATTTTCCCAAGTAATCACACTTACAACTCTTGTCAGATGGATTCATTCATTCATTCGATTACAGTATATACATACACAGACACTTTGTATACCTCATACTTGCACACAAAGGTCAGTAATCTCATGTAGTACCTCTTAATAAGCAAAGATGAGTCATGGAACTTTGGATGTGTTTCATATACCTTTGTCAAAGGAAATGGCCCAATAACCTTAGGAAACAATACCACTGAGAAGGCATCAGTATTTGCCCTGTGACTAAATCTAGTTTAGTAAAATCTGCCTGGCTCTCTTAGGACAGAGAAAACTGGGCAGAGAACAGGCCAAATGTTGCTATTCTAGGCTGTGTCTTTTCATAAAATTCTAGTCTCTTATGTTGTCTTTATCAGCAAATTACAACTATCATAAGCTGGTATCATTTTGGGCACAATTAACAGTACCATGCTATGTTTCAAATGTTTCCAAAACTGAACCACACATGGTCTCTCATTTCCTTTCCCTCTACTAAGACTATTTCAACCCACACATGCAAAGCTGAGTATTATGCAAGTAATTAATCATATCAATGGAGAGTAGTTACCGAAAAATTGCGAAACGCCATAAACATTGGTCAAAATGGAGTCCAGCCATTTGCCCAGAGAATAATTGAGGCTATGGATATACTGGGATAACTAAGCAACTTTTCATTATGAATTATAAAGGTTTTCAAGTACAAAATGATATCTGAGAGAAGTGCATTGCCTAAAAGGTTTCGATAAGCAATGAAAGGAGCTTTAAAATATGCAGCAAGGATCAATCATCCAGCTGGAAAGCATTACTTGTGCTCTGTGGTGTCGCTTGCATTCCTTGATAAACAATGCTCCATAACCTCTGAGTATTCCCATTATTTTCATCAGCATCCAGACAGAAGAAGTGACAAAATTGTCAGATGGTGTTTTATTTACTAATATAAAATAAGTTCTCCTGGAAGGAGACATTCTAAACAAATGAGGGTATATGAAGCACATTTCCCAGCATCAAAGATGATTCCCATGGTCCAAGGAAGATATAAAGGCTGCTGTTTGGTGATGAACTTTAACTGGAATTTTCTTCATCATGGGTGTGAATTTCTTTCATTTTGAGAGATAGTATAAGATAGACTAGAGATAGAGATAGAGAGATAGAGTAAGCTCACTTGCTTCTATAACTGAAGGTTGGTTGGGTATCCCTGAGAAAGAATAATGGATAGTTGAAATAAACCTTTGGCTACCTAAAGGTACCTGCTAACCATCTTAGTGTCCTCTGCCAGAATAAATATTCTGATTATCTTAATCATTATTTTGTTGGAGGCATTTTTATGAAAAATTAAACCCAACATTATCACTCAGATGCAAGACAGTTCTACCTCTCTGTATCCTACCAATGGTGGGCGGGTGCCCACCCGTCCCTTCTTTGAGAACATCGGCTCCATCCTATGGTGGACGGGCCTCGGGGCTCTGATCAACGCCTTTGGCATCGGTCTTTCCCTCTACTTAGTCTGCGGATCCAGGCCTTTGGCCTCGGTGACATCAGCCTGCTGCAGAATCTGCTGTTCGGCAGCCTGATCTCAGCTGTGGACCCTGTGGCTGTGCTGGCCGTATTTGAGGAGGCCCGCGTGAACGAGCAAATGGAGAGGAGCAAAATCAAAGAATGAGAATGTAATTGTGAAAATAACTTGATAGAGTTCCTTACTTGGAATCAACTCTGCACTTCTACTGCTAGAGAAGAAAGACCACTGCCAATGGCAATGGTAGGTTATTGATTCTCTTCTCTGACAGAGAAGAAAGGAGCTAGAATACAGTCCAACAATGTTGATGAATGCTGGGTAAAGAGGAACGATATGTAATAAAAGACAGACCAGGATAAGTAGGGGGAAAAGCCAGTGAGATTTATGAAAAGGAGAGGGGGGAAATTGAGTATATAAAATATAATTTAAGAACCTCATAGTCTTAAAAAGAACTTTAACTCAGGAACTGCTTTGGTTTAGTAAGGCTGAAACGAATTCAAAGACAGCGGCCCCCTAAGTGACTATCTCTTTTGACTAGTAGGAATAAGGTATCAGCAGGTTGTCACTTTGGAAATCGATATAAAAACATTGACTTGCATCATGGAATCTTGGTCAGCCTGCTTTGGGGAGCTGGGGAGCTTGTTGCAGTTTTATAGAGCAGTGATGCTCTATAAATACACATTGATTATTAATATCCATTTTACAGAATAGAGTAAAATGTGTATGTAAATGTATCTCAAAAGATTATTTAAATTAAGCCTCAATGAGATACCAGGACTTCGTTCAGAATAATACATTGCTTCACATGTGACCCTCTCTCTTGTGTGTTTGCCTCCATGATGTCTGGGCTTTAAGCACCCAACTAGAACCTGGTAAAACAATCACCAAATCACATTTCTCACTCTTTTTCTCATGAATATCTGAATAAGCTCACCTAATGCAGGTTTTAATATCAAATGAGGGTTTGTTCCAACAAACATAGAGTCAGAAACTCATGTTTGCTTGTTTTGTTTTTAAGGACATAGGCGCTATTTCAATATGGCTCTCCCTTTTCAAACAGCTCCATGAATATTTTTGCATATGTTTCATTTATTGCAGAAGCATAGAGACATGTATAGATTCAGTGCATTTAATTAATGCATTTACATGCGATACAACTATCTGCAAACTATCTCACAAAAGTTAGGTGGGTATTTTCTGTTCTCAGCCTCCTTTCAGGTTACTTAGATGATTTTTCTTCATTTCCAACTTCACTTCGCTCTACAGTAGTCTAATTAATTTGACAGAACTGGAAACTTGTTCTTCCTGTTCACACTTATTACTCATCTCTTCAAAATGCCCTGTAGGGAGGATTAGGCACAATACAGATAGATTTACCAAATGCCACAATGCTAAATGCCCTTTTAAGCTGAGTTGGCACAAAGCTGGCAGTGCGAAGATCTGACTTCAGTGTAGCCAGGAAAACTGACATTTTTCTAGGATATCCTCTTTTGAAACAGATCTTAAAGAAGAAAACTATGTTTATTTCTGCTACAGTTTTGTAACTGATCTCAAGGCACTCCAACTTATCCATACTTCATTTAAAATTTCTGCTAAAGTAATGAGAAAGGCTGGGTGCCAGTGTCTCATAGCTATAATCCTAGCTGCTCAGGAGACTTAGATCTGAGGTTCAAGCTTCAATGCCAGACTGAACAGGAAAGTCGGTAAGACTCTTGTCGCCAATTTGCCACCAAAAAACTGGAAGTGGAGCTGTGGCTCAAGAGGTAAAGCACTAAGTTTAAGGGGAAAAAATTCAAAGCAAAAAAAAAAAGATTCTTTCTTTCCCCTTCCTTCCTTCCTTCCTTCCTTCCTTCCTTCCTTCTTCCTCCCTCCCTCCCTCCCTTCTTTTCTTCCTTCCTTCCTTCCTTCTTCCTCCCTCCCTCCCTCCCTTCTTTTCTTCCTTCCTTCCTTCCTTCTTCCCTCCTTCCTTCTTGTTCTTTTCCACAGAGAGTACTTTCATAGGGGGCAAAGATTCTTACAAGGCTGGTACAGGTGGGTAATTAAAAAAATAAGACTGAATTTATCTGCATATATTATTTAAATACCTAAAGCATTTCTCAGCTTTAATGATAAATTACAATCTTAAAACTGTTGGCTGCCTTCAAGCTAACTAATGGATAGCTCATCAACAACAGTCGAATCTGCAAAGATGCTGCAGCCAATTTTTATGGTCTAAACCTGTAAAGATGTTTTCCTGAATGTGTATTTTTGTGCTACGGTATGTCTATAGGTATGTGCAACCTATGTTTTGACATAGGTCTCCTTCATCCTCAATGGCTTTATTCCCCTTGGCCTGTTTAATGAGAAAGATTGTTCCTGGAACTAATTAATCCTTAAAGAGATCAGCTGATACATCTCATTGTTAGCAATACATTTTTAATTGTTCATTTCACTCAGCCATCATTTGAACACAAGTCAATTTGCAATTTCATTAGGGAACCAAAAAGGCCTGAGGTCTATTCTTGTGTGTGTGTGTGTGTGTGTGTGTGTGTGTGTGTGTGTGTGTGTTTAAAGGATAAAAAACAGTCAATTTTTTTATAAAGGATGTTAACTCTAATTAATTTTATGAATCAAGCAAGGATTAATGCATCCTGTTATTTGAGCAGAAGTCTTCTTGCCAAGAAGTGCATTTGGTCATACCTTCCCCTCCAGAGATACCTCTTTACAAGCTTTGCTGCCAAATACCCTGGCAACTAATGACAAGCTTTGAAGCAACATTCACAGACCATTTGCTTTGATGACATTTGGAGGCCCTTCTCCTCTCATTCCAATTCTATTGTAAATAGAGTACACATGCCATACAGCCTTTGAAAACTAATCTATACAGTAAGATTTGTCAGGGTGCAGCTGACTAGTATCATATCTCTTAGCTCTTTTTATTTTTCTGTAGTTGACTTGTACACATGGTTAAGTTAAACCTTATGAACAAACTTGGGTAGATTTATCCTGACCATATTCAGAAGCACATGAGTGTGGCATGGATCCTTCTTCCATATTTTAACATCAAAAGCTCATAATCTATGTAAGTTAACCTTCCATAAAACTAAAATTATATGGTCATCATACATAATCTGATGATTGAGTACAGCTGTCATAAAGTCACAAATTGTGAATGTTTACTACAGTTGCTCCAGGAAAATTATTACACAGTTTTCAGAAATCCATCTAGAGAAAATATACAGCTTACACATCTAGGCTGTGGAACTGAAACATACATGTTTTCTTTTTGACTTTTACCTCTCTTAAAAACCTATGTTAAAGGAGTGGGTAACAGTGTTTGACAAGAAATGTACTCATTACCTTATTTATGTAACTGTAACACATCTGTGAATCACCTTTACTATAAAATAAAATTTTAATAATCAATGTTAAAACCCTTAGGTCTGCTTTTTTTCATTTTAGTTCCTTTGTGTAAATGTGTCCCAGCCCTACCTCATCTAATTTAATAAGATGCAAGCTAAGGAAGTATTTATGTTACTTATCAAGGGTTTCAGATGACACATTATTATTGTAGTCAAAAGTCAATATTTGCTAATCATGTTAGTGCAGGAACTGTTCCAGGTCTACAATTTTTAAATTGCAGAGATATTTAAGATTAATTAAACCTATCTCTCCTAGTTCTCTCTCCCTCTCTTTCTCTACCTCTATGGAATGAGTAAATCAACAGCATTCTATACAAGTGCAGTAAACCAGAGCTTCAAGTCTGAAAGTCACCAATAGCTCATTGGTACTGGAGGGTTGATGCAATGTGGCCATTTCTCTTTAGGTTAAGGGATATGTTTGCCTGTTTTGTTGTTGTTGTTGTTGTTGTTGTTGTTGTTTTTGAGGTCCAGTTGTGGGGCCTGAACTCTGGGCCTGGGCGCTGTCCCTCAGCTCTTCACCTCAGGGCTAGGGCTCTACCACTTGAGCCACAGCGCCACTTCTGGCTTTTTTCTTTTTGCTTATGTGGTGTTGAGGAATCAAACCCAGGACCTCATGCATGCAAGGCAAGCACTCAACCACTGAGCCACCTTTCCGGCCCCTGTTTGCCTGTTTTGAGAGCAAAATTCACTAACACACTTGTTGAATGAGAAGAATGAATGTTCCTAAATAGATAGTATGGATTCCATCATTTTCTTAAGTCAGGAGGATGCTGAAATAACATATGGCCTGACTTTTTCTTTCCTTCTCATATGACAACTTCTGTGTAAATATGTGGTAGCCAAAGCTAAAAGGTCACACACTGCTTCTCATGCAGGGCATGATGGGACCAAGTAATGAGTCCACACACTTAAATGGATTCTGCTCTTACAAAGTTGTTCTCATCAACTCCTGACCCCTCTTTAACCTCCTGGAGCAGTGAGTCTCAGTGTTCAAACTCAACCTTTCCTTACAGTAAACTCATTCATTAAACAGAACTAAAAGTGATATAATGCGTACAGAGCCTAGGACTTTGGTAAGATAAAGTATCATATAAATCTGCAATCTTATTAGCATGTATTGATTAGAAGAAACCTGGAAAACATAATCCTTCAGTGATGACTTATAGCAACTGCTAGTTTAGTTTCCTCAGGGAGAAAGATTAGAGTATTAACCCAACACACCATCCAAGATATATTTACAGGTGGTTAGTGAAAACACTAATGCCATGTGAACTGAGTATCTGGAACATGAATCAATGTGGAACAGCTAATTAAGTTATAAATGCATTGATTTTTATTTTGACTATGTCCTCAAATAGTCTGCAAGTAAGCATACTGAAACAGGGCTCTTAAAGGAAGAAAAGCAACCATCAGATTATTCTCTACTACTCTCTAATCCATCCAGAAGAATTAGGTAAAATACTTTGGTGCATATTTTATATAATCAGAATGACACATCCTATTAATATTCCTATTACTGTTGAACTACTAGTAGTGCCCACATCCAGTGTCTTAGAGCCCCCTAGCAGTAATCCAGAAACCTTGTGTCATCTTTTGTATTCATTCAACTGAAAAGGAAACAATTTTCTCTTTAAAGCATTTTTATTAAACATTATTTCATTCATGGATTTAACATCCTAATTGATTTAAGTGGACTCTAAAAATGGGTTGTTACCTTTTCATTCTTTCTTTCCTTAAAAGAGGTCAGATGATATCATGTTATTTATACATTTATATGTCAATGTTTAGCACAATGAGTTGTTATTAAAATAAGTTATTTGTGTTCATAAAAAGTCTCTATTCATTCTATAAAAATCAGGAATCTGATAATGTAATAAAGTCACTGAGAGTAGGAGTGGCCCAGAGTTGTCAACTTCACCTTAGACATAAAAATCATAGAAATGAAAGCAATTGTCCAAAAGCACTATGAGGTTCTGACTCAACTGAAAATTTGCTCTTGAAAGTTTTGAGATTTACTATACACAGGGATCTATTGAATATCATAGACAAAATATATGCTTGCAAAATAAATAATTGATGTTTGAAAAAATCAGATGTGTCATGATATGCATATATGTATATTCAGTCTTTTGGGAGGTTTGCTTTACTGTAAATTAAAAAGAGATTCTCAGAAGAAGAAGCAAGAATGGCCAATAGACACATGAAGAAATGGTCAACATCTCTGGCCATAAAAGAAATACAAATCAAAACAACACTGAGATTCTACCACACCTCAGGTAGAATGGCCATTATCAAGAAAACAGATGCAGGCAGGAACGTGGCCAAAAGGGCATGCTACTACACTGTCGGTGGCAATGTAAACTTGTTCAACCACTCTGGAAAGCAGTATGGAGGTTCCTCAAAAGAAATTAGGGGCTGGGAAGGTGGCTCAGTGGTAGAGTGCTTGCCTTGCATGAGGCCCTGGGTTCGATTCCTCAGCACCACATAAGCAAAAAGAAAAAAGCCAGAAATGGCACTGTGGCTCAAGTGGTAGAGCGCTAGCCTTGAGCACAAAAAGTTTCAGGGATAGCACCCAGGCCCTGAGTTCAAGCCCCACAACCACACAAAAAAGAAAGAAATGCACTCATTACTTGACTTATATAGCTGTAACCCCTCTGTGATATCACTTTTACAATAATAAAAATATGTTAAAAATAAAAATTAAAAATTAATTAATCTCATATAAGTTCAATTTAATTTCAGGTTTGTGAAATGTCTAGATCAACTTTCATTATTATTTTGCTATTATTGTGTGTGTGTGTGTGTGTGTGTGTGTGTGTGTGTGTGTGCACGTGCGCACGTATGCGAATGGAGATTGAATCCAAGGCCTTCTGCTTCCTAGGCATGCCCCCAGTTCTGCTGTTTTTAGTTTATTTTCACGTAGTGTCTGTGATAACTTTGCCTGGTCTGGTCTTAGATCATGATTAATCCTACCTCTACTTCTCACATAGTTGAAATTATAGGTCCAACTGTGTCCAACTTGCCCATCTTTTTGTTGAGATTGGGACTTCCTTTTGTTTGCTTGGGTTGACTTGGAACCGAGATCCTCTTGCCTTTCTGCTTCCTAAGTAGCTAAGATAATAGCCCTCCATTTCCATGCCTTGCCTCACATCTACTATCTTATATTGTGTAGCTGCTATTTGCCATAAACATGAATATGCAACTCAATAATGCTTTGACAAGGGATGGGAGACATGGAGAGAAGGGAGATAGAGGCTTGTGCTTTGAGATGTGTTTTAGGGATAAAATGAAAAATATTAGTAAGTGGAACTTGGAATGTAACTGATGTTAGATTACTATATTTTGTAACTAAAAAGACTGTCATTATTTCCTAAGGTGGAAAATATTGGCAGAGGGTGGGTGGCAAGAAGCTTTCTGTCTGTAATTCTCTTTAGATTCTCTGAGATGTTTGAAGCATGAAGTAGACATTTGAATCTGAAGCTCAGAAGATAGGACTTGACTAAACTAACAAATTCAAGCACTGTAGGCATACAGATGGTATATAAACCATAGAAATGCCTGCTTCCCTGAAGTCTAGTACCTTAGAGAGGAAGATACAAAAGCTAGTGGCTGGAATTATTTGGAGACATATGTACTCATATCTCCCAGTGATGCTGGATGTCAGTTAGGAGCAGAGCTGGGCCTGCTGGCTGGAACACAAGCATGTTCCTTCTCTTTGTGAGTTAGGATTCTTCAGAGTGTCAACCTCGGGATGTTTGAATTTCTTAGCTCGTGGCTGTAAAGGCTGGTGTCCTAGTGAGCAAGGCTGAAGCCATATTGCCATTTATTACCTAGCTTAAGAAGTCATGTTATATCTCTTTATTGGTTACCAACAGTAGGTAATATTTCATTCCCTACTCTTCACAAAGTTCAGGGCTGACATCCCATAACAAAAATCAAAATAACAAAAAAGCTCACAAACTTACTTAACACAATGTTTATTTTTCTTTTTTAGACAGTGTCTCATTATTAGCCTAGGCTGGCCTTGAACATATGATCTTCCTGCTTCAAACTTCTTAATTGAGCAGGCATTAAAGACAGATACAGTGACCCTTATTATAAGCATAAGTTTTACATGACTCAGGAGTCTGTTGAAATAAAAATAAAGACCAAGGAAAACTACATGTTTGTGGAAAGACATACAGAAATATGTAGGATAAAAAGATTGATCTAACAGTAGTAAGTTGGAGGAATGAAATCAGGCCTGCGTGTTCAAATTCTTCTTGGACCTCCTGTGTAATATTCCATCTCTTTAGGCACAAGGTTTCTCCTGGGAGGGAGAGAGAGAGGAAGTGAGTGACCTTCCTAGTTTTTCTAGTCTGTTTTAAAGAGGAACGAAATGAAGGTAGTTCTAGTTCTATACCCCACTTCACAGGACAGATTGAACAGGACAAAAATCAGAGAGATTTGCTTCTTTGGATTACTCAATATCCCTCAGTTTAAAGTACTCCTGCCATGCTTTGGGGTAGAACAACTAATTGTCAAATTTGCTGCAGACTTAAATAGAAGGGAATTACACTCTAGAGTTTTGGGTTGAGGTGAGTTTGGGAGGAGATAGGCCCAGAGATGTGAGTGTGGGAGTAGCAAGAAAAGAGATCCCATAATTTATGATAGTTCTTTAAGAACTATCATAAATTAGTCATACTTCATTAGATGCTGTTTACTCCTGTCTATTTATTCTACATGAGAGAAGCTCACAGACTAGAAATCTATTTAGCCTAGAAGAAAAGAAAAAAATATATTATAAACCTGAGGCTGGACTCTCCAGTCCACATGGGCTTTACCTGGTTGAATCTGGGGTGAATTCCTGAAAAGGCTCTCAGGCACTACTGCACTGAAAGCTTTTTTTTTTTTTGGTTGGTTGTGGGGCTTGAACTCTGGGCCTGGGTGCTGTCCCTCAGATCTTCAGCTCAAGGCTAATGCTCAAGCACTTGAGCTACAGTGCCACTTCTGGCTTTTTCTGCTTATGTGGTACTGAGGAATTGAACTCAGGGCCTTATTCATAAGATGTAAGCATTCTACCACTGAGCCACCTTCCCAGCTCTGAAAGCTTTCTTACATTTAAGAATGTGCACATTAGCTGGGCGTTGGTGGCTCACGCCTGTAATCCTAGCTACTCAGGAAGCTGAGATCTGAGGATGGTGGTTCAAAGCCAGCCCAGGCAGTAAAGTCCGTGTGACTCTTATCTCCAATAAACCACTCAGAAAACTGGAAGTGGCACTGTGGCTCAAGTGGTAGAGTGCTCACCTTGAGCTGAAGAGCTGAAGGACAGCGCTCAGGCCCAGAGTTCAAGCCCCATGATAGACAAAAAAAAAAAAAAAAAAGAATGTAGACAACTCATCTCATTCAGGACTAGTTCTCAGTGACACCAGGACCTTCTCCTGGGACATGGGTAGCTGGCTTTAGCATTCAGAAACTATAATGTAGCAAAGTCTTATAGGCCAGCTTCAACTTTAATTAATTTTGTAAGCCCATGTTGAGTCTGTGCAGTTATTTGATCATCCAATTTAACTTTAGCCATACATATTTACATTGGATTTTTCTTACTTCATCCATTATGTTTAGCTACAATGTAAGCCATTATTTCAACAGATCATATGTTTGATATGCTAAACCTAGGCAGCTGGGAAACAGATGAAACATTTTTTAAATAAGTTTTGCTTTCTTCTTCTGGGTTTTCTGGACTCCATCATTGAAAATAAAATCATTGAAAGTAAGTTCACATCTGCTGTAAATTTCTGCTATATATTTACAGTATATAAAACTCTATGCCATCAAATATAATAAGTGTATATGATGAAAATATACATGCATATGCCATATATGGATGCAAAATATATTTAAAACAAATTTTATTTTTTAAAGAGAAAGTTCAAATACTTTTGTGCAATATGTTGAATGTACATGAAAAATTACATGCTACATTGTTAAGAAAATATATTATTTGAAGATTTCTTTTCCATAACTAGAGAGGAGTATTTGTATAATTCTCATCAGAGATCAATATTCTTGAGAAGTTTTTGGTAAGGAAAGTTTTGTTTGAGTCTTATACCTTTACTGTATATGACCCAGAATATGATTCAGACACATTTTAGAGATGTGAAAATTGAGAACTGGAATATTTTAACATGACTTTGTTTTACAAAGTAAGGTAGAGCCCAAAGTAGAATTTAAATCTAGCTTCTATTACACACTATTAAATGGATCATGTATGTTTATGAACATATGACCAAATCTATACATATGTGCTGTCAGTGATATACATCAATTTTATATCATTTATAATCATATATATAGTATATGTCTATAGAAATGACTAGGCTAGTATATCACCTTCACAATAAAAAAGAAATGACTATGTTAGTAATTACTTAGCTTTCAAACAAATGTCCTCAGATATTTATGTATGGTTACATTTTTCAAGGTGGATTTTCTGTCTACCTATCAAACTTTCATTTGATATGTTAAAATATATTTGCATCTGATACACATATTGATGGTTTAAAATGTCATATTTGAGCTTACAAAGAAATTTTAGAGTTTTAAAAATTGAACAAATACAGAAACTTAATGTTCAAAGTTGGCATTTTATCCTCTCTCACTGAGGGTAAAATTCTATAGCAATTCATAGGCAAAAGCCAAGACAGAAAATAGTCTCAGCCACTTTTGCCATTAACAAAACTTGTCATATAGCACAATAAAATAAAGCTGGCTTAGATCACATGATTCCCATAGAGATGAAGAAAAAGAAAGCAATGGGAGAGGGGTGGAGAAGAGTACAGGGTTCTAACCTCCCCTCTAGAGTTCATTCCCATGACTTGACAGCCTTTCACTAGACCCACCTCCTAAACATTTTACCATCTCCCAAAAGGGCCTTTGGGGGAGATTTAAAACCCAAACCATAAGAGATTATAAGAGGAAAGATGATAGGTATATACAAAAGAAGAGGGAACCTGTAAGGTTAATTTTTAGTAACATAAGAATAAGAATTTAAGGCTGGGTACCAGCTCATGCCTGTAATCCTAGCTACTCAGGAGGCTGAGATCTGAGGATCATGTTTCAAAGCCAAACTTGGCAGGAAAGTCCATGAAACTCTTATCTCCAATAAACCACCAGAAAACCGGAAGTAGCTCAAGTGGTAGAGTGCTAACCTTGAGCTGAAGAGCTGAAGGACAGCGCTCTGGCCCAGAGTTCAAGCCCCATGACTGACAAAAAAAAAAAAAAAGAATTTAATAATGATCCAGTAGGAAGAAATAGAAAAGAGAATTAACAACACTAAAACTAAAAAAGTTAAGACCTAAACCCCATAAAAGTCAAAAATAATTTTTCTTCAAAATAACCTTAATACCAAATGGCTATCAAATAAGGAGGTTTAGTAATTCATTAGTGTCTCAACTATATAACTAAATGCAATATAGCTTTGATTCATTGTATAAGATCTAGAATTCTAGCAAGTCATTGCATGTAAGACAAAGAATCAGTGTAGTAACAGTCTTTTGTTGAGGAAAACACTACGTGAAATGTGTAAAATGGAAGGGAGCACTTCACAGTTTCCTAATATAAGGACTATGGTGATGTATACTGGAGAGGTAACATATGAACAGGATCAGGACAAAAGGATCAGTGAACAAGACACAAAAGGGTTATCCTAGTTCATGGAGAAATTAACACTTAAGATATTAAAAGAATGATCCACATCAAAAAATTTTTCCTAAAAATGGGATTATGTTCTAATTGCAGAAATATAAACAAAAAATGTATTGTGGGCTAGTGTATAGTAAAATCAAGGAAATAAGGTAAGTATTTGACTTATATTACTTAGATGAAGAGAAAGATGTATTTGGTGAACAGCACTCCAAAGATAAAAATGCTTAACAGGTAGTCAGACTCTCAGTGGGATACAGTTAAACAAACAGTGAAATAATCTAGCCTATGAGGATTTAAGCAAGCAAACAAGTGCAGACTGCTTCCACCGATGCTCCCTCAGAGTCAGGAAACTGTCAGTAACACTGAGGGCCAAAGCCATACTGTGCTTTAACTTGGCCAACTTATTAAAAATAAGGATGTCAGAGAAAAATTAGAACGTTAAGGCAGAAAACAGGAAAAATTATTCAGTGATTCCAAAAAGATTAATTGTAGAAGGAAAGCTCGATAAAAGAGGTATGCCCAAGATAACTGCATTGGGAGGAGTGAGACTGACAGCTGCTTTGAGAATGGGTGGAGACCCTGAAGGGATCTGCCTTTCTAACCACTAAAAATGGAAGTGTAAAAGTCCCCAAGGGAGCTGAGCATGAGTGGAATGTAATTGAGATTTCTCATTCATCCTGATATTAATTAATATTGGAAAGAAACAGTGCTGAGAAGTGATTAAAATGAATGTCAACGGTCCAAACAGGGACTGGGTAAGATAAGAAGAAATCCAGAGAAAAATAAAATCATGAAAGTAAACATCAAGCCATGTCTCTGTACATTGTACTTGATAGGGACTTCTGCCCTGGAATGAATTCTTTAGCTGAGGAGGGAATAAAATATATATATATATATACCTCCACAATGTCTGATACTAATGTGTGAATTCTGGCTCTACACTGACTTTGTCCCCAATGGAGTTTTCATCTAAAGCAAGGGTTGTTTTTTTTTCCTTTGTTTATTCTTGAAATTAAAATGTTAAATGAAATGATAAAGCCAAGCAGCGTGTCTTAAGTGCTATTCAGACATTCCATCTGAGCAGTTAAACACACTTCATGAGGATCAGATTCATTCGACCCAAAACAACCTTTGAGATGCAACCCCTGTGAAGGATTCTGCTTACTGGTTCATCAAAGTCATTTGCATTTGGATCACAGTGAGTTCAGCATTTAGTGAGGGAGAAAAAAATTCTCAAGCTTTATAAACCCAGAACAAACATGAACAATAGCTAAAGTCAACACTCATGGGACCAATGGATTTAAGAGGTTACCAGAATAGCTCTTTGGGAAATTTCTATGCGGGCCACATAAAATGCTTGGTTCTATTACTGGCATTTGAGAGGTAGATCTGGGTGGTATTTGAGAGAACCCTTGAGACAGCCCAGAATTTACCTAGAAAATAATTAAATGAAACTTGAACTCTCTTAAGCCTCACCATTCTGTGATTGTAAGTAAGGTCACATTGTACAGTAATGCCAATATTCTTGGAATTAGGAATGTTTTAATTTTATCAAGAGGCATTTTATTTTCTAAATACTTAAACTTCCATAAAATGCTTCCTTTCCCCATTCATAAAAGAGTTAAAGGGAAGCAAAAATGACCAAATGCTAAAATATGATTTAAACCTCTATAAAACGATTATTATCTTAATATAAAATATTACTGTTTAATATGGAGAAGTTATGGAAATCATAAAGAAAATATCAATAATTATAAGAGATGTAGTGATAAAAATAAAACAGCTAATAATAAAACTAATAATTAATAATCAAACTAATGCAACCAAAAATATCATCTGTTTCATGAGAAAAAAAATTGTTAGTATTCTGAATTGAGTAAGGTGTAAAGGGGGGGGGAATGGTAAAAGTCATAGATGATAAATATGATGTTAAATTAATGCAAAATTTCTAGCATGTATTTTGGCACATAAAAGTTTTTGAGTGTGTATATTTTGCCTCAGCATTTCTTCTCTCAGGAATACATTCAATGAAATAATTGAACAAGTACCTAAAGATTGTGTGCATACGTAAGGAAATGTGATGACAATAAAATATAAAGATCACAAGTAATTTAAATTTTTACTACTAAACTTTGATTAAATAGAGTAGTGCAAAGAAATGGAGTACTGTAAAGACGTCGAAAGGACAAAGTGGTCACTATATTGTTTTTCCTGAATGTAAAAATGGCTCAACACTAGGAAATTAAATAATCTAATTTTCCATATTAACATGTGAAAGATTGTGTGAAGATATGTGTGGTAGACTGAATAATGTCTCCCCAAAAGCAAATTCAGGCAATGTCACTTGGAAGACAGAAGAGAGTGTTGTGGCCCCAAAGGAACAAATACCAGCAGACACCAAAAGCCTGTGAAGTAAAGAATGCTTTCTATACACTCCGGAGGAATGCAGTCCTGTGATTTCTACCCAGGGAAACTGCTTTTGGACCTCTGGCCCTCAGAACTGGAGAAAATGCATTTTTATTGTTTTAAGCCAGCAAATTGGTGATTGTTACAACAAGCACAAGATACTAATGCAGATTCTGGCAATGAAAATGGGCTATTGTAACAAACACATAAACATGTGGATATGACTGTGGAATGGATAAAGAGGAGCAGCCAGAACACGTTTCTGAGGTGTGTGACAGGAAAAACTTGGGTTTCCTTTAATAGATTGCTGCCGGTAAAACTGATGCTTACAATGCTCCTAGTGAGGGCTAAATAAGGAAGCAGGAGCATGAAAGATAAGGCTTATGTAATAATCTTAATTTGAAGAATATTTATTATCATAAACAGGTAAAATATAAAAGCTAAAAGTACTTTGGGCTCAGAAAAAGAAATATGATTTTGAAAACTTGGAGAAAGGAGATCATTGTTACACAGTGGAAGAAAATCTATCTGAATTGTGCTTTACATGAAACAATGACCTTAGATACTTAGCTGAGTATATTTCCATACAGAATATACATTTTTTCTTGGTGCTTGTAGTACTGCATATATATTTGTGTGTGTATGTATGTAGTAAAAATATGTATATCATAAGACATAATCACATATATGCTATATCATAGATATATCTATGACATATTATCAGTTATATATCTATGATATATCCATGATATATAGATATGACAGATAATACAGATAGATATGATATATCAAGGGACAGATATCATAGATCTATTATATATATTTTGTGTGTGTGTGTGTGTGTATGTATCGGGAGACCCACAAGGTTTTTGAGAATGTTGTAGCAACACTACAATCATTAGTTAAACACTGCAGCTTAGATCAACAGAAACAGAGAAAGGATGAGTGAAGGAAGACTGCAGAACTTTCTAGAAAGTGGCTGATACTCAGCTGCAAACAGAGGCTACCCTTCAAGACATGTAAGGACAGAACACTGGGTTCAGAAGGCAGAGGACTGGGAATCTGTATGGTATAAAATAGGTATTTTAGAGAAATAGCTTTTTTAAACATTATCTTTAAATAGTTATATGTAAATCACATTGTGTTTCTTTTTTAAAATTTACTTTATTGTAAAGATGCTATACAGAGGGGGTTACAGTTACATACGTAAGGCAAGTTTGAGCACTATGCCTTTAAAATTCAATCACATTATCATACAAACATCTCATTTGTTCTTCGTCTCCTAATACTTGCAGTAGATATTCTTGTGTATGTCCATTGTGGGGGTAAAATTCTTTCTCTATGGTAGCACATTGAAGGACTATAATTTCTGACCTTCTAATGGTCACATTTGGACAATGTACTGTATAAAGAGTGATATACGTCACTTCTGAGCTAGAGCATTTAATTGCCCATTCATGACTTCCAATAACCCTATCCATCTTACTTTTTGCACTTCTGAAATTTTGTTCAAGAAATTCATTACACTATTAAGTCACAAAATTGGGAGGGAGGGATTGGTCTTTTGATTTTTTTTTGAGGTGTAAGAGATTAAACCCAGAGGCTTAGTGCATATTAGACAAGTACTGTACCATTAAGCTATACTATCATTTCTTCCATGACATTTATATACCATCTTCTAAAGCCAGGATGCTAAAGTACTGAAATATTAAATGTTTGAATGACAGCAGGGTGCAGTGGCTTGTGCCTGTAATATCAGATATTGTGGAGACAGAAATCAGGAGGATCAAGGTTTGAGGCCAACTCAGACAAAAAGTTCATGAGACCTAAGTCAACAATAGTTCAGTCTGTAACTTCAGCTATGAACAAGGTGCCTTGAGCAAAAAAGAGCTCAGCACAGCACTCAGGCCCTGAGTTCAAGCCCCACAATTGAATGAATGAATAAATAAATAAATAAATAAATAATGTGATTGTGGTATGTTCTGCAAGGTGGTATTACAGTGAACTTTTTTAAAAGAATAAATTTTAAAATTTTAATTTTCTAAAATTTCTCTAGAAAATGGTCACTTTGTTAGCTGAAAACAATTTCTTTAACAAGGGAAAAACACTTTATCTTCTTTTCAGAAGAACTGTGGAAAATAGCAAATTAATGATTTCCCCCAGGCAATTCATGCAGACTCTGAAGTGTATGCACAATTTTCTTAGAGTTCACCCTACACCCAACTGTTGATTTTGAGTGTTACTTGCAAAATAAGCAGTGAATCAAAAGCAAAACAAAGATAGACCTGAGCTTGATCTGATTTATTCTAAAAGCAGAGCCCTGCCTAAGGCAAAATTCCTTAGGAAAACATTCCAAGACTTTAAAGAAGGCTATAGCCTGGACTTAAGCCCAGGTGAATTTTCATTCATAAAATTCTTTCTTGCTTTTATTTACAACATCATGAAAAAAAAATTAAAAACTGTACTAAGTCCTTGGGCTTTCAAGTTAGTATTTATATGCTTTGTAGGAAATAAATGGGGCTGTGTAAAAAGATGTTTAAGTCACCCAATTAAAGTTCGTTTATGTAATTTTTGTAAATATATTTAAAACCAAAATGAACTGGTATTAGGAACTGAGCTTTAGTAAAGAGATAAATTTTTCTGACTCTCAAATATTGATGCAGATGCTTCTAAAAAACAAGGTATTAGTGGTATATGATATATAAATTTGCTATTGATTTCAGTGTCACTAGTGATTGATACAACTCACCTCATAAACCCTTTACTCCAAGGTGGTCAGCCCACTTAAACATTTTTCACAAAAATATTTCCCCACTTTCATCTGAATTAGGTTGTTTTGGAAAAATTAGTCTCTAAACTTTTCAGAAATAAAATAAATGCCCAGTAGCTTCTTAGACCTTTTCACATCATGGTACCTTTTGCAAAATCTTCAGTAACTGGTATCCCTCCCTAATATCACACATACACTATCACGGATACGTCTTGAACAACATACCTGTATTTCCAACCAGAATATCCTCACACAACATTTCAGCCTCCTCTTCATTCTTTTACTCACTGTTTTCTTGTCAATGCTTTATCTTCCAGTCTTGGCTTGAATTGTTCTGGCCCAAGATCTCTGACGGAGTGGAAGTTCAAGCATCAGCTAATACCAACATCTCAAGATATGACTGATGTTGCTTGGTTTTCTAGCTTATTAACATTGCTATTGACTGTTGGCCAAGGTGTCTATTCCTCATCCCAGTTTATCCTCTAGATAAACTGCCTGAGTAATCTCACAACTGGTCCTCTCCAGAGTTATTAAAGAGGGCTGGAGATCGTAAGAGAACAAGATGCCAACCACAGCAATATGAATACGAGGAGCAGGACTTACTGGTTGTGGGCTTGGAGGCTGACTGTCATAGCTACCACAATGAAAAGCTCAGTCCAAATCCCGGGTCCTCCCCAGTCACTTTAACCATTACTGCTATGAAATTTCCTTCTCAGTCATTTTTAGAACAAGTGCTTTAGCATGGGTAGCTCTTAATGATGCCACTTTTGAAATACTCCATTTCACTATAATTCAAAGTGCAATGAAAGCACAGTAGCTAGGACTCATTTCAATTAGGAAATAAAATTATTTTATAATACTTACCTCATTTTAAAAAATATTAAGCTTATTTCAGTAAGAGTTCAGATAAATTTACTTAAGAGTTGCCTTGTTCAGTGGCTCAGAAGAGTAGATGCACATTTAAATTACTTGTGAAGCTGTCAGAAAATATAGATGTCCAGGTGAGACCCCTGATAGCTATTTGTATTCATTTAAATGCTTCCTAAGTGATTCAAATAGGTAGCCAATGGCTTCGAATACTTCTTATCTTCATGATAGGATTAAGAGGACCTACTTTGAATCAAAAGTTTTTTCTTGTTATTGTTCATTATCCTCAAATTTTTTTAAATAAAACATTTTCTTTTTTAGTTAAAAATAAACTTTTAATATATGTGTATATACAAAACTCAATTGATAATTCTTAGAGCCAGTAGATCTGAAAACTGAGTGGTAACAAGAATCTAAAGGGAATATGTTAGGGCTGACATAAATGTGTGTGTGGGGGGGTGGGGGGGTGTTTTCCCAACAGTTTTATAAAATAATGAGCTTAATATCTAGGTACCTGCTCTTCCCATATTAGCAATAAGCTACTTACTGAATAATCTATCTAAATGTTTCTGGGTTTGTTTTTTTTTACTTTACATATTTAGAAAAATCTTTAAGTAGTTGTACAAAGAAGTGTCATATAACAAAGCAGCTTATGAATAGAATGAATCTTGATCAGTGTCAGCCCCTTCAACATTCTCACTACACTTTGAACCACCTCTTCCCCTACTTTTCTTAATTTTGTAGTATCTACACTGAATTCATGACTATATTCTTCCCCTTCATCCCTTCATTCATCTACCCTTTGGACGTATCTATTTCCTGGTGTTGATTTTGTTGGGCTTTAACCTAGTCTTTCTAAAAGATTATACTCTTTGAGCTCTCTATAAAGTCTATTTTACTTTTTTCATATTTTTATAGTTTATATATTTTTATACTTTTATATTCATTTTCAACCAATGTATTTACTTCTAGATTTCTAGATACATTGTATCTACTGCCAATGAGGGAAAACATGCAACCTTTGTTTCTTTGAGTCTGGCTTACTTCACTGAATGTAAAAGTTCAAGGCCTGGATGTTGGTGGTGTCCCTGGGTTTTTTTGGGGGGTCCGGTCGTGGGGCCTGAACTCTGGGCCTGAGTGCTGTCCCTCAGCTCTTCAGCTCAAGGCTAGCGCTTGACCACTTGAGCCACAGCGCCACTTCTGGCTTTTTTCTTTTTGCTTATGTGGTGCTGAGGAATTGAATCCAGGGCCTCATGCATGCAAGGCAAGCGCGCTACCACTGAGCCACCTTCCTAGCCCCTGTCCCTGGGTTTTTTTCAGTCAAGGCTAGCACTTTCTACCACTTGAGCCATAGGTCCACTTCTGGCTTGTTGCTGGCTATTTGGAGATAAGAGTCCCGTGAACTATACTGTCCAAGTTTTGAACCCTGATCATCAGCTCTCAGCCTCCTCAATAGCTAGGATTATAGGCATGAACAGAAACTTTACTATTTACAAGCAAGGAGTTCATATACTTTTTGTGAAACCACCAATTTAAATCAATTCTTCTATTTACAACTGAATTTTATAAATAGGAGGAAAAGCATTTGCTTATACAGTATTCAAACATCTCAGCTAGCCAAGCACTGGTGGCTCGCGCTTGTAATCCTAGCTACTCAGGAGGCTGAGATCTGAGGATTGCGGTTCAAAGCCAGCCTGGGCAGGAAAGTCCATGAGACTCTTATCTCCAATAAACCACTAGAAAACCAGAAGTGGTGTTGTGGCTCAAGTGGTAGAGCACTCACCTTGAGCTGAAGAGCTGAGGGATAGTGCTCAAGCCCAGAGGTCAAGCCCCATGACCGACAAAAAACAAAACAAAATCTCAGCTTAAGGTGCCATTGTAGTCAAAAGAAAAATCTTGGCAGGCACTGGTGGATCAAATCTGTGATCCTAGCTACTCAGGAAGCTGAAATCTGAGGATCATAGTTCAAAGCCAGCTGGGGCAGGAAAGTCCATGAGACTCTTATCTCCAATAAAATACTCATAAAAAGCCAGAAGTGACATGGTAGCTCAAGTGGTGGAATGCTAGACTGAGCAAACAGGGCTTAGGGACAGTGACCAGGCCCTGAGTTCAAGCTCCAGGACCTGAAAAAAGCAAAACAAAACAAAAACCCAACCTTTCAAGCAGGGTCAGAAAGCAAGAAATCTAAAATTGTTCATTTTCTGATGAACAGGCAATGGTTAGAGTCAGGCAGTAGAGAGCCAGGAGTATTTATGTAAAAATACATGAAAATGAACAATACCTTACAGACAGACTTTTCCTCTAAATGTTGACATATCATTTTTTCCAATTAAGCCCAGCTACCTTATCTCCTAAGCTCACTTATTTCATTATTTTAGGTATAAACAATACTGGAAACTAAACTAAAAACTAAAGAGGAATAATTATGTCTTCAATTGTGAGAAAATATTATTTTCATAGGACCTTCTTGAGTAATCTACTTGGATAAAAAATTTAAGATGAGATCAATGACAACTAACATTAAAAAATAAAAATAAATCTATAGGATTAGAATTATAGAAAAGTATAAATGTTATGTGCTTTTCAGTATATAAATAATGCAACAAAAATGGAAAGGATAGAGCAATAAAAGATGAAAAGTGTATAAGTAAGCGTAAGTGAAGATCAAAGAATATTACTCAAAGCTAACAAATCATTAGTAGAGATATAATTACACGGAGAAGTTAACAACATGAGAGATAATATAATCAACTCTAATGAAATGATAGAGAAGAGAAAATGCATAGGTAAAAAAGAAATACAGTAACTTTATCATTGTTTACAACAAGTTCTATGTGCTTGAAGTAATTCAGACATAGAAGATTAGGAAACTATACAATGTTCTCTTTAGTCATTAGTATCTTGATAGTCATTAGAATCAAACTTCCTAACAGAAAAATTAACAATCTCATTGAAGGAGACACATGAAAATCTTTTGCCAAGCATAAAACTACAAAAATTTGTATGTGTATTATATTTATTTATACTATTACTTATTATATTATTATATATTTATAACATATGATAAGTATATTTATGATAAAGCTAAAAGACAAAAGTGTAACTAAGTTAGTTTTACACAACTCAACTGGAAGTTTTTGAAAGTGTAAAACTGGCACACACCAAAAATAGTTCAGAATGATCTGCTCACCAAGTAAGTGATGAGGTTATGTATAACCAGAGAGAAGGAAATGACACCAGCAAATGAAAGTGAGGTTCAGAAACCATTAGATTGATTAAAACTCTAGTTGTCTTTGAACAAAGCTTGATTAGTTGGCCACTTGTGGTTGGCTCAGTCAGTCAAGTTCGGTTATAGCTCATTAGGTATGAAGAAACTTTTGAACTAAACTTAAAATATGTATGCTAGCAGCTTTAGAACAAACCTAACAATAATCACAAAACATCCTCTGTTAAGAAAAAGTGAAATCTGAGTCTCTACTTTCTTAAAAAGATGCACCTGAAAAGTTGGCCTAAGTTTGCAGGACAAAAACAAGTTCACAATTTTAATATCCAGCAAGAATGAATTCAGGCTTCAAATCACTACATGAGAAAAAGATGTTTCCTTTATGAAAACCAGATGGTAAATTCAAAATGAAAATATGGTAACTTTGATACAATATCTTTACACCAAATAACATAGGTACCATATTTGAAAAGGAGCTCCACTTCTCTAGGATATATAAAGTGATAAGAGGAACTTTCTGCTGTCTTTACAATGATATAGAGCTGGACAATCTAGAAATAAATGTTTCTTAAACCTATCAGAGCTGATGTCACAGAAAAATGAGTGGAACTGAATTTTGTTAAATGACAGAAAGGAGCATAACTACATCAATGCTGGCCATGCCAGGAACCTCCAGCAAAGCAGGTAGGGTATACCTTGCTAACTGTATGCCATTTCTGTCATCTAATTTTGTTTTCATTACCTGCTCTTTTTTTCCCAGATAAACTGATCACAGTTTGTTAAAATTCAGTTTATTACCATGTCTATTACTGACTTTTTAGTTTTAGCTTTTATGTTTTTAGATTGTCCTATGGCCGTTTTTAAGAAATGTATTCTTTCATATCTGCTTTCCCTATGTGAGCGTGATAGTGCAATGCATGAGCCTGATGAGGCTAACCAAAGATTGATAGAGGAATTCATGGAATCCACAAACAGAAAGCTGAATGAATTCCAAAAGAAGGAAAAGGAGTCCAATGAAACTATAGCCACTTTCCAGGCTCCAGTGGCTCATGCCTGTAATTCCAGCTACTCAGGAGGCTGAGATCTGAGGATCACGGTTCAAAGCCAGCCCAGGCAGGAAAGTCTGTGAGACTCTTATTTCTAGTTAACCACTAGAAAACTGGAAGTGGCATTGTGGTTCAAGTGGTAGAATGCTAGCCTTGAGCTGAAGAGCTGAGCCACAGTGCCTAGGCATAGAGTTCAAGCCCCAAGACCAAAAATTAAAAAAAAGAAAGAAACTATAGACACTCAACTAAGGGATTTGAGTGTGAACATTGAAAACTAAATCAAGGAGGTAAAGAAGTCCATACAAGATCTAAAACAAAGCTTCAACAAAGAAATTAAAGCCATCAAATCTGATCAATTAGAAGGAAAGGAAATAAAAAAACAAAGTAGAAAGTCTTGACAGTAGGCTAGACCATGTAGAAAACTGAATTTCTGGAACTGAAGATAGCCTAGACATTATAGAGAAAGAATATACAAGCATTCAAAACAAATTCAAGAAATATGATAGATCCATTCAACAGATAGAAGACACTATCAGAAGGTCTAATTTAAGGCCTAGAGACGGAAGCTAAAGAACTAGGCAACTTAGCTGAATAGTAGCAGAGAAATTCCCAAATATCCAAAAAGATAGGCCCATTCAGATACAAGAAGCCTTTAGAACCCCATTCAGATAGATACAAGAAGTCTTTAGAACCCCAAATAGACCAGACCAGAATAGGAAATCCCACCATCACATTGTAGTCACATTGTAATCTGCACAGGATCAATAGAGACCAAGGAAAAGATCCTTAAAGCTGTCAGGGAGAAAAGAACAATCACCTATAAAGGAAAAGAAATCCACATAACTATAGCTTACTCAGCAGAGACCATGAAAGCAAGAAGAGCCCAGAATGATTTATGCCACTCCCTAAAGACAAACTAATATCAACCAAGAATAGTGTACACAGCCCAAACTCTCCTTCATAATGGAGGACAGATAAAAACCTTCCACAGCAAAGAAAAATTGAAACAGTATACCTCCACCAAACCAGCAATACAAAAGATACTTAAAGATGTCCTACACATAGAAAAACCAACAAGAGCACAATAAAGGCCAAGAAACGGCCCCCAAACTGAGAATCAGATACTCATAGGAAGAATCCAGTAGGCACAGCACTTAAGAAGGTGGATAACATGGCAGGAACTACTAAACACCTCTCAATCCTAATCCTCAATATTAATGGACTTCCCTCTCCAATTAAACAATATATATTGTCTAGTTAGATCAAAAAGCAAGATCCTTCTATCAGCTGCCTTCAAGAGACACACCTTGCTCTCTAGCTGTTTTTAAGAAATATATTATTTATTATCTACTTTCCCTAGAAAAATGTGTATCATTTATGCATATTAAGAAATTTATAATTCTGGGGGGTTGGGGAGTATAGTTGTGGAGGTGGGAGGGAAGGGATGGTAGGGGAAAAACAAAGGAGGAGGCAATAATGCTTGATAAGAAATGTACTCATTACCTTGCTCATGTAACTGTAACCTCTCTGAACAGTGTTTTCACAATAAAAAACTTAAAAGAAACATAATTATGTATTTTCATTTCCTTATTTAATAATTTATAATTTTAATTATATTTAAATTTTATTTTATATTACCATATGTGGCTAATAGTTTGCTTAGGATAATTTTTTTTGAAGTTGTCTAAAATGACCCAAGAAGAAATTGAAAATCTGGACAGATCAACTACTATAAGAAAAAAACAAAATTATTAAGTATTACCTCAAAAGCAACACTATGAGTTTTAAAAATGAATTTTATAAGGAACAATCTCACAAAATTTAAATTATTCAAAAGTACAGTAAAAGGAAAAAGTCTTTTATAAAGTGGCAAAATCACCAATAAATAAATTTTAGCCATGAAAAAAAGCAAGCAGGGAGTCCATGCTTGTAATCCTAGCTATTAGGGATAATCATAGTTCAAGGCAAGCTCAAGTAGAAAACTTTGTGAGACACTTTATCAACCAATAAGTAGGCACAGTGGTATACACATATCATCCTAGCTAAGCAAGAGTCTGATATTGAGAGGATCAAAGTTGTAAGCCAGACTGGGGGAAAAAGTCTGTGATACTTCACTAGAAGTTGGGTATGGTGAATTGTACCTATCATTCCCTGCTATGTCAGAAACCTAAAGCATGATGCTTTGAGGTATCACAAATTACATTATATTGAGATATATTATTGACTACATAACATGAGGGCTGGGTGTAATCAGTGTTAGAGAGCATGCTTAATATAAATTGCTTCTCAAGGTCACATAATTCGTGAAATACAATAAAGATTAAAAGAAACACATAAAGACTAAGTTTTAGAAAATATTTATTTTCTTATTGTAGCTGTTGTTGATATTAAGGATGTATGTACTGTGTATTTAAATACTGCTCCTGGATAAGAGAGTTTTTGAGCTCAGGGCCTTGCACTTGCTGCTCTACTACGTGAGGACCCACAAACCCTTTTGCTATAGGTTATTTTTCTGATTGGGTCTCATTTTTTTGCCTAGGACCATGATCATATCTACACTTCCTGTAATGATACCTCATTGTAGTTTTAGTGAGTATTTCCCCAATAAGTAATACTAAACAATCTTTGAAATACTTACTAGATATATTATGTATTCTTTGATGAAGTGTCTGTTAAAAATCTTTGTCCATTAAAAAAAATTGGACAGCTTTCTGTTTTATGGTTCAGTTCTGAGGGTATTATATCCATTCTGGATACAAGTTCTTAATCAGTATGAAACTTGAAAAGATTTATTTACCACTCTAAGGGTTGTTTGTTCACTTTTTGTATGGCATTTTTGAGGCATAAAGTTTTTGATTTTGATGAAATTCTTTTGTCACTTGTACTTTTACTGTTATAGCTGAAGACAATTTTTTTCTAAGTAAAAATTATCAAGATTTACTCCAATGTTTAGATTTATACTTTGTGAAGTTCTGTGATCAAATTTAATTTATGAGTTTAACTTATTTTACATGTGACTACTTTGTCCCAGTACATTTGTTAAAAAATATTTTCCCTTCCATTGAAATATTTACCCTTGTTGAAAATCCCAGTGGTTTTTGTTAAAGAAGAGTCATCCTAATTTTTTTTTTTGGGGGGGGTCCGGTCGTGGGGCCTTAACTCTGGGCCTGGGCCTGTCCCTCAGCTCTTCAGCTCAAGGCTAGCGCTCTACCACTTGAGCCACAGCGCCACTTCCGGCTTTTTTCTTTTTGCTTATGTGGTGCTGAGGAATCAAACCCAGGGCCTCAAGTGTGCAAGGCAAGCGCTCTACCACTGAGCCACCTTCCCAGCCTGAGTCATCCTAATTTTGACAAACCCTCATTTACCTCTTTTAAAGCACAGGCATCTCCATATTGATAAACTCTCATTCACCAATTAGTTCTTTCATTGAGAATGCTTTCAGGATCATAGCTTTAGTGGGGAAAAGTCTTTGGTGAACTCAAGGTCACGACAGTTTCTTGGTTTTGTATATATTTAGGCTTATGATACCTTTTACTCCCATATAAAGTGCAGAATCTTGTTTCCTACATATACCTTATTGATCTATTGGTCTATTTTTATGACACTAGTCTTAATTTCTAATTACTGTGGTTTTACAATAAGTTTTGAAATCAGATGCTGTCTCTCTAGCTTTATTATTTCCAATGCCTGGCTTTTGAGTAGACATTTCTGACTTGAACTTGATCTTAGGAGGGTATGTATCATGTTTACCTGTACTTTGTTCTTAAGTTCCCTTTATCACTTTTAGAAGTTCCCTCCTATTTTATTAAGTAATCATAGTTTTGTTAATGTAGTGAAATTCATTGTTTCAAGTTAAACCTCTGCATTCTTGAGGTTAATCATATTTGACAATTGTATTGTTTATTTCTGCTATTTGGTCATGATAATTACTCTTTAACATAATGTTGGGTATAATTTGCTAAAATTTTGGACTTTGTTAGCACATCTTGCAACTGAACTTATAAGGAATACTGATCTGCAGTTTTCCTTTTTTCTTTCTTTCTTTCTTTCCCTATACTAGGGATAGGTCCATTACTCTAGGGTTTTTTTTTTTTTTTTTACTTCTTGACTCATGCCTCCAATTGCAACTTTTTGCTGGTTAATTAGGGATAAATGTGTCTTCTAGGGCTAGCTTTTCAGATCTGAGCTTCCTGAGTGAGCCACCAGCACATGACTAGTTTTATGTTTTAAAGATTTTGGTATCAGGCTAATGCTACCTGATAGGATGAGATGAAAAAGGTCAGTCTTTAACTCTCTTGAAGAGATTCTTTCTGCCCAAAATGTTTAGTAAAATACCCTCAGGGAAGTTAGAGGGTTTGTTGTTGTTGTTGTTTTGTGGGAAGGTGCTTAATTACATCAGTAATTTATATTGGGCAATTGGGATTTTTTTCTTCTTGGGAAGTTGGTAATTTGTGACTTTCAAGGAATTTTCCACTTCCATCTATTTTGCAGAATTAGCTGTATTGCTTATAATTTTTCCTTGTCATTCTATATAATTTGTAGTAAAGAACATACTTTGAGAGTATATAACTTACTTTGTGTGACTTGAGACTTAATTGAATTTGTTTCATGATGTAATATATGGCTTCTATTTTTGGAGTTTGAACTTACTGTTCCATACTTGCCTAGCAAAGGTCTCTACCATTTGGGGGGTACCCTGCCCTGAAAATATGGTCTATTTTGTATATGTTGCCTGTATGCATAAAAATGTGCTTTCTGTTGTTGGTTGTGTAGTTATTAACCATGTCAAATGAGGTAATAGTGAAACTAAGGTCTATTTAACCCTTGTTGATCTTCTCTTTCCCCTTCACTACCAGGTAATAAGGAGGAATTCAAATATCAGATCATAATTGACGTCATTTCTCTTTGCACTATTTATGTTTTGAAGCTGTCATTAGGTATACAATCATTTAAGTCATGTATTTTTTTGTACTCAGAATTGAGCCCATAACCTTGCTGTTCATGCTAGGCAAGTGCTCTGCCACTTGTGAATGTCTCTAGCTCTTTTTTTTAAAAAAAATTCCTTTAGCTGCCATTTTGACTGGGATAGTCTCAAAATGCAATTCTCCTGATCATGATGCCTGCCACCATGCCTTGCTTGTTATTTTGTATTCTTTGTTGACGTTGACTTCATCATTATGAATCTTATCTCTAAAATTAATCTTTGATAAAAACTTATTGATATAGCCAGGCAATAGTTCTATCAGAATAAAATCGTATTATCTTTATGTCCTTCTTTTCTGCATTTCTTGTAGGTAGCACATAATCACGGATATGACCTTTTGGTAAGCAATACACTGAACATATGATGATAGTACCATAGATTATACTACCTACTGCCCTCATAACTATCTTCCTTTGTGTACAAGTAGTCTGTGATACTTGCCATGTTTGACTGAAGTTGAGTCTTTTGATTACAACCTAAATCATTTCTGAATTATAATGGGAATGTTTACACTTATGTCCTATGCTTGTATGGTAAAGTTTATTATATTGCTATTGGTTTTCTATATACATTAGTTGTCCTTTGTCTCCCTCAGTTCCTGCCTTATCTAGAATTACTTTTTATTATCCTATCTTATTTTCTGGGTTACAAGGTAGTTGGTTTTAAGGCTCATAGGTCTTCAATTTATCAGTCTATTTGTCATACCTCTTTATGCACAGTGTAAGTTTACCACAGTATATACATAGGTAGTTGATTCCTTGAAAAGAAATGCAGAATCATAAAAATGGTAAAAGCAGAAGCCATATAAAGTATCCTTAGTATCTAGAGTAAAATTTGTGCTTGTTCTATGACCTTTAAAAAACTAAAGCTCTCAGGGTCAGTGAGAATGTTTAAAAACTAGTAACTTAGTATAACAAAATATTAGGAGAAATGTTGACTATTATGTGAAAAAAAATTGTCATTTGATACTTGCCTTTTTCTTCATGTAAATTACAATGTAGTGAGGATCTTTTCTATGTCATCGTGAGCAAACCCTAGTTTGGATCTAGTTCAAACATTTAAGTTTTGATCTTCTCCCCCATTTTTGCAATAATAGGGATTAAACCCAGGGCCTCAGGCAAGTATTTTACCACTGAGCCTTATCCATAAGCCCTAAACTTTTATGTTTTTAATGTCTTTAAATAGACAAGAAATCCTCTAATGTGAAGGTTTTGGTTCTCTTGAGCTAGTGTTACTTCATTCTCTTAATTCCAAACACTTTTCCCCCCTCAGGTTGATAAATTTTCCTTAATAAGACCTGACCGCTGAATTTCAAAAGGTGACAACATTCTTGACATTTTCTTCTAATCACTCCCATTTATATTGGCTTTGATTTTGTTCTCTAATGTTAGAAATTATGTTGGAATTTCATTGTACTTTTGTTTATTGTTTAATTTCATTTCAATTGCCCATGTATATTATCTGCCATATAGATTTTTCACTAGGAGAAATGAAAGGTTTGCTTTCAGGGTATAAAATGAATTATAGTTAGACAGTAATCAATCACTGATGAATTTTCCAAGAAATGACACCATTTGTCATTCCTTGTGGTTTGCATTAGTAGTTCACATGTTAACAGGTGGACTGCACAAGATCTAAAATTTGGACTTCACACTGTAATTGTTATAAAATGCACATGCTGATCAATCTTGGTTGTCAACTTAACTGCACAGAAAAAAATATCTAGAAAATTGGTATTGGCAAAGCACACTTCTGGGTGTGTCTGAAGGTATTTTCACAGACTACGGTCATACGAGTCAGCATGAAAGACCTGCTCTGAAATATAAGCAGCATCAGCCATTAGACTGGGGATCTGGTGAAACAAAAAATGAGAAACCTACCAGCTTGTTCAAGCTCTTTGAGAGTAGGACATCTTTTGGCTGTTGCTATATTCCATGGATCAGACTCCACAATGTGGACTCAGATCAGTGAATTTTTAGGGGGTGGGAGGGCTTCTGGCCTTTAGTCTTAGAATCAGACTGTATCCTTGGTTGCTCTTATTCTAAGGCTTCAGCTCTTTTACTTTAGCTTTTACTCTTTCCCTGCTCTGAGGCATTATAACTAAACAGGACTAGGGATGAGGCTCAAGTGGTTGAGAAAATTCCTAGCAAAACCAAGGCTCTGAGTTTAATGCCTACTTCAAAAAAAAAAAAAAAGGAATGTGAATTGAAAATGAGAAATGTGGATTGAAAAAATGGATGGGAACACTGTTTATGCAAGTCCTGGATCCCAAAGTCCGGAGAATCTGGAGTAGTAGATGGTTAAGGACGGGAGAAAGGCATTCTAACAGAAGAAAGAATTTGCCTTTTCTCTATTTTTAATATTGTTAAGGCCATCAGTTCATTGGATGATACCATCAAATTAGATAGGGACTGATCTTGCTAATTCAAATGACAGTCTTTTCTGGAAATACTCGTCAAACTCAGCCAGACACCAGTGGCTTAAATCTGTAATCCTAGCTACTCAGGAGGCTGAAATCTGAGGATTACAGTTCAAAGCCATCCTGGGCACAAAAGTCTGTGAGACTCCCATAAACCACTCAGAAAACTGGAAGTGGCGCTCTGGCTCAAGTGGTAGAGCCCTAGCTTTGAGCTGAAGAGCTGAGGAACAGCACCAGGCCCAGAGTTCAAGCCCCACGACCGACGGAAAAAAAAAATACTCATCAAATCCACAACTAATATATCAGCAGTTAAGTACATTATTCAGCCAACTGAAACTTAAAATCAACAACCACATACTTATCGAGTTCTCATACGGTTATATAAAATTAAGACTCGTGAGATTTTTTGCACAAAGAATCCTTCCCAATACAATAGTTAAGTCCTATAGATTCTTTAGAGTTGTGTGCATAGATGACAGTATATTCAATGGATCAATGTATTTTTTCCCTTCATACTTGAGTATACCCCAACAAGGCAATCCTTGGCCCTTTAACTCCTTAGACCCTTTGAACTACTTCACTCACTAGTTATTAAAGGCATTAGTATCAGAGTACAAAGCAAAACCCTATGGTGCCAACAGACTGCCAGGGTATAAAGGCTGCCCTCACCTATGGCCACTACACCAACCAACCACAGACAGCATGTCCAGCTGATGATGCACACCACAATCACTGCCCACCGCTTTGGAGTCACAGCTACCATGATGAATCTAGCTGATCCATGAACCTCTGGCCAGCCTCTCAAAGCTCCACAGAGAGCATTCCAAAACTCAGGACCACTCTTACAAGCCCTACCATGGGACTCACTCTCTTCTTTCTTCTGACAGACGCCTATCTTGCTATAAGAGAACATAGCTAACTGCAAAATCAATAAGATTTTTTTTCTTTTTAAACTATTAAGAAATCTTAGATCCAAGTCACTTTAGGTATTCATATTTAGATTTGTGCTCCACTTTAAAAAAAAAAACAAAAAACTTCTGAATTAATAAGCTTATTTTAAAAATTGCAATTGTGTGATTCAGAGAAAGCTATTTGATAGGGTTAAAAGTATTATTTCATTCAGGGGTGGGAAACATCCAGCCCACAGGCCTGTGGGCTGTAAAAAGCATGCATTATGCTATGGGACACTTATGTAAGGTTTACATTGGCTGCTGTAGCCAGCCTGCCTGTAATGATAATTTTGTATAAATGTTGTAAGTATCCAAATGGCTTTGGCAAAAAAAAAGAAAAAAAAAGGTTTCCCACCCCTGCTTTATTGTTTTGAGAAGTAAATGCATTAACTATATCAATACGTTTAGAGTGCTTAAAACTATGCCTTGTAAATTAAATATTTAACAATATTACATAAGTCCACTAATTATAATTTTTCCCTTATTTGGCAATGAACTTTAAAAAAGCCCACAATGAGCTGGGCACTGGTGGCTCATGGTTCGAAGCCAGCAGGGGCAGGAAAGTTTATGAGACTCTTATCTCCAATTAATCTCAGAAAAAGCTGCAAGTGGTAACTCACATGGTACAGTGCTATAGCCTTGAGCAAAAGGAGCTGAGGGACGGGGCTGAGGCCAAGTTCAAGCCCTAGATCCAACAAGAAAAAAAAAATAGATACACAATGAAATTAACAGTTACATAAAATCACTTATGAGTTCTGAGGAAAGGACAAATTTGGTGTTTCTTTGTGTTTGAATCCCACAAGTGATAATGACGATCCTGGGAAAAATGATAATCATGATCCCATTCTGAATAAATTAACATACCAAGCAGCAAGGATTACTTTTAGGAGACACAGGTTATAGGCATTTCAATTTTTCTTCCAAACAAAAACTTATCTGCATTATTTCAGTTTTGTATTATTCATTCTTAGAAAAAGAATATTACCTAAATCTGTTCTTCTACTGTGTATATGAAAATACAATTTTCATGATGCACGTGCCTAACAGGCAAAGACTATCTCATTATCATAGTCTAAGAAAATCCATAGTGTTTCATATAGTTCTCTAAGCCATTTAGAAAGAATACTGCATATTTATTAATGCCCTCTAGTTAAGACTTCTATTATGGGCTCCTCAAATTTTAAATAGGCAAGAAAGAAAAAGGTTTGAAGAAAATTAATTAAAAGGAAAATTGCAGTTACAGAAAAACTAAAGAGACTCCCATGCTGAATATTGGAAATACTAATCCTTTAAATAAAGCAAGAAATAGTGAGCAAATGTTCAATAGCTATTAATGTGGTTTTATAATTCTTCTATAAAATAATTAATATTCCATCAAAATATTTTATGCATTAATACATGGAAGCTAATGGTTTAATTATCTAGGTGTTCAGAAACATTATTCTAATACAGTACTGCTTTAACTGCTATTACTTTGAAAAAAAATCAAAATGTGTTCTCACCCACACAATTCAGAGATTGGTTCAGATAATATCTGAAGTTTCTGCTAAGTCTAAATGTTAATGATTCTACTATATAGCTAATCCACTACTTCTCAACTAGATATCTTATATTTTATCTTCCTTTTCTAAACTAGATATTTTACATCAGTATTTTCTCTAAATCCAGTTTTCAAAAACAGTATTAATTTTAGAAATTAATCTTCTTCTGACTAGGAATTGAAAATATAAATTTGCATACTAATAAACTTAAGTTCTTACCAAGAATTTCCTAGAAAAATATTAATTTAAAATTCAATAATGTACAAATATAATAGCAACAGTTATTGAAAATAAAACTATAAAAATAGTCTTTCCTAATTTGGTTGAGATTTTATATAGGGGAAAAACATTAAAGCAGAAAATGAAGCACATTATCTATTTTTTTATGATACTTTGCAAATCATATTTTAAAAACTCTCTCCTGTATAATCTCAGTACATAATTGTTAATTTGTCTGAATTTCCAAAACTTACATATAATTGCTTTCACGTATATATCCAAGGAATTTAGCTTTCATTTTCATTGTAAATACTGATTTATTAAATAATAAAGTCCAAACTTTATAAAGTCAGCATTACATTTCTCATAGAGAAATCCAGAAAAAAATAAAGTATTTCCTATCATAGATAGTCATCAACAAAAGTCTTCCAATCAATATTTCATTAAAGAAATTAAGTGGGAGCTCAGTTTACAGATGATGCCTGTGACTTGGCCATTCTCCGACCCAGGGCTTCTTGTCTTTTCCTCTGAATTTCTTCAGGAGAATACTTTCTATTTTTCTCCTCTTCCTCTAAAAATTAAACAAAATAAAAGCATGTATTAATTTTGTTGTCAATATACTCATTTTTAACATGTGATATAACTTTTGCTTTTTTCTTACCCAGATTTGCCATATTGGTTTGTGTACTGAATCAGAGAATCCAAATACATCCATATAGATAAAATACATACATACAGATAAAACGCTTCAGGGTCAACCCACATCCCCTAACCTGATAGATTGGTTACTATTTGATAAACATTTTTTATATGATAAAAGTCAATTTTATTGGGAATTTGTAGCTCATACCTATAATTCTAGCTACTAGAGAAGCTGAAATCTAAGGTTCAAAGCCAGCCTCATCAGATCAAGTTGAGATACTTATTGCAGATTAATCAGCAAAAAGTTGGAAGTGAAGGTATGATTAATCAGCAAAAAGTTGGAAGTGAAGGTATGACTTAAGTGGTAAAGTGCCAGCCTTGAGCAAAAAAGCTAAGCAAGAACTCAAGGCCCTGAGTTCAAGCCCTAACACTAGCATGAAAGTGAAATTCCATTTTGTTAAAAATTACGTTTGACTATCCACTGAAAGTAGGTTGAAGATTCCTGAAGTTTTTAAATAACAGATATTTTAACAAAATAAATGATCAAGAAGCTGAAATGGGGCTAGTAACAGAGGTTAGATGAGTGAAAAGGGAACAGGGAACAAATATAGAAAGAATACTCAATATGTGTGTGCATGTGTATGTGTGTGTGATAAAAGAAATAGGAAATATGAAATGAGTCTCGTGGTAGGGGAAACAGGATGGAGAATAATGGAAAGGTGACTGATCAACACTGAGATGAACATATTCAATTGTATCCTCATATAGCCTTTTGAAGTTAAGAAAAATTAGTTTTAAAAATGATAATAAACACATACAATATTAAAATCAAACACTTCAATACACACATCTAAAATAAAATTTTCCAGGAAATAACTCATAAATCATTCAACAAACACTTAAAGAACACTTCATTGCAAAGGCTGGAAAGTAATTTAATGTAATTTTTTGAAAAACATAAGACATTACCTGCATACTATGGCAAATTATTTAGCAAGAATCACTTTAAGAATTCTAGATAAACAACACAGAATAGTTTTTACGTTGAAATACACAAGAAAAACTGGTTTAATCATCTCTGAGATCATACATCCTAAAGAAAATTAATTCATACATACCTTTGGGAGAATGTTTCAAAGTTCCAGAAAGTTCCAATGTCTGCTGCCAATCAGGCTCTCCAAGTAATGAGTTGACAGTTCTCCTTTTCTCCAAACTCTGTGTAGTTTTGGTAGCAGACATACTTTGTGCTATACAATTTTGATTAAATTGAGAAGGAATCTGAGAGTTTTTCTTCTTTGTAAATGTAAACTTTGATGATCTTGCAGGTTTGTTAATGCCATTATAAGCTTCATCTGTTATGGTCCAATGAGATAGCTGCTTAGTATTCCATTTTTTATTAGTAGAAATTTCTGTCCCTGTATGATCTGAACTCACATTCCAAGTTGAACTATCGGTATGACCTGATTTGGAATTATTCATTTGTATTGGAATACCAGTGTTACTCCAAGAGCCACACAGATTATTGATCTCATAATTGTTTCTTAAGTTCTCAGAGCACCTAGTCAGATTTGTAGCATTCAATAAATATGGAGAATTTACACAAATTTCCCTTTTCTCCATTTTCATTGATTTATTTATTTGCAAACTGTTCACTGAAGAGGTTTGCACTGACATGCTGCCCAAATGTTTTGACTGCACCAAATGATTGCCTGGTTTAGATGTAACAGACATGTTTCTGGCACCATGTCTGGAACTATTATTGATTTTAATACTTTCTGACATCTTGTTGTCCTTTATTATCTCTTGTTGCTGACTTAATCTTTCAATATCATCACATGCTTGATATAACAAATCATCATCCACATCATCTGCTTCCCAGGTAGTTTCTAACTGATGACATGCTTTAATAAGTTCATTGGTAAGAGATGGGTCATTCCAATCATCAAAGAAAGAACTCAGCTTTGATGATGTATTAGTCTGATTTGGGTGACTAATATTAGTTTCATTATTCAAAGCTGCAGAGCCAAAAGAATCAATAGGTTCTTTAAATGAATGATTAAAAATGTTTTTCTGTTCACTAGGGTATCTTGTGTTCAAAGCAGACTTCTTTTCAGAAGCATGTCCATTAGAAGAGTAGTTAGTGGCTCCATGTTCTTTTACTTGGCTCAGAGTAGATGCAACTGCACAATCTTGAATTTTGTCTTGATTGTTTGGATTTAGTAAAAATCTATTTTTGCCAGACTCTATTAGTTCTCTGTTATGTGTCTTTGAAGGAAGGTTTTGTAATAATTTTGAATCTTTTAATCTGGCATCCAGATTTATATTCCTTCTTGCCATAGTTTTATCATTTTTACTAATAAAGGTACAAGTTCCCTTAGAATCGGTAACCTGGGCAGTTTTAGAAGGGAAGAGTTCAAGCATCTCAACATTCTGCATAACAAAAGGTTCATTACCCAGTAAACTTTCCCAATCATCCTCAAAATCACTAGCAGAATACACACCAGTGTATTTATTAGAAACTTTTGGATCCTCAGAAGAGGGAGTCACATATGATTTTGTCATTTTGGGAACATCTACCTTAGAAATAAGTGATACTGGGATTTTATTTAGCAGTTTTTCTTTGACCAACGTTTCATTAGTAATTTTTTCCTCTCTCGAAGCACATTGCTTTCCACAAGTAATATTATTGTTCACAAGAGCCTCTGACATATCTTGGCTCAACTGCCCACTACATTTCTGAGTAGAACCATCAAAAATGGCATTTAAGGCTGCTTCAGCATTTTGGTCAAATGGCTTCTGACTGCTGTTTTGATCATTTTCCACAGGTATCCTGATGTTTTCATTTACTGCTTTCTTTATTATAGCATTATCTGCTTTGGGAATTGTACCACATAATGACTTTATATGATCTTCACGTTTATATAAAGTCTCCATTTCAGAAGCTGTCTGTATAAAATCATGATTCTTTTTGCTTTGCTCTTGAATCACATCTAGCTCTTCCATATTTTTGTCAAATTGTTTGGCTAATTTCATAAGTTCTTTTTCTCGATTTTCTGTTCTTAACCTATTAAACAATATGTAAAAATTGTAACTAAGAAATGCTCTAGGACTAATTATAAATATTCAGTTGTTATTTAATATATTTTGATCCTGTTAGAACTCCCAAAATTTTAACACAATTATTCTAACTCCAAAAGTTCACATGGCAAAGCCAAGAAAATTTTACTATTTTGATGTATTCACAAAATCAAAACATTGTTATTAAATTACTGGCTTTAGTGAAACTCACAACAAGTGAAAGGTCTAAACTCACTTTGTGCAGCTGCTTTTTCCTCTTGATTTTTCTTTTGCTACACAAGGAGTACAAGGAATAGCAGTTTCACCAATCCACACACCCAGCATGGAGTCTGTTATTGGTTTTTCATCCTTTGGAAGAGAGAAGAAAAAAGCACCAGGATTCAAAAGCAAAATAAGAAAATTAAAACCTACTGTGAATTATTTTTCTAAAGCAATAAATTCTGATGATGCTAGTCAATATACTAAAAACCAATGAGAGACTAAAAAACACTGATAAGTGGTTATGCGAGCCATTTAAGTTTCAGGCAATACAAAATATTCAAAATGAAGGTTTTAAAACTAAATTATTCACCCCAGTGCCAGTGGTTCACACCTATAATCCTAGCTACTCAGGAGGCTGAGATATGAGGATTACAGTTAGAAGCCAGCCAGGGCAGGAAAGTCCATGAGACTCTTACATCCAATAAACTACTCAGAAATAAACAAGTGGCTCTGTGGGTTAAGTGGTAAAGCACTAGCCTTGAGCAAAAAGAAGCTAAGGGATAGAGCCTAGACCCACAGTTCAATTTCAGGACTGCAAGAAAAAAATAATAATAAATTACTCATGAAATGTGTATCTAATACTATTTGTGTATGGAGGAATTTACTAAAGAAAAATTACTTTCTTCAATTGTCACAATAAAGTTTAAGAACACCTCTAATACTATGCTGGACACAAAGAAAATGTCTTTTTGTATTTATCTACTACATGGTGAAAAGAACCCTATTAATTCGATACTTCAAAATCCTCTATGAATCAACAAGCTGTTTCCTTAATTTTCACTTGAAAATACTTGACTTTGGTTTCTCAATATATTCAATAAAATCAGTAATTTCTATTTTGGACTCAGTATTTTGTGTTTCAACAACAATCTGGAATTAAAGAAAACATTAACTATTGAATGGAGTCTTTTCACTTTTAAGTAATTTTAAATCCATTCAATTTCAGAAAATTAAATTATGACACGAGTCCTATGTATTTTTGTATATGGCTTGTGTTTTAATTTAAATTTATCAGTAACTACATAACAGATTGATTTCAAACTACAATCTAGGTGCTGTTTAAACTATCTAAACATATTTATTTCAGTTCATCTGAAGTATATACTATGTGGGGAGAAAAGAGATATATATCTTCTAAAAAAAAGTAACAATCCATAAAATTGTTACTGCAGTGGTAATGACTATCTAAAATAGATGTACAGATTTTTTTTTAAATCCCATCTTTGAAGGGGGAACTGAATAAGGATTTAAAGATAGCACTTACCTAAAAATAAACAACACAAATATTTGTCATTGTGAGAACATGACAAACTTTCCAAAAAGCTTGTAGGCCTGGGCACTAAAGGCTCATGCCTACAGGCATGAGCTACTTAAGAGGCAAAGATCTAGAGAATTCATGTTCAAAGCTACCTCAGGCAAAATAAATAAATAAATAAAAAGGACTCTATTTCAAGCAATGTCTAAGCATAAAGGCCTAGGCTTGTCATCCCAGATACAGGAAAAGTATTACTGGTAAGTGTGGTGGTGAGACCTTGTTATTCCAGGAAGCACAAATGGGAAGATCATGGTCTTGGTCAGCAAGAGCATTAAAAACAGACAAAAATTCAAGAAAAACCAAGACTCTATATAGCCAATATAGCCAGGTGCCAGTAGCTACTCAGGAGGCTGAGATCTGAGGATGGCGGTTCAAAGCCAGCCTGAGCAGAAAAGTCCGTGAGACTCTGATCTCCAATAAACCACTAGAAAACCAGAAGTGGTGCTGTGGCTCAAGAGGTAGAGCGCTCGCCTTGCCGAGCGCTCGCCTCGCCTTGAGCTAAAGAGCGCAGGGACAGCGCCCAGGCCCAGAGTTTGAGCCCCACAACCGACAAAAAAAAAAAAAAAAAAGGTAGCTAATGCAAGTAGAAACAGAGTAACAGAGTGGCTAATAGAGAGGCATGCCTAGCAAGTATGAGGCTGAGTTTAAAAACTCAGTACCACCAAATAACAAATACATAAAAGCTGTAATACTGCCAAAGAGTTACATGATGCAAAAGTGCTCAGCTGAAGGTACTATTTACAAACAACTAATTTCATTTTTTTTCCTTTTAAAATTGTTCAGAAGTCATGACTGTTGCCATTGTACAGAAGTCATGACTGTTGCCATACTGTTGCCATTTCTTCATGTGAGCTATTCTTTGTAGGTAAAGGATCTAACAATTTACTTAACTATCTACCTTTTCTTTTTTTTTTTTATCACTATTTAGGTTGGCCTGCCCAAACACATTTTATTATGCTTCTTTCATATGAAACCCACAATTAATGAAGATCTACTGTTAACTTACAGAGTAAGTAGTATATCACAAATGCTACTTAACTAATGAAATGTACATAAAATGAATGTTTATGACATGTCAAGAATGGGATGTAAAGCTAGCAGCATGAGAGTTGTTTTGGCTGTGCAAGTTGTAATTCTTGAATATTTTATAGCTAAGAAACATTTCATTCCTGTCTTCTCTACTGGATATTGTAATTTCTCATAACCAGTGCCATCCTGTTTATGGTCACCAGATAGTAATTATCCTAAGAACATGTAAAGGAAATCGCCACAATTTCTTCAGAGAAGACACTTAAGCAAAAATCAGATGTACTGTATTTTTAGATGTATTTCAGATGTATTTCTAAATAAGAAAAAAAGAAAAAAAAGAAAGAAAAGCTCAGCACAGTTTCATGCTTTGTAAGAATAACAGGCTTTGTATGATAAATATTAGTTACTAGATTCCTTTGTATTAAATGACAAACTTATACTGCTATCTTAAATTCAAGAAATGAAATAAAAAATGAGAAATGAAATGAAAAAAATGTTTTGAAGATGGTTGTATTACAGCAAATAAACTGTTATAATCTTACATTATATTTTTAATCTATATAATAATACAATGAAAACAATGAGGTAATAAGTTTATGGCTGAATGAACTGAGGTTTAAGAGTTACGTGATTTGCCTAGAGTCTCTCAACAGAAGAAGCTATGAAGACAATGTCTATATTTAGGGCTTTTTCCAATTTAATGCATTTCTTGGTGATTCTGTAAGTTAGGGAGTATTAAGAAGAGAATTTTCAATAAGGAAATGTTGTACTATACATAGTAAGTACACACTAATAACAAAAGCATGACCAAAGTATTGTTACTGTTATTAATAACAAAAATACCATGTTAATAATGCTTACATGTATAACATTAAAGACAAAAATAAGCTTTAAGCTCTATCAAAAATCACTACTGTAAAAAAAAAATCTAAAACGTAGGAAAATACATGAATCTGATACTCTGTATCTGCATGTTCCATATCCAAGGATTCAACCTACCACAGACTGAAAATACTCAGAATCCTTCAAATCTGCACACAACATATACAAACTTTCCTGGTTAGTATTCTCTAAACAGTACAACATAGTAACTATTTACGTTGTATCATGTATAAGCAATATAAAGCTGTCTTCAAGCATATGGGCAGGGCTAGGATATACAGCTTAATGGTAGAGCTCTTGACTTAGCATGTTTGATACCCTGGGTTTGATTCCCAAAGCTGCAAAATAATAAAGAGTATGGGAGGATATACATAGGTTACATACAAAAACTACAGTTTCACATAGGGTGTTTCAGTATCTTCAGGTTTTAATATCCATGGGGGTTCTAGAACCAATTGCACATGGGTATTGAGGGATTATGCAAGTGCCAGTTTTATATAAAGTCCCTTTTCTCAAAACATGCTCTTCAGAAACAGAAAAGGTAAGTCAGCTTTGTTGCCCTGTATTTGAAAAAGAGAATTATTCAAAGCAAAACATATTTTTTATATAAATGAACAGACAAGTAGTTCACACAACTTTTTTTTTTACTGTTTTAAAATAAACTATAAAACTAGTGACATTTACCTGAGGAGCAATACGATTAACAATATGTGATATCTCATCAGTATCTGTGATGTAAATCTGTTTTCTTCTTCCTTTGCCTAAAGAAACAAAATACATTTCTATAAATTCCAGAGCCCCCCAAATTTAAATTATGTCACTTTTTAGAAAATGATTTTAATTAGTGGAACTCATATAACTATGCACTGACATCGCATGCATTATCAGAGATAAAATAACAGCCAAAAAGTATTCTGTATAAAAGTTGCTGAAGTTACTCATCTGAAATCTTACAGTTAAATCTTAATCAGGTATCAAAAATGTATGCACATAAAACTATGGATAACAAATTACCTAACTGTTTTGTCAATGGAGAATTCTGATCCCAAAAGATATCGTTCTGTCCATCTGGATCCGTTGGAGAATTGAAGGTACAAGGTAATATATCCACTTTCAGCACTCTCCCTGGCGTTTCATATCTTTCTATATAAAATGATTAAAATAACAATTACTGCATTTTAAAACATGACTATATAATACTCTAACGTTAGTCACCTAAGAGCTTAAACTAGATTACCTCTTATAGGCCAACGTTTACTCCTCAAGAAAATTAACAACAGTTATTTTACCTTAAAATCTGCCTTAACCTTTAACACTGTAAATTCGTGATCCTTTTCCTGTTTTAGTTTTTGTCTAGAATCATTTTAAATGTATAGATACACATGGATATGCAGGTGTGTCTGTGTGGGTGTATACACACACGTACTTGAGCAAACCCAAGTTCCCTTTATGGGTGTAGATTAAAGGCATGTCACCAGAGCCACACGCTAGGCAAAGGCTTGCCCTCCCCGCCCCCCGCCCCCGAGTTCTGTTCTTACTGCATTTAAGTGGACCACCACACACCCCGGAGGATGAAAAGGGCCCTAAGCGACCCCACTCTGAGAAGGGGACACCCCGGCACTTCCGGTTTCTCGGGACGGGGCGGGACCATGCCGAGAAGACTCAAGTCCCAGCTTCACCCCAGCCCCATTCCGCAGCAGGCCGGGGCACGAGAAGCCAACGGGAACCACGGAGCCCCGGGCCACCGTCGGGTGTGTGTGGGGGGGTCACCGGTGGGGGGGTCACCGGTGGGGGGGGTCCGCCGGTGAGGGGGGGGTCACCGGTGGGGGGGGTCCGCCGCCCCGAACCCCCCGCGCTCCCCCACGCAAGTCACCCCCCGGTAGCCACGAGCGGAAGCCAGGCCCCGCCGTGCTCACAATGGGGGGCGGCGGCGTGGGGTCACGCCGAGGCCGTGGGGGCCGCAGGGGGGTCACGCTGGGACCCGGGGTCGCGCAGCTCCCGCCGCCCCCCGACTCGGCGGGGCACGGCCGTGCTGTGGGGCGGCCGCGCCGGGCCCGGGCACCCGCGGCCCTCGCCTCACCCTCGGCCACCGCACACCCGGGCGGCGCCGCTCCCGCCGGGCTGAGCGCCGAGCCCCGGGACGATCGCAGGCGCCGCCGCCGGGGCTCGGCCACCCAGCTGCCGTCTTCGGCCGCCACCGTCGGGCGAGGCGTGTTCTTGAGGGAGGGGCTGTCCCCATATTTCCGCCGCCGACTCATCCTTCCGATGTCCACCCTCCACCGGCCGTTCGGATCATATTTTTGCAATAGCAGAAATGAAGTAGCAACAGTACAGACGGGACTAGGCGCCAACGGACGCCGCCATCTTGGCCGGTTAGGACGCGCGCGCAAGAGCCTGCTGCTGATTGGCTGCTTCCGGAGGAGAGGCGGGGCCGACGGGGCCTGGGCGGGCTCCCTTCCGCCCCCGGGACCTGACTGCCTAGGGGGTGTGGAGTCACTAGGGTTAGAAAGATGTGTGGGAGTGGCGGGGGTGGCCGCCCCCCCCGTGACCCCCCGCCGCCCCGGCCAAGGTCACGTCAGGAGAAAGGGACCCTACACAATAGCGGATCTTTACTGAATTTGCAACTGAAGTCACATATTCCTTTCATTCCGATCTTGTGGACTTGGGGGATTTGTTGAGGCAATACCAGGTATGCCTTAGAAGGGGAACAAAGCAATTCTTTGTAGGTGCTATGGTTTATGCATGTAAATATCACAACAAATTAATGGATACAGAGTCAACATTCCCCTCTCGGTTGTGTTTTACAATAGCATGAGATAAATATGGCTAAAAACTTTTTCATGAGCCCAACTAAGACAAGTATATTACATGAATAAATAATTACTGAACTTGAAGGTGATAATTGCAAAAATTAAATATAGGGAGTGACTAAGGATCTTCTCTTCAAGCCATGGCCTCCTTATATTACAATGGTACTGACTATTGGATGAATGGCTGTGTCAAGCAAACACCACAACAAAATATATGATCATATTTGCATTTTGTTTACAGAGTTCCAACTCCCACAAGGTACAGAACTGGGAGAGAATTTTTTTTTTCCAAAAGTCTTACTAGTATCCATCCTAAATGTCAACAGAATAACTGCTTTATCGCTGTCTAGTAATGGAGTACAGATGGGTGATCTTGCTCAGGAAGAAATGATTGGATTGGAAGTGGGCACTTAACTTTAGGAGCCAAATCCTCTTCTCCCTTGAAGATAGGAACTAAGAATTTGCCGTGTGTGCAAAACCAGGAAGGGCTAGAAACAATGATGAACATGCTGAATCCCAAACAAAGAATTTTGTAGAATTAGGCAGATAGATTGCAGACCATTGGAATCAACATGTGTTGATGCTGAGTGCCTTGAAACCCAAGCAACCAACCATTCAGTTACAGTGTCTGCAGATGGCTCTGTTGTAATGCCAGCCCTTGACTTTTCTGCTTCATTATGTATGCTTTGAGTATACTTCCTTTCCTTGGGCTAGATAATATTAGTAAGTCTGTATTCTTTTTACTAAAAAAATTAAAAACTAAGTTGGGTGCCAGTAGTTCACACCTGTAATCATAGCTACTCAGGGGGCTAAGATTTGAGGATCATGGTTCCATGCCAGACAGACAGAAATGTTGAAATGTCCAATTCATCAGAAAAAAAAGTCCAGAAGTAGAGGTGTGACTCTCCTCCTCCTCCTCCTCCTTCCTTCTTTTTTCTCCTTCCTTCTTCCTTCTTCTCCTTTTCCTTCTTTTAAAATTTTTTGTGCCAGTATTGACACTTGGAGCCTGGGTTGTCTCTTAGCTTTTCCACTCTACTACTTGAGCCATATCCGCACTTGCAGCTTCTTGGTAGTTAATTGAAGATGAGTCTCACATAGCTGGGTGCTTGTGACTCACACCTGTAATCCTAGCTACTCAGGAGGCTGAGATCTGAGGATCAAGGTTCAAAGCCAGCCCTGGCAGGAACGTCGGTGAGATTCTTATCTCCAATTAACCACCAGAAACCCAGAAATGATGTTGTGGCTCAAGTGGTAGAGTGCTAGCCTTGAGCTGAAGAGCTCAAGGACAGCGCCCAGGTCCAGAGTTCAAGCTCCACAACCGACCAGAACAACAACAAAAGAATCTGACAGACTTTTCTGCACAAACTGGCTTTGAACTATGATCCTCAGATCTCAGACTCCTGAGTAGCTAGGATAACAGACATGAACAACTAGCACTTGGGTGTTTTGTTGTTAGAGTCATGAATTTAGGTAGAGAAATGTCAGCTACATAAAACTTTGTTTTTAAATGTTGTTTGCCACTCTTTGGCATTATGGTTGTTGTGAACTTAGAACACCACACCTAATTATGAACGACTTAAGAAGGTTTTATTAATGACAAATTATAGGAATAATACTTCATAAATGTCAAAATAGAATGTAATAGAATCCTAAGATGGAGTCAAGTGAAAATATTTTAGTGACACTTTTGAATGTTACACAATTTATAGAGTAGGCACTGCTGGCATATGAAATCTTTTTCTATTTACTAGCTGACCTATGTATTATATTTATATTTCTTATATGAAATAAGAAGTTTTTTGTAGCTTATGTTTCTGGATTCCAATTCAACCTTTATTTTGTTTCTTCAGTTCTCTACCTTCTAGGCCAACCTATTTACTTCCCTTTTTGCTGGCCTCCAACTGGATCAGTCTTGTTTCAGTTCAGTTGTTGAGCTTAGATCTAGTCTTAAGAGAGTCCTACAGTGTAGATTTTAGACTTAAGAAATGAAGCCAAGGTGTAAATGTTAAAGATAAAGCCTGGGGCAAGTTACTGGAGTGGAGAAATTATCTTGTTGCTTGAAAAGGCAGATCCTCACCATAAAGGGGCACCTGCCAAGAATTCAGCCCAGTAGTTTATCCTGTGATGTTCACGAGGAAGACTGGAGCGGAGCAGGTTACCAGTTTTAGAACAGGACTGATTTCTGAATATTAAACTTCTTGCAGGCACTGCTTAGCAGTGAGCTCAACCTCCTCATTGATCATTTCCGGAACCAAAAATCCCATCTGCCTATGTCTATCCGGAAATAATGACTGTGAGTTTCATAAAGGCAATTTGAAAAAGCTGTTTCCGTTACTGCCTATGTGAAACCTTGTAGGAAGAGAAAAAAAAAGTCGAAAACCACGAGCCACCCCAAAATATCTCATCCAGGGTTAATAACTTTCTTTCTCCTGGCCATAATAGAATTTCACAATCATCTGTGTGTGTTTTTTCTTTTATGAATACCAGGAAGATGGATTGATTTTAAAGTTTGTCCTTGACTCTTCTTCAAGCAGCAGGATCCAATCTTTCACTCTGTCACCATAAGTTTAACTAAAAACACTTTCAAACACTGCCTCAGACAATTATAAATTTCTTTATTTTGAAGTAAAAGTAAAATCTTAAAAAATTTTACAACTCTTAATAGTACTTAGGTTAGCCAAGCTAAATGCTTGTCTAGGAATGCCTGAAATGTCCCAGATGTGAATAGTTCTGTAGAGAGTGGTTATTTAACCAGGATATTGTGGCCAGAGCTGAAAATGTCCTTTGATTGTTTAGGAATGACATACCAGAATTTAAAACATATTAAAGTTTTAAATAATTTTTGGAGCAATTTGTAAAATAATAAATAGAAAAGAAGTCAACTAGATTGCAAAGCCCTTATTAGAAAATGAACATTACTCATTTTAATTCAGTTCCCAACATAAGAAAATTTTCATTTCAACAGAGCTTTTCCTATCTTGCAGTCTGCTGGAAAAAAAATGATTGGTGTATTTCACATGGATATAAAAGGACTCTTTTGGTCTAGTGTAGCATTAATAATCCAGGTGACAATGTTAGAGAAAGCAGGATCTGGAGACTTGTCATCTCTTGGCAAGAAACTCATGGAAAGTGTAGGTGTATTTATTTTACCATGGAACTACTTTTTCTAATTCTGTTCACATGGCTTCTAAGTGCACGAATAGGTGTGTCTCTTTGCCTGCTACTTTTTGTGTTTAAACCCTTCCCCTGATCTTATCTTCACTGTTCAAAGTGTGGTGTGCAGCAAAAGAACTTGGGCATCACTTGGGAATGGCCTCAGGTCTGTCCCTGAACCACTGATTCACAAATTGTATAATAACAAGATCCAAGGCTATTTATGACTGTGCAAAAGTTAACAGGTGAGCCTCTGCAGTTCCTCTAGTAATTTTGGCCCACAATGATTAATGTCTCTTTTCTTCTGAACTTCTACCTTACTTGTACTTTGTTTTATATAACAGCACATTTAGTCCTACATTGTTCACTAATTACTGGAGCTATGCCGACCTTGCTTCCCTGATAACATTGTGACCTCCATGTGTGTAGTTAGCAGGGTTGGTGTTGTATGCTGAATTCTTTTTTTTTTTTTTTTTGGGTCCTGTTGTGGGGCCTGAACTCTGGGCCTGGGCGCTGTCCCTCAGCCCTTCAGCTCAAGGCTAGCGCTCTACCACTTGAGCCACAGCACCACTTCCGGCTTTTTTCATTTTGCGTATGTGTGACAGCCATTGTATTGTATTGGCGATCGTAAGCTTTGTGCTGACTAAGTAAGCATCTCACTACTTAAGGTACCCAAGTTATTTTGGGTTTAGTTTACTTTTCAGATAGAGTCTCATACTTCTTCCTGGATCATCCTTGAGCTTCAATTCTCCTATTTTCATTTCTCTTATAACTAGAATTATAAGCTTGCACTCCATGCCTGGCTTTCTTTTTTTAATATTGTGAAAATACCATACAGAGGGGTTACAATTACAGGGGCAACCTGGCTAGTTTTTGAGATAAGCTCTCACTTACTTTAGCCTAGGCTGACCTCAACCTTTCATCCTTCAATCTCTTCTTCCCAACCCCAACTTTAGAACTGGGACTATAGGCACATGACACAATACCTGGCTCATTATTACTCTGCAATTGCTAAGTGTTTGTAAGATTTCAAGCTAATATCAACCATTTCTTGTGTTTAGTACATATGTCTAGCAGAATTAGTTCTCGGATTGTATTTAATTTCTACAAAAGCAAAATCCTCCAAGAAAAAGGAGGTAACGTGAGTTGTTCATAAATACATGAGTGCACATGTGCATTCATGTGTGTAGTACACACACATATACACACACATGTCATGTTCTGACCTGTGTTATTGCTTTAGGCAATGTTAGGAAGAAAAATGTGTTTGCTATTTAAGCTGATCCTTTGTGGATTTTGTGTTGGTTTTTTTGGTGTATAAGTCAGCTATATAAGAAAATCTGTAATAAGTTTATTTTAAAGGAAGAAAAAAAATAGTATTCCTGTTAGAAAGACCAAAAAATTCTCTTTTGTATCCAAAGATTTTTTTTCTGTTGCTGGTATTAAAATAATTGACCTATGTTTGACATATGAATTAATTGACACTGCACAGACCAAAGTTTAAACTTGTGGCAATTTGTCTATTTATGAATGATTTTCTTAAGACCTCTTTCTTACAGAAAAGGAAATTATATAATATTCATGATTTACAATTAGATTTTTGTTTTCAGTAGGCTTAGGTTTTACTTAAGTCATTCACAAAAAGAGAGCCTTTTTTTTTGGTCAGTTGTGGGGCTTGCTCGGGGCCTGAGCACTGTCCCTGAGCTCTTCAGCTCAAGGCCAGTGCTCTACCACTTTGAGCCACAGTGCCACTTCCAGTTTTCTGGTGGTTAATTGGAGATAACAGTCTCATGGACTCTCTTGCCCGGGCTGGCTTTGAATGGCGATCCTCAGATCTCAGCGTCCTGAGTAGCTACAGTTACAGGCATGAGCCACTGGTGTCTGGCAAGAAGAGTTCCTGAATCTACATATACTCTAATAGTTAATTGCTAATTTACAAATAATTAAAATTCTTTTTTTCTTTGTTTTAAAATGTCATGTTACTTTTAAATTTTCCAATTTTTATTTTACTTCTATGTCCTCTACTTTGTATTAATTTTAGTAATCTTCCCTTTTTTCTAAGGCTTTGTTCTGAGTTTGGTGCAATTGAGAGGTGGTAGAAGATTTAGGAGGACCATTGGAAGTTCCCTGAAGGAGAATATTGGGACTCTATATCCGTTGCACTCTGTTTTCTGGCTGCCATGAAGTAAACACATTTGCTCTATTAGTGCTCCATACCATGATGTTTTGTCTTCTGGGAAGTACCGATATTTGGAACACAACTTCTTTCTGTTTTACTTACTGGCCAAGATGAAATGTCTTCCTCTTCCCTAAACTCCTTTCTTGATATGCCTTACTATAGTCTAAGATGCAACAAAATACTGGTTGAAATCAGCCAACTCTAACACTGTGAGAAAAACCTAATATTTCTTCTGTTGCGCTGATTATATCACATACTTTGTCACAATGATAGGAATCTTATAAGTTCACTACAAATTGGGCAGAGTTTTTTTTCTCTTTAATGATCATTTTGAGGGATGCCCCTCTGCTGAGTTTCTTCAGAGTGAAATATAGTAATTTCCAAGGATGGCACGAAGACATTTGTTTTGACATGCTCTCAAACTTTCAGGAGATCAGGTCCACTGAAATTATTTATTCAAGATAATGATTAGACATTGGAAATCAGAGAAGATAATTGAAAGCTTAAAGGACATGATCTCACATTCTTATCACTGGAATTTTTGGTCAGTTTCAATGGGGGTGAGAAAAATAGTTGGTTTTTGTATTGCTGCTGTGTTTCTTCTGTTAGAGTCAAGATAGAGACATGGCTTTCCTCAGTTTCTGCTTGCACACAGAACAAATTCTTGTATATAGAGAGATTCTATGAGTAATACTCAAACTAGAATGCTAATTCTGAATGGGATGCTGCTAATCATCAGCTAGAAAACAGGTGGATAGCACAAGCATTTAGTTAATGGACCATTGAGGAACTATAAAGAAAGAATGAGGCATTTCCCAGGTTTTCTCAATAAGGTCTCAATGATTCTGAATCTCTAGACTTGAGAAGAAGGTACTAGAACAAGGCATTGGCTTTAGAGGTACATAGGCAATTCAAATACTAGTTTATTAATTGTTTGTGTGATCTAGGACAAATTTCCTAATTGCTCTTGTGTCTCATTTATCTTAATATAAGTGTGAATAATATTCCTTAATTACCCTGGTGTATTTTAAGGGTTAAAGAGATTATGTATGCATAGAATTTAGCATAGTGCCTGACACAGAATAAATAATCAGCAAATTAAAATTATTATTCTACTTGTCCCTACTTGACCAGAATCTAGCTTATTTATTTATAGACTTTGGTAGTGCTGGGGATTGAACCTACACCTTGCTTTTGCTAGGCATGTGCTGTACTACTGAGTTGAATCTGCAGCCTCTTATCTTCTGGCTTCTTTGTGTGTGTGTGTGTGTGTGTGTGTGTGTATGTTGCAGCCTCTATCTTCTGGCTTCTTTATATATATAAATATATATAATGTATAAATATATATTTATAAATACACATATAAATATTATATAAATATATTTCTATATAATCATACAAATATTATATACAAATATATATTTATATATATATACATATAGAACATATATATAGATATACATATACAACATATACGTATGTATATCTATATATATGTTGTAATAAGACAATCTTATTCTGATTTCTCATGATTATTTATCAAAAGCTTGTCATGGACCTGGTTCATGGACATTGCCTTTTGCTGCTATTTATGCTAAACCATGACAGCTTCTGTTAAGGTCCGTAGTGTTCTAATAGGTTAGTTAGGGTTTAGGCAGATAATTAATTTCCAAGACATTCTCCTGGAAACCACTGTAGCAAAGTGGAAGATATTTAGGTTATTCACTTCTCTTTGTGAGTAGAAGAATAATGTTAAAATTCACTTTGGTTGGAAGCACAAGTGACCTAAGGGTACATCCTGAGCACTACAAAACAACATAACAACCAAAACAAAACAACATGAAAAACAAACATTCTTGAATAATAAGCTTTTATGTGCGCTGGTAGCTGAACATTGGGAGCTGAGCAAGTGCAACACCAGACAATGCAAGGAGACTCTGAGCTCTCCTCTGTATTTGTCCGACCATCTCCTCATCTTCCTATTCGTCTGTACCCTTTGTAATCTTCTTTATAATAAACTAGCAAGTATAAATAAGGGGAGTTCTATTAAGATAGTCTAGCAAATTATCAGATCCAAGGAGAAAAGCATGGGCACTGATTATAGTTGGTTGGCCTGAAGCCCAAATCACAACTTGAGGCTTGCCATTGGGGTTCAAAGTTGGAAGTAATCTTGTGGGTCTAATCCCTTCAACGATGGGATCTGATGCTGTGTTCAGTTGGACAGTGTTAGAGCTAAGTTGAATTATAGGATGCCTCGTTGGTGTCTGCTTTGCTTGGTGTGTAGAGAGAAAACTCTATATATCTGATTATAGAAGTGTTACATATTGAGTGTGAAAAAGGAGAGGAAAGTGCCTTTTCCCTTTGATATGACATAGAATAGTTTGTATATTTTTATCATTTTAAGCATAATCTGTATTCATTATAGAAAAGTTGGAAGTCATGAAAAAGAGATTTAGTCAAATATCGTAATTCAGAGATAACTCTTGTTTATATTGGAATATTTACCTTTGTATATGGCTGATGGATATGCCTATATATATTATTCATGAGTTAGGCACGCAGATACATAGACTAATATACAGAGTACATCTTATGTATACTCATTTGTGTAGATATACATAGTATATCTTAATGTGGAACTAGTTTTTATCTGATACCCTATTATGTTATGAGCATTTTTATTTGTTATTGAAACTTTTTTATTACTAGGATTTGTATGGGGAAATATCAATCTTTTGTTGTATTTTATCAAAAAAAGTTTAAGTGTGTCACTTGCATTTTAAATTTGAATGTGTTTGTCTTCTAAAACTTTAGACTGTTAAATGCATTGGTGTTCCTATTTTGCAACTTGTTTTTCTTCCTCATGTTTTTATATGATCTGAGAATAACTCAGGGACATAAAAACAAACCACCAAAATTTCTTTTTCTTCCTTACCATTGATATTTCTCTTAGAAATTTCCTATCCACTATTATAAATTCGCTCAACTATGTTGTTTGTAGAATTGTGTTGAGTTTTATATTGAGGTCCCTTTTATAATATTGTAAATGTTGACAAAACATATTTTTTATTGTTTGCTTTAACTGTTTTCCAGTTCTGTATTTTCCTCTGACAATAGAAGGGGATATCTTATTCCCCTGCCCACTAACAAGTGAATATTAGGAGCAAGATACTTTAAATATGGCATGATTTTCTTGACTTGGTGACTGATATGACTGGACACATTGCACTGGCAGAGGTGCTAATACTAAATTGTCATTGCATATATGCCTTTTTATAGAGTATTGAATTTGATCGCATATGTTTTCTAGATTTTATGTCATTTTTGTTAAAATGATACATAATCAATTTCAGAGTTACATTTAACAGTTTATTTTTCTGGTAGAAAGTTTTGAAACAGGGACTAATATTCAGCTCACTTTCTCAGCTGTCACTCTACTATGTGAATAATGCCTCCAGTCTGACATTTTGCAGATTATTGGAATTAAAAGTATGTGAACTTTTCTGCCCAGGCTAGCTTCAAATCACAATCTTCAGATTTAACCCCACTGAGTAGCCAGGATTACAGGTGTCAGCCACTGGCTTCTGGCATATTTAACAACTTTGAAAATATCATTATTATTCTAGCTTAAAAAATAATCTTGCTGTGTATATATTGTGGGTCTCTGGAACTCTACTAGAATGAGATTTACACATATTACCCCATTTAAATTTCGTAACGATTGGATTAAATTTGTACTTTATTCTCTTTTTTATCTATGAGAGAACTGGGTTTGGAAAAAGGACATCAAATTTAGGAAACTCTAAGATTCTTATTCCCTAGACTAATACTTAGTACACATGGAAGATTTCCTTCTTTTGTTATATCGTAGAATAGTTTGTGCTGTGTGGAAGTTATGGAGGTTCCAAAGATTGAAATATTTTATCCATAATATGAATCTAGTTACCTATTATCTGATTCTGTAGTCTTTTGGGGGAAGTTATTTTGTGATAACTTAAAATTTTCTTTATAGATTTTCAATTTCTTCCTTGTCATTGAGATTGTCAAATTTATTAGCATAGAATTGAGCGTAGAATACACACATGAATATCACCTCTATATTTGTCACAATCTCTTTTTATTAGATTTATTAAAGGACAGTAATTGCATTATAGCCTTATCTGTTTTCTGCCGGGCTCTGGCTCTGCCCAGGGATATAACCATGAATAAGATGAAGGAGTCTTGCTGGAGCATAGTAGAAAATGGGGTAACAGGACTCCACAGGCACATGGCCCCACCCATACTCAGAAAGAGTGTATAGTTAACCCATGCCTCTCAGTTCCCATACCTGTCACTGCAGTCTCCCTTGGAATCCTCAGTTCTACTCACTCAGTGATGGCACTACCAAGGCAAACACAGCCAGTTCCCCAATTTGGCCTCCATAACACCCATCCCAGAGTTACTCTCCTTCCAGTTCTCTATGAAGGAGGAATCATGGCAGGCCACTGGTGGCTCATGACTGTAATCCTAGCTACTCAGGGGGCTGAGATCTGAGGATCAGGGTTCAAAGCCCGCCTGTGTAGAAAAGTCCGTGAGACTCTGATCTCCAATAAGCCACTCAGAAAACCGGAAGTGGTGCTGTGGCTCAAGTGGTAGAGCCCTAGCTTTGAGATGAAGAGCTCAGAAACAGGGCCCATGCCCAGAATTCAAGCCCCACAACTCATTTAAAAAAAAAAAAAGGAGGAATCAAGAGTGATGATTTGCCATGGTTTCCCTTATTTGCAATATCTAGTATATGTATGAGTCAAGCGGAAAAGGTCAGATAATGTGATGTCAGGAAAATGAACCCTTAGATATGTATTT